>NC_090451.1:65173657-65487229 GCF_031143425.1 Pleurodeles waltl | reverse complement strand
ATTTGGATGGATACCTAAAGGATTTATGTTGGACTTTTCAAAAAGCTACGAGGCTCGCTGTGGATATCACATAGACATGTGAATGGACTATGAGGAACTCCCATGAGAACTAAACTATAATTGAAGTTACCTGTAGTATCATAAGGCCGACACCTACATTAAGTAGTTATAATATGTACTGATTCAGTTGATGTGTTAGGAATTCATGAATGTTAATAATAAATACTGACTATACATTGCAAAATATACTAATTGTGCATTATTAGCCGGATGAGTGCTTGAAAATAACTAAATGTGAGCCAACTAAGGCTCAGACCAAGCACACGTCAAATATCTAGCTCTGGTATTGATTTGACAGGTCTGTTACTGCCAAGACAGGACACTGACCACTTCCCTCCTTAGTGCCGTCTTGGCAAGAACTAAAACATCCAGCCACCTGAGAAAAGCTACTGTGAATCAGTAGGGGCATAGATCAAACTAGTTTAACATTTGCAATGAACATGCCATTTAAAATAAACATTACAACAAGAGAATGGAAATGGGCCTGGCCCCTGTAGCCGAGCACAGCTTCACAGGCCCATTCCACTGAGAACTTGTTACCTGAGAAGCTCACTTTGACCTCTGTGACCTAATTAAGTTTCAATCCGTTATTCATTGTAACTTGGAATAAACTGTTTCCTGCTTTAGCTGTGTTTGCAAATCAGTTTCATTAAACGCAGTGCAATAATTGGGCTCTGAAAAGACCACTTTAAATCATTACCCTGTAAAATGAGGGCTATGATTAGATAATGCCTTGTGGCTGAATTGCCACCGCGAGACCTGGAGTTTAAAATCATTCAAATATAATTGAATTGCAATTTTACTGCTGGTATGAGTAAATAATGCAATTGTAATGTTACTGCAAGTATAAGAACATAATGATATTTGCAAACTGGTCCTTTCTAAGCACACTTGTATGTGCTGAAACTGTGAACTTTAATAAAGCGTCACCTATACAATAATGCAAAGTAAACTACCGAGCTCAACAGAACGTCAAAGTTGGCACAAGAGAATGGCACTAGTTTTTCATTGCAGCAACTTATGCTGCAAATTCGCAAGAAACAGAGAGAAGTGCCATAGGAAAAAAAACACTTTTCCGGGAGCCCCTCGAAGGTGGGGGCCCTGGGCAACTGCCCACTTTGCCCGTGACTTAAAGCATCTCTGAAATAAATCTGATATATGACTAATCCTTCCCCAGCCCTACCAGCTTCCCGTGGTCAAAGGCCTCTTAAGGAATGGCCTGCTTTGGGTACGCGTGAGTGACTCCGCCCCACCCTCCCTGCCTTCTCGGTTAACCAGAATGTAGAGAAATGTCCCATTGTCATGTCTTTGTCACCTCGGATATAGGAGAAATCCCATCCAACAAGGGTTCAACCATCCACTCAATAGAACCCGGTTCAAATCACAGTGCTTCGTAGCCTAGTCAGGCATATGAAGCGCTATGTAAATGATACGATAAAATACAGTAGGCTAGCACGCCTCCTGCCTGTGACCAGAATTCTAATTGGCGAGTTTAACTAGGAGATGGGCTAATGCGAATGGGCTAGTGAAGGGGGCCTCTAATAGGCCAATACAAGGCTGAGCTGCCTCGCCTTGGTACCCAAGCCAGGGAAGCTGACGTCATGGCCGCCACTCTATTAGCACTTTAATTACTGACGCTCAAGCTGCACTGAGCCCAGAGGCCGGCCAAGGATCACACGTAATTGATGCCCCTTCCCCCCCCCCCGAGAGGAGACTGCCGGAAGTAGCCTCTCCGCGCGTGAATGTGAACTGGGGGGCAGAAACTTTGTGTTAATTGTGCTCCTCTGTATATTGTGTTAAAATTCAGCCTACGTTACATTTTGTCTTAGCTGATGTTATGTCAAAAGTTGTGCTGCCTTTGGCTAGGGTACAACGTATGTTTTGTTTGTCTATACAATACAAGCAGATGAGCAGAGTGTAATATGCTATTGATTAACATTGCTAAGTTTGGGAGGGGCCATGATTCATGAGAGACTGATCCTCAGGTGAGGAATATAGCCCTCCTCTTCCTCCACGAGTGTACTACCTTACCCAGTCTATAAGTATAACGTAGTTTACTCTCCATTAACATAGCAAACATAGGAATGGAAATCTTAAATTCAAATATACAACATACAATGTATTTCAATTTAGATATTTATTGTAGATAATTAAACATTCAGTTCGCACATAATATAATCAACATAGAATCAACCAAAAAAATATAATACAACCCCCTAACCTAAATGAAACATACATATATGAAAACATGAATAACATACCAGTAAATACGCAAAAATAAACAAATAACACAGAACCAACAAAATCACAAAATAGTATACATACAAATTTACAACCGCCTCATACATGAGAGGATATTTAAACAGCACAATAAAGTTACTGCTTTGATGCTACAATTATGCGTTGTAGTTTAGATTGTATAAAATTCAACATAATAACAGCCAATTCTAGGTTATAATTTCTTGATTCAAATTCTCGTGTTACAGGCCTGATGGTAGCCAATCCTGGTCAGGGCTTCAAATTTGCCAATTTCAAACACTTCATGCCAATGTTCAAGACATGCCAATTTACAAGCCGACGCGCGTTTCGGTGAGTGAAGAAAAATATAAATACACCTTCATCAGGACTTTATGATTCAGTATAATTGGCATACGTACATCTTGTAATCTGCCTATCAAAGAAATATCAAAATTATTCATTACAATTCTTTGCATAGGGGGAAGGTTCGAATCATGTCAGATTTGCAACCAGACCAACTCAAGTGACTTAATTAAGAAAAAACACCGATAAAGTGCCCAAGATCAAAATCTATAAAACCAATGCTTAATAAAGGTAAATAAATCTAAAAAATCCAGGGAAAGCACCATTAGTGTCCAACAAAATACTAGATAAAGTGCAGAAATAGAATCACCTATAGCATAAAAGTGTTGGATTACCACCGACAGAATCTAGGCAAGAATAGTAAAAGACTAGTTTGTTTATATTAACATAAGATAAAATACCTTAGATATGAAAGAACTCAGATATCCCTTACAGGCTGGATTAAACACTCTCCAACTTCAAATTTGTAGTCCAAAATGAGGGACTAACACATGGATATAGCTAAATGAAGCTATGCTTTCTCACTCTAAAAGCAAACATAATGAAATCATTAGCTTGCACAGGGCAGGAAAGTCCACAGGATAGAAAAGAAGAAATCTGCTCATATGTACAATCGCTAACTACAGACTTACCTACAAGTTCACATGGTTTAAAAAACGTAATCCACAGGGGAAACCCACAAGGATACCAAACTTGTAGGGAACAACTTGCTAACTGCAAGGGAACAGAGGGGAGTCATGAGCCAGATAGAAATGACACAATCCAGACGGTATAAAATAATTCAATCCACAAAGGTTCAGCAAGGCTAACCTACCAGTATCAGCAGGATCCAGGACATATGACCAGCACGATGATCTCTCGAGGAGCAATAACCCGTACTTCCCCAGCTGCCTCCTATTTAAACCAAATCACCACAGGTGATGTGATGAACATAGAAACAGGCCCGTAGGTGCCATCTAAAGAAATGGTCAAACATGCGCCATCCTAGAACCGTCAAAACAGCATGAAATATGCCCAAATCTACAGAGAATGAGAGGTACAATCAAACTGTAGAGTCATAGCCATATAGTAGTGGCAAAAGGAAATAACCAAAAATAAAAAAATAATGGCCAGTTCTAAATCAAGCCAAAGAGTAGATATCACTTACCAGCACGCCCAAAACAGTGGGCGCCATCTTGGAACATCAAAGTACAGGGTACTCAATGTCCCAAGGGTAGGCACAAAATGGGTTAGTAAAATACAGTACGTATTGTGTATATAATACAAATCGATAACATAAGGTTTTATAAGAAGGAACCGAAAACAGTTTTATCGTATAAAGTGAAGAATTCACTTCAAAGTAAGATAAAGGGCCACCACAGGAGAGCACAAAGCAGCCCAGTGGTAGGCACCTGGAGAAATATTGACCCCTCAGGCAATCCTGTACATGCGTACTCAGATGGCATTGCTCCAAGGGAGATCTTCGTTCAGGCCATTCTCATATGTGTTTAAAGAAAAAATCCAAAACACTTCTTTCTTTTTCCTTTGTTTTTCGGGGTCCACATCTTTTCTTGTCAGTACTTTCTCGAGAATAATCCACCTGATATCTACCTCCTTGTGGTTTAAAGATAACCAATGAGCAACTAGGGGGGCGTTAATCTTTTGTGTCCTAATCGCAGATTTATGTTCCGATAGCCTAGTTCTAAATTCCCTGGAGGTATCACCTATATATCCCAGCTTACAGGGGCAAATAATCAAGTAAATTACAGTTTTAGATCTACAATTAGTCATGTCCATAAATGGGATAGTCTTGTCATTGAATGTAAACTCTTTTGCAACAATGGCTGAGTCACAGGCGTGGCATTGGCCACATTTGTAATTGCCCGTAACTGGATTAGATCCTGTTAGTGACTTTTGGCCAAAAGTAGATACAAAATTGGTAGCTGATTTCACCAAATGGTTCCGTAGGTTTTTGTTCCTCCTGAAAGCGAACAATGGTTTTTCAAGTTTATCCACTTCAGTATTGGAATTCAAAATGTGCCATTCTTTGTTAATAATATCCCTGATTTGATTATTCAGGGTAGAATGGTGAATCACACAGGCTAGCCGGTCACTGGTCTTGCATCGTTGTTTTGAAAACAGGGCCTCACGGTTGTAAAACTTGGCTCTTTTTAAGGAATCTTTGATGGTTCCAATCGGATAACCTCTCTGTTCAAATTTGCACGTAAGATCTGTGGCATGTTTCAAAAAGTCTGCCATGCTGGTGCAATTTCTCCTGAGTCTCAGGAATTGTGAAAAAGGAATAGACTGCTTCTGGTTACGGGGATGGAAACTATCAAAGTGAAGCAGCTTGTTTCTAGCCGTGGGTTTAGTGTATAGGGTCATAAGCAAGTGCCCTTGATAGTGTTTGATATACACATCCAGGAATTCAACCAAATGATGGTCGTATTTAATCGTAAATCTGAGGTTGCTGTCACACATATTGAGCCAACTGTAAAATTCTAGTAGTTGGTCTTCACTGCCTTTCCAAATGAAGAAAACATCATCAATAAATCTACTCCAGGCCTGCACATTCTCATAGAAAGGGGCCATTTCATTGTAAATGAACTTGTCCTCGAATGCTCCCACATATAGGTTCGCCACACTAGGTGCACAGGCAGCACCCATACTGACTCCTTTAATTTGATGATACATTTTACCATTAAAATCAAAGTAGTTATTAAATAGTACAGTTTCCAAACATTTCAGAATGAAACTCAATGCTGGATCATCTCCCCGTCTGTTTAGATATAGTGCTACAACATCAATGGCTTCTTGCTGGGGTATATTCGTATATAAAGACTCCAGGTCCATGGTCACCAGATATTCCCCATCAGGTCTATATTGCAGGCCCTCGATCTTAGAAATGAAGTGGCCTGTGTCTCTGATGTGGGATGGTAAAAGGGCTACCATTGGTTTCAGAAAGGTATCAACGTACTTTGACAATGGATCAATGGCCGAGCCTATGGTGGATACAATCGGACGCATAGGTGGATTACTGGCGTCCTTGTGAATCTTAGGTAGACCATAGATAATCGGGATTCTAGTATGGACTGGAGTCAAAAAATCAAATTCTTTCTTACAAATAAGGCCCGCTTCTAAGGCTTCTAGATTCATAGTTTTGATTGATCTCTTCAATTTGATTTCAGGGTGGCCTGGTATAGATTTATAAAAGACCGGACACTGTAGCATGTTTTCCATATTGTCCATATACAAATTGGTGTCTAGAATAGCTATACCACCCCCTTTATCACATGGTTTAACAGTGATAGTCCTGGTATTTTTAAGACTTTTTAGGGCCATGCTTTCATCTTTGCTAAGATTGTACCTGGATCTTGGGGCATGTAGAAGCATTTTCTTAATTTTACTAGTCACTGTCCTCTCAAATATAGCTATTTCGGGACCCAAAGCTTCTAACGGGGGAGTAAACGTAGATGGCAATTTGAGTCCTGATCTGCTAACAGTGGTAGTAGGGGGAGACGATGAAAAAAACCTTTTTAGTCTCACTCGTCTGAAGAATGCCTGAAGGTTTCTCATCAATTCAAATTTATTTATGTCTGAATTCGGTACAAAGGACAAGCCTTTCGATAACAAGCTGATGCAATGGTCATCCAAGGTAATTTGACTCAGATTAAAGATCGGAATCTCCTTCAGTCCCTCCAATACTGATTGCGTCTTGTTTGTAATGTGTGGTGAGATTGTTCTGAGTTCGGGGGACGATTTCCCCGATTTTGTCTGAATCTTGGTCTGTGATTGAATCTGCGGTGACCTAAAAAACTGGTATTCTGTTGGTACTGTTCCGAATGACTCAATCTATTGCCATATTCATCGAATTGATATGAACTACCCTCCCCTTCAGATTCAGAAGTATCGGAAAACGTCACCACTTTCTTGGGAACCCACTCCTGTCTTTCCTGTGGTATGGAGGATTGTTTGTAGTACTGGTCAGCAAGATAAGGATATGTCCTCTCCCGGGTGAAATACCTGATATCTTTTTTCAATTTCTCTGATTTCCTCTTTGTCAAATATATATTAAATGATTCCAAATCCGTATTTATCTCCTCTAGCTTTCTTTTGGCTTCCTCCACAGATACTGCTTGCTGAGCTTGCTTTCAAGTTCCTGAATCTCAGAAAATAGAGAAGAAGCTACTTCTCTGGCTGTTTCTATAATCAACAGCATGTGATCACGAGAGCATCTATTAGAAATAAGCGACCACTTTTCGAGGAATTGTTTGATCTCAACAAAGAGGCCTGGAATGTTTCTTATTCTTAGGCCGTTTGGGATAGTACCAGCCTTAAGATATTCTAAAAGAAATTCAGCGTGTGCTTCAGTCCTGCGGGCTTTCTTTTTTAAATTGAGTAAATTAAGCCAGTCATTCTTCAGGCTGTTAGAAAATAAGGACTATGAACTCGAATTGGTACTGGTGCCCACTATTCTTGAAAAATCCTCCTCGGTAAACCCAAAGGTTTTAATACTCTCCATCAAAGAAAACAGATTAAACTAACTCTAAAGAACTTATTAAAAGAGAGAAAAGAATATAAAATAAAACAAAAAATTGGCCCAAAAACAATGTAATCCCAAATGAAAAAAAGGAAAGAAGGTCTGGTGCACAGAAAGACCCAAGATAAATAAAGTAAACAAACGAGCAAACCCTGACAGCAGAGCTGTAAGTAAGCAAATCCTCGTATCTAAACAGGGTCCCTGAGCTAGAAACAGAGAGTAACACACAGGGAAGCAATACTATAAGTATAACGTAGTTTACTCTCCATTAACATAGCAAACATAGGAATGGAAATCTTAAATTCAAATATACAACATACAATGTATTTCAATTTAGATATTTATTGTAGCTAATTAAACATTCAGTTCGCACATAATATAATCAACATAGAATCAACCAAAAAAATATAATACAACCCCCTAACCTAAATGAAACATACATATATGAAAACATGAATAACATACCAGTAAATACGCAAAAATAAACAAATAACACAGAACCAACAAAATCACAAAATAGTATACATACAAATTTACAACCGCCTCATACATGAGAGGATATTTAAACAGCACAATAAAGTTACTGCTTTGATGCTACAATTATGCGTTGTAGTTTAGATTGTATAAAATTCAACATAATAACAGCCAATTCTAGGTTATAATTTCTTGATTCAAATTCTCGTGTTACAGGCCTGATGGTAGCCAATCCTGGTCAGGGCTTCAAATTTGCCAATTTCAAATACTTCATGCCAATGTTCAAGACATGCCAATTTACAAGCCGACGCGCGTTTCGGTGAGTGAAGAAAAATATAAATACACCTTCATCAGGACTTTATGATTCAGTATAATTGGCATACGTACATCTTGTAATCTGCCTATCAAAGAAACATCAAAATTATTCATTACAATTCTTTGCATAGGGGGAAGGTTCGAATCATGTCAGATTTGCAACCAGACCAACTCAAGTGACTTAATTAAGAAAAAACACCGATAAAGTGCCCAAGATCAAAATCTATAAAACCAATGCTTAATAAAGGTAAATAAATCTAAAAAATCCAGGGAAAGCACCATTAGTGTCCAACAAAATACTAGATAAAGTGCAGAAATAGAATCACCTATAGGATAAAAGTGTTGGATTACCACCGAGAGAATCTAGTCAAGAATAGTAAAAGACTAGTTTGTTTATATTAACATAAGATAAAATACCTTAGATAGGAAAGAACTCAGATATCCCTTACAGGCTGGATTAAACACTCTCCAACTTCAAATTTGTAGTCCAAAATGAGGGACTAACACATGGATATAGCTAAATGAAGCTATGCTTTCTCACTCTAAAAGCAAACATAATGAAATCATTAGCTTGCACAGGGCAGGAAAGTCTACAGGATAGAAAAGAAGAAATCTGCTCATATGTACAATCGCTAACTACAGACTTACCTACAAGTTCACATGGTTTAAAAACGTAATCCACAGGGGAAACCCACAAGGATACCAAACTTGTAGGAAACAGCTTGCTAACTGCAAAGAAACAGAGGGGAGTCATGAGCCAGATAGAAATGACACAATCCAGACGGTATAAAATAATTAAATCCACAAAGGTTCAGCAAGGCTAACCTACCAGTATCAGCAGGATCCAGGACATATGACCAGCACGATGATCTCTTGAGGAGCAATAACCCGTACTTCCCCAGCTGCCTCCTATTTAAACCAAATCACCACAGGTGATGTGATGAACATAGAAACAGGCCCGTAGGTGCCATCTAAAGAAATGGTCAAACATGCGCCATCTTAGAACCGCCAAAACAGCATGAAATATGCCCAAATCTACAGAGAATGAGAGGTACAATCAAACTGTAGAGTCATAGCCATATAGTAGTGGCAAAAGGAAATAACCAAAAATAAAAAATAAAAAACAATGGCCAGTTCTAAATCAAGCCAAAGAGTAGATATCACTTACCAGCACGCCCAAAACAGTGGGCGCCATCTTGGAACGTCAAAGTACAGGGTACTCAATGTCCCAAGGATAGGCACAAAATGGGTTAGTAAAATACAGTACGTATCGTGTATATAATACAAATCGATAACATAAGGTTTTATAAGAAGGAACCGAAAACAGTTTTATCGTATAAAGTGAAGAATTCACTTCAAAGTAAGATAAAGGGCCACCACAGGAGAGCACAAAGCAGCCCAGTGGTAGGCACCTGGAGAAATATTGACCCCTCAGGCAATCCTGTACATGCGTACTCAGATGGCATTGCTCCAAGGGAGATCTTCGTTCAGGCCATTCTCATATGTGTTTAAAGAAAAAATCCAAAACACTTCTTTCTTTTTCCTTTGTTTTTCAGGGTCCACATCTTTTCTTGTCAGTACTTTCTCAAGAATAATCCACCTGATATCTACCTCCTTGTGGTTTAAAGATAACCAATGAGCAGCTAGGGGGGGCGTTAATCTTTTGTGTCCTAATCGCAGATTTATGTTCCGATAGCCTAGTTCTAAATTCCCTGGAGGTCTCACCTATATATCCCAGCTTACAGGGGCAAATAATCAAGTAAATTCCATTTTTAGATCTACAATTAGTCATGTCCATAAATGGGATAGTCTTGTCATTGAAAGTAAACTCTTTTGCAACCAGTCTCCATACATAGTTCATGCCAGGCGGATGCCTTATAAACAAAGGGGTAAAACTATCATCTGGGCCAATAGAACTATGTAGCAGGGGATGACCAAATTATGTGGCAGCATTTACTAAATTATGCAGCAAGGAAAGGTCAATTATGCAGCCTAATGCGGCATATTTTGTGATAGTATTACCTCATTAGTTCATCTCTTTTCACACATACACTAACACTATTCGGGCAAAGATTTCACCCCGTTAGTGCCAGCCTGACACATGAATGCAACAATAAGCAACAGAAAGATGACCGGTCAACCTTCATGACTGTCTCCCACTCTGCAGTGGACGTTGCTCTGTTTTTAGTAACTTTTGATCTGTTTGAGCTAGAAAAAAAAGTATTTTGTTCACATCTGCAGCATATGGAGCATATAATGGATTATGTGGCTAATGTGGCAAATCTACAATCATGCAAAAAAATTATACTGACGCAGAATGGCCGAATTCGAAGGTCCCTGGCCATAATTAACTCACAAAGGGATAAATTGTGCAGTCAGATAATATCACAAGATCTAGGCCTTGGGAACATGATCCCAGCTATTTTCTTCTGTGAAGCAATTCCAGAATGGAATCTGTGAGGCATTAAACAAGGTTTTCTCTAGTTAGTTGAGCTGTACTAAAGTAAAAGCGTAGAAACGAGCATGCGCACTGTTGCTTTAAATGCGTGTATGTGCATTTGTTAGTAAACTTCTAGTAAATAACATCTGTTGTCAAGGGTGTGGCATACATTATGATATACCTCATATTCATTTATTTTTATGCACTTATATTGTCACCCTGTTTTGATACAATCCATGTAATGTTATGGTATGTGCCTTTTCTTATGTCAGATAGGTTTCTGTAATTTTATGCTATGCAATATATCACTAGTTCTTTATGAATGTGTGTTTTTTTGTGGTTTAATATGTTAGCTTTTTATGTGAATGTGTTTTTGGGGGTTTGAAGCAAGAGTTTTTACTTGGATTTTTGTATTTGAAATAATTTGTAAAACTTTATTTTCGTTCAATTAACATAATTAGGTCAAATATTTTTTTTCATGTAATACATTCATTGTAAATATGGCCTTTTAGTTATTTTTTTAATGTTTTACAATATTTCAATAGGTAGCTTTATTTGTTAGGTGCATTATTATCCTGTATTTTTTTTAATAATGAATACCTAATTGTGTTATTTTTTTTTACATTTGTAAATTTTAAATGTAACTGATTTATCAATTGTTTTAATCATATTTAACTTATGTACATGTGCATCATTTTCCAATAAGATTTTTTTTTTTTAAATCAGGGTGGCTCATTGAAAGATGTTGTTGGCTAAGTTATTAATTGGTTGTGAATCTATCTATCTATCTATCTATCTATCTATCTATCTATCTATCTATCTATCTATCTATCTATCTATCTATCTATATACTTTTTTACTGTTTGGGGTACAGCAGTCAGAATGTTGAATATGACCCAAAAATGTATGCACTTTCCCCAATGCTTGTTGGTCTTGAGTTACAATGGTATTTACGGGTCCTCTCCACCCCTGCCTGAGATACATTTTGTTTGGGGGGGCAGGAGCAGAGGTGAAGGTAGAGGTCGGGGTGGGTGACAGGCAGCAGGGTCAGCAGGAGATGGTCTGAGGCCAGCATTGAAAAGAGGCAGGGGAGGGAGGGAGGGAGGAGGGAGAACAGGTGAGGGAGAGTTGGGAGGTTAGGAAAGAGAGGGGGTGAGGCTGGAAGAAGAGCAAAGGAAGAGAAACTGAAACACGAGAGCAGAAGACGTGAAGCTGGGCAGAGACTCGAGGACCAGTAAAGGCAGAAACCGAAACAAGGAACAGAAAATGTAAAAGAGGTAAGAGGGGTGGAGCAGAGGATGTCGGGGTGCAGAAGAGGTGGAGCTGACAGGAGAGAGAGGAGTGGGAGGGAGTAGGAGTTTCATAGAGGTAATTGGGGAGGGAGGGGCAGCGAGTTAAGGATGGGGGAGAGGGAGTGAGAGAGGGGGCATGAGACTGTGGAGATACAGACAAGCAAGGGGGGGGCGAAGGAACAGAATGGGAGGGGAAGATGGCACAAGAGGGATAAACGGGGAAAAGGGGGAGAGCGGAGGAACAGGGTGAGGGGGGCTGACAGGAGGGAGGCCGAGAGCGAAACAGCTGCAGAGGGAGAAATAGCGGAGCAGACAGGAGAAGTGGAGAGAACTCAAGAGGGTACAGGGTACGGGGAGGTTTAGAGGAGAGTGGGGAGTGGGAGGGGACAGCAGGAGAGAGGAGAGGGCGGGCATGGAAGAGATAGGAAGAGAGAGTGATGCGGTGAGGGAAAGAGGTGGGGAGAGAGGCAGAAGGGGTGGGAGAGTGCGGAGGTGTGAGATGGGAGAAGAGCGAGGGGTGGGAGTGGAGGAAGAGATGCAGGTGAGGGAGGGACAGGAGATGATGAAAGGAGAAAAGAAGGACGAAAGAAAGGGCGGGACAGGGGAGAGAGAGGGTGAACGGAGAAAGAGGGAAAGACAGACAGAGGAGGGGAGAGAGAGAGTGTGAGAGAGGCAGGAGGAGAGATAGAGAGAGGGGCCAATGAGGGGCGAGAGAGAGAGGAGGGGAGATAGAGTGTGAGGGAGGGGAAGGTAGAGAGAAAGAGTGAGAGAAAGAGAGAGCTAAAAGAGGGAAAGAGTGAGGGAGGGAGAGGGTGGAGAGAAAGATGGAGGGGGAGAGAGAGAAGGAGAGATAGAGAGAGAGTGAGGGAGAGATAGAGAGATGGAGAGAGAGAGAAAGGGAGACAGAGAGGGGGAGAGAGAAGAGAGGGAGAGAGAGATGAGACAGAGAGAGAAGAGAGAGGGAGGGGGAGTCAGGGGGCGACAGAGAGAGTGGGAGAGGGAGAGAGCGAGGGAGAGAGAGGGTGGAGAGAGAGGGAGGGAGGGAGGGAAGGAGAGAGAGGGAGGAAGAGAGAGAAAAAGAGATAGAGAGATGGATTGAGAGAGAAAGGATAACAGAGGGGGGAGAAAGGAATGGGGCGAGAGAGGGGACGAGAGATAGAGAGAGAGTGAGGGAGAGAGAGAGGGGAGAGGCAGGTTGAACAGAGAAAGAGGGAAAGACAGACAGAGAGGAGGGGAGAGAGTGTGAGAGAGAGGGAGATAGAGAGAAAGAGAGTGAGAGCGAGAAAGGGAGACAGAGGAGGAGAGAGAAGAGAGCGAGAGAGAGCGGGGAGAGAGAGAGGGGGAGAGAGAGAAGGAGAGATAGAGGGATGGATAGTGAGAGAGAAAGGGAGACAGAGAGGGGGGAGAGGGAGACAGAGAGAAGAGAGCGGGAGGGGGAGAGAGGGGGTGAGAGAGTAGGAGAGTGAGAGAGAGGGAGAGATAGAGAGAGAGAGAAAGGGAGACAGAGGCGTCGAGAGAGGAGGTAGAGAGAGAGGGAGACAGAGAGAGAAGAGAGAGAGAGACAGCGATACTAAGGTAGGAAGCGACCGCCGGAGTGATGCTTCTGACAATAGGGGGGGGGGGGACAAACCTGAGGGAAGGGCGGCAGAGGGACCGGTTTGCTATCAGGATTGGGGGTGACTATGTGAGGTGTGTGTTGAAGCGGGGCGCAGTTAGTATGGGTGCAGCAGGTGCAGTGGCACCGGGGCGCAGGGGCTTTGGGGGCCACCGAACCTTGATCGTGTCAGTATTTTCACATTCAGACAGCAGCCAGGGAGGGGAGGTCCTTCCTTGCCCCAGGGCCCGGGACACCGGCTGCCCTGCTGTGCTGAAGTTACCCCGGCCCTCCGCAGCCTCTGGCGGGCAGTTGTTACTCACGGGCGCCCCGGCATGAAAGCTGATCGAATCATCTATCACTGGTGCTGATTTCTGACAAGATTGTGTCACTCCCCACTCCCCAACTTTCGGTTCCCCAACGCTTGCCATCATCTTCGTCCTGTCACAGCTCACCAAGGGGAACCTCCAACCCAGCCCCCAATTGTAAAGTGCTGAAGCCGTTGGCGGGCTTCTAGGAGCTATGTCTGGCCCTGAGACACTTTATGTGGAAAAAAAAGAAAACAAAAACCCTCAAAAAAGACATGAAAACCAAAGATGAAGGAAAATTGTAAACATGGTATAATTTTCGCTGGTATGGGATTGGTTGGGAATGTTAAAGTTTCCTATAAGGTCATGCGTGTATTAAGAATTGGGGTAGGATGAGGACTTTGATGAAGGATGCGGGGTTGCCATAGTTAAGGTCAGAGTAAACATTCCTTTTGGGGTCAAGGTTAAACTTCAGGGTTGAGGGGGTGTTAGACAATTTTTATATTTTTGGTAGTCATCGTAAGTGTACGTCATCGTTGTCAATGTATTGGTAAATGGGGTCTGGGGCGCAAAGAGTTTATCATTATGACTGCTTTAATTAAGTATTTCTTCATTCGTCTGTTTATTCAGTATGGTTTCTGTCATTGTCCATCCAGCTGTGGGACTAAGTAGTGAAATTATAGCGCTTCGCAGCCCCGAGCAGAACATGAAGGTGCTCCGATTTCTCACCGGCTTTCCGCTGTGCTTTAGGCTGTAGGACTTGGGGTGTTGTAGTGAGTTATACTCGGTCGCCGTGATCGTGGTGGAAGGTTTGACCCCTGCTGCGAACGGAAGTCTGCAAACCGTCTCAACTCTAAAACCAATCTGGGCGGAATGAGCCAATTTCCACCGGCCATCTGTAGTTAGAGCGCTATGAGGTGCCATGCGTTAAGTAAGAGGCGCTGTATGAAAAGATTGGAGTTTAACTGAATTTGAATGAATATTATACCCCAGACTCACCCCGCTACAGACATGCCACGAGGCAGCCCACACGTGGAGTCAGCGAAAAGGACGGAACGTGGCTCAGTGGGTAAATGTAGCGCCTGCAGGAGTCCGTGCGCAACCTTTTGCGTACTGAGTAATGTCATTGACTGGGGTCTGTGGCATCGCGCTAGGCAG
This sequence comes from Pleurodeles waltl, assembly GCF_031143425.1. NCBI lineage: Eukaryota > Metazoa > Chordata > Amphibia > Caudata > Salamandridae > Pleurodeles > Pleurodeles waltl. The sequence continues at coordinate 65,472,468 of NC_090451.1, read as the reverse complement.
CCGAGAGACGAAGGCAGCAAGCGCTGGAACATTCTTATTGGTATAGGCGTCTGTACGGGCATCCTGACGGGTGCGCCTCGAAACAGATTCTAATCATTCACGCACTACACAGGACCCACGCGCGGCACAGTGGAGCGTATATGCAGCACACCGACCACCCGCCCGGGTGTGCCTCTCTGGATCATTCACACATAGCATATCATGCGAACTCCACGAACCACGTGCATGTGGCAGGGGAGGCGGGGTCTGTCGTTCACATACAGACCCTCTTGAATTGATTTCTCATTGGCATACGCAGTCTACAAGCCCCCTGCAGGTGTCAGTGGCCCTCCCATTAAAATTCACATACAGACCCCCGTGCAAGGGGTGGGCTCTATCATTGTAATTTGCACACAGACTCCCTTGCACGGAGTCTGGTATCTCGTTATTATTCAGACAACAAAAGTGGGGGAGGTGGGGGGGCTTCCGACTTTGCAACTGGGGAGTCAGGTTGGGATCCCGGCGCCGGCTCAACATCCTGTGATTCTGGGCGAATCGCCTACTCTCCCGGTGCCTGAATACATGAATGTGTCCTTGTGTAATGTAGCGGTGCTGATGTGAAGCGCTCCGGTCCCTTCGGGTCAAGGTCGCGCTTTATAAAGCTGATATCTCTTTATCAGACATATTCTACAGACCCCCTTGCCCGGGGACGATGTCTCTCATTATCTTGCACACTACACAGAGCCCTTACCCGGCGGAGGGGAATCTCTCATCATCTTACACACTCCACAGACCCACTCTCATGACCATACTTACGCCACAGACCTACTTGCGAGACAGACACCCCCTGCCCGGGGGAAGGTGCCTCTCATTGTCATTCGCACTCCACAGACCCCTTTGCCATACTCACTCTCCACACCGCCTTGGCCGGTGGTTGGTCTCATTATCATACTCACTCCACAGACCCCCTTGCCACGGAGGAGAGTCTCTCATTATCATTCACACACAGACCTCCTTGACCGGAGGAAGGGAATCCCTCATTATGTTACACACTCCACAGACCCCCTTCTGGGAAGTCACTCACCACCATACTCACTCCACAGACCCCCTTGCCCGTACCGCGTTTCTCTTTAATACACCTACTCAACAAACCCCCTTGCTAGGGTGGGTCTATCATTACCACACTCACTCCACAGACCCCGTCCCGGGAGGCCTCTCATGACCACACTCACTCCACAGAAACCCTTCCTCGGGGGGCGGTCTTTCATTATCACACCAACTCTACAGACCACCTTGTCAGGGGAGTGTCTCTCATTATCATACCTACTCCACAGACCCTCTCGCTAGGGGTGGGGTGTGACTAGTAGAGGGGCGCACTTCCGATCACCGCCCCCCCCCCCCCCCATGGTTTCCTCGGGACGGCCCGCCCCTCTCCTCCCGGGGAGGGGAGGGTTAACGAGGATCACCAGCCGCACCTCACGCGTGCGGCGGAGGCTTTAAAAGCCCCGGCGAGGGGAGGCAGCGGCCAGAGCCGGGCTGAGCGTCCGAGCAACAGCGGCTGCAAGCGTCTACTGGGTAGGCATCGAGGCGCTTGCTGCGTGTCCTCTATCCTGCTACCTTCGGGGGCCAGAGCCTCCAACGGTGGCAGAAGAACCCGGCTCAAGCATCTACCCCCGGGGGCCAGAGCATCCAACAGAGGCAGAAGAACCCGGCTCAAGCACTCTACCTCCGGGCTGAGAACTCTTATCAGAGGCTGGAGGTGGAGGACACGAGGCAGCTCGGCTCAAACTCTCTACCTCCGGGGTTAGAGCATCCAACGAAGCTGGAGGTAGAAGAGCCCGAGAAGGCATGGCAGGAGCATCCCTCATCTGGAGCTGAGGACGTCCCACAGAGGCTGGAGGTAGAAAAACCCGAGGAGGAACGGCTCAAGCGTCTACTTCCGGGGTCAGAACATCCAAGGGTGGCTGGAGGTAGAAGAACACGGTTCAGGTATCCTACCTCCGGGGTCAGAACATCCCGGAGAGCCTGGAGGTAAAGGAACCTGTGGAGACATGGCTGCAGCATCCTACCTCCGGGGCTGAGGTTTAAGTTTGAACTGAGACTGAGTGCAAAGGATCCCATAGAGATCATACCTCCGGGGCTGAGAACCTGCCACAGACCCTGGGGGTAGAGGAAACTGAGGCAGAATGGCAGAAGCATCTACCTCCAGGGCTGAGAACATTAAATAGAATCTAGAGGAGCCCTGCAGCATCCCAGACACCTCCTACCTCCTCCAGCCCAGAGGACTTCCAAGATAAGAGTGGGTGTACCAGGCCAAGCTGGCAGTTCCACCTCCTGGAACGAGCATACTCCCAAGAGGGTGGAGGTAGAGGTCCGGCAAGTTAGCTGCGTCCTACCTCCTCAAAGGCTAAGCATATTCTAAACCCAGAACTTAACAACTCCTGGCAGAGGCTGAAAACTTCCAGCAGAGGACACAAGGGTGCAACTGAGATATCTTCTACCTCCGAAACTGATCACTTCCACTAGAGGCTGGACTTAGATGCCACCAAGGAGTATCTCAGATACTTCCTACCTCCAAAATTGAACACTTCCAACAGAGGCTGGATGCAGAGGAACTCAGGCCGCATAGCAATGCTCCCTGCCTCCAGGAACAAGAACAGAGGCCAGGTAAGGAGGACCCCAGACTGAATGGCAGTGTATTCTACCTCCAGGGCTGAGAACATCTAATAGAGGCTAGGGCCAGAGGAGTCCAAGCAGCATGTGAGGCACATTCTACTTCCTACGTGGCTGAGCATCCTCAATAGAAGCTGGAGGGAGCTCAGAGAGACAGCCTTCCTGATACCTCTTTACTCTGCTGCTGAATTAACTGTACACGAGTGAGGTCGAGGAGACACACTCCACAACAACATGTCAGTGATTAGCTGCTGTGGGTCTGAGGACAAAGTCTATCCCGGAAAGGATAGGAACAGCACCAATCAGAGCCTATTGGACAGCATCACGTCCATAACCTCAGAGGACGTTGAGCTCTACGTTGACGCCTCCAAGGCCACACGGATCTTCATCGCAGTGGTGTACTCAGTGGTCTGTGCACTAGGTGTGGTGGGCAACCTGCTGGTCCTCTTCCTGCTTTACTCCAGGCACCGGCGGAAGATGTCCACCGTCACCTTCTTCGTGCTTAACTTAGCTGTCACTGACTTCCAGTTTGTGCTCACCTTGCCCTTCTGGGCAGCTGATACAGCCATGGACTTCAGCTGGCCCTTCGGCTGGGCCATGTGCAAGCTCATCTCATCGGTGTCCACCATGAACATGTACGCCAGTGTCTTCTTCCTCACAGCTATGGCCGTGGCCAGGTACTGCTCAGTGGCACTGCCCCTGCGAGTCAACGAGGGCTCCTCCAGGCGCTTGGCAAAAGTGGTCAGTGTCCTCATCTGGGCCTTCTCCATCCTGGTCACCCTGCCCCATACCATCTTCTCCACCACCGAGGTCATCTCTGATGAGGAGCTCTGCTTGGTCAAGTTTCCGGAGGTGAAGAACATGGACCCTCAGTTCCTGCTAGGGTTGTACCAGATCCAGAAGGTGTTGTTGGGGTTCCTCATACCACTGGTCATCATCTCAGCATGCTATCTCCTTCTGCTTAAGTTCCTCCGCAGGCTCAAGATGTGCAACAGCAACCCCAAGCGGCAGTCCAAGGTCACCAAATCTGTCACCGTGGTGGTCCTCTCCTTCTTCATCTGCTGGTTGCCCAACCAAGCCCTGACCACTTGGAGCATCTTTATCAAATTCAACGTGGTGCCCTTCACTGAGGCGTTCTACACCGTGCAGGCGTATGTCTTCCCCGTGACTGTGTGCCTGGCTCACACCAACAGCTGCCTAAACCCCGTGCTGTACTGCTTGATTCGGAGGGAGTTCCGTGATGCCCTCAAAGACCTTCTGCTGAGGGCCACGCCAGCCTTTGTCAAGGGCCACTCCATGAAGGCGCGGAGGAAGGGGCAAGTGCTGGTGGTCATCCCACTGGAGAAGGTCCAAACTCAACCCACCTGCTGTGGGTGAGGTGGTGTGGGGCAAGGAAGAGTCTCACCATGGTTGGGACCAGAATCTAGCTGAATTTGCCAAGAATATTGCGGAGGATTTGAAGAACAGAGGAGGAGGAGACAGAAACAAAGTGAAGAATGCAGTGGAGTGGAATCCAGAAACCAGAAGGAAGTCCAGAACCCTGGGTGGTTCTTTCAAACGCCTGGAGCTGACTACAGCAAAAACATCAACACATCAGACAGCTCATTCGCCATCGTGGAAAACTCCACCAGCGCTCCCGCAGCTCTAGCACAACATGAAGGGATTCTGGAGCTCTCCAGATACGGTCGGGATTCTGGAAATATTCGGCAACTCCTTTCAGAACCATGAAGTGCTTAAGTTAAGCGCTTCAACGCCCTCAAGAGTTTGTAAACATTTCAGGAGCAACAGGAACTGCAGTAAAAATGCTCCAGCCTCAAACAAAACTCCATCAGCATCATTTAGGGTCATGGAGAGCTCCAGAAAACAGCACAATAATGTCACGCAGCGCTTTAAAACGTCTTAAGCACACCACATGGCTCCTACGATGTTGCAGCAAACTTTCAGGCGGTTTGGGGGGGAGGGGCTACATCTCCAGGGACAGTCTCAACACCCTGTATTTCTCCAGGAAAAAAAAATCACAACTACATACATTTAAAGCTACCCTTTCAGCGCCTCAAAGTGCTCCAGAAAGCCTCCCAACCCCGTGGAGCTATGCAGCAAAACGGACCTCTATCAGATAATCTCCCACAAACACCTTCACCATCAAGCAAAGCGCAAAAACACTTTCAGTTCCAATGAGAGCTCCGGGAAAAAGGTATTCCGCACCACGGAGAGCGCCTAAAAAAACAGAACCTTCGTATAGATAGAGGCAGTTTGTAATCATTTATAGTTCAGAGGAAATGTTCAGAAAAAAATAACAGCAACGAAAGAGCTCCGTCAAACCCTGGCAGCATCACGGAGATAACAAGAAAATTAACCTCACGCAATAAAGCCCTGGTAACAAAACCGCACCGTGCAGAGCTGATGTGAAACCCTGCAGCGCTCCAGAGAGCTTCATCAAACCAGCAGCACCAAGAGGGCCAGAGAAGCATTCAGCACCACGGACAGCTCCTGTTAAACTCCCGCAGCACTTGCGGGGCTCGAGAAAAGTAGTCACTCTCTCCCAGGGCAGCATCAACCTGTGACGCACCACAGCGCAGCTCCAGAAAGACATTCGACGCCAAGGTCGCTCTATTAAACCCTGCAGCGCCACGAAGCGCTCCGGAAAAGCGTTCAGCGCCTCATGGCTCTAGCTAACCCTGCAAGGCAGCTCCAGGAAGCCATCCAGCGCCAAGAAGAACTCCTGTAAGCCTCGCAGCACCATCTGGAGCTTGAGAAAAGCATTCACCAGCAATCTCTGAAGCGTCACATAGAGTTCCAGAAGGCATTCAGATCTAAGGAGCGCTCCAGCAACCCCTGCAGCACCAGAGAGAGCTGCAGAAAAGCATTCAGCACCAAGGACAGGTCTCGAAAGACCCTGGAACACAACGAAGAGCTTGAGAAAAGCATTGAAGCAGTCAGCACCATCCATCTTTTGCGCGCGTCGCACAGCTCCAGAAAAGCATTGTGCTCCAGGGGGAGCTCCATCCAAACCACTCTGAAAAGTTCCATTTACAACCATTCCGGGGTCCGAAGCCCACTAGTCAAAGCAGCATCTAGCATCATGCAGAGCTGCATCAACAATCTGCGCTGACCAATCGAACTCCTGAAGAAAAAGCTTCAACGCACTGGAGTGCCCTGACAAAACTTGGTAAACTCTAAAAGAAATGTGCTCCCTCCAAGGGCGCTGGTGAGCTGCAACAAAACGCCTCGGAGCTCTAGTTCATAGGTCAGTACTCTAGGGACCTCCATCAAAGATCCACGAGATAATGAAAAAACTTGAGAGTGAACATCGTGAAGAACTACAAAAAAGGTAATCACCCTTCAGAACTGCAGCAGACAATACTTCCGACAGTGGCGAGCTGCAACAAAACTCCTTCAGCACCATGGAGAGCTGCAACAAAACTCCTTCAGCACCATGGAGAGCTGCAACAAAACTCCTTCAGCGCCATGGAGAGCTGCAACAAAACTCCTTCAGCACCATGGAGAGCTGCAACAAAACTCCTTCAGCACCATGGAGAGCTACAAGCAACCCCCGTTAGCTCTATGGCGAGCTACAATAGACCCTTCAGCACCCTGGAGAGCTACAGCAAACCCCCTTAAAATCCCTGGGTAACTGCAACAAAACCCCTTCAGCATCCTGGGGAGCAGCAACAAAAGCCCTTCAACTACCTGTAGAGCGGTCACAAAACCATATAGCACCATGGAGAGCTACAGCAAAACCCTTTAAGCGCCCTGGGGAGCTGCAACAAAACCCCTTCAGCACCCAGAATAGCTGCAACAAAACCACTTCAGCACCACGGAGAGCTGCAAGAAAACACCTTTAGCACTATGGAGAGCTGCAACAAACCCTTCAACACCCTGGAGAGTTGCAAGAAAATTCTTCAGCACCCTGGAGAGCTGCAGCAAACCCCTTCATCACCCTGGAGAGCAGCACAAAAACCGTTGTCACTCTGGAGAGGTGTGACAGAACCCCATGCAGCACCCTGGGGATCAGGAAAAAAACACATTCAGCACCCAGGAGAGTTACGGCAAAACTCCTTCTGCATCCTGGACAGTTGCAAGAAGACCTTTTCAGCACCCTGGAGAGCTGGAACAAAACCCCTTCATCACACCTGGGAGCTGGAGCAAAACCCCTTCAGCACCTTGGAGAGCCGTAAAGCAAAATATCCAGCTCCTAAAATATTTGTAAAAAAAGCTTTTCTAACCGGAATAATTACACGCAACATTTCAACGCTATGTTCAGATGCAACACAAACACAGCATCGTTGCCACTCTAAGACAACACAAACCCTTAACTCTGAAGAGATGCAACTCTACAAAATGAGGACTATGGAGATCTACAACAAACCCATGTCACACATCGTAGTTTTACAACACAAATCATTCGGCACCCGAGAGCTGATAAAACAAACTTTCAAAAGTCCTCTTGGAACTGCAGCAAATGGACTTTAGCTCTCAGGGGTGTTGAAAAAAACACACCTTCGCACCCTGAACATTTGGAACAAAAGCATCGGCAGCCTGAGTTCAGCGCCACAGAAATCAACAACAAACCCACTTCAGCACCGCGGAGAATTCCAGCAAAAAACACTTTCAGCAGCAACGGCGAGCTTAAACACCCTGGAGAAATGCAACAAAGCTCAGCAGGTGGAAAAATCAGGAACAAAAAATGTCAGTACCTCAACAGACTCCAACAAACATATTTCATTACTCTGGAGAACTGTAAAAACTTCAGTAGATGCGAAAACTGCAAGAAAAGTTCTCTAGAATAGTGAGAACTGTCACAAATTATGTCTGCACCCTGGAGAGCGGCAACAAGTCTTTAAGCTCAGCGAAAACAGTACAAAAAATAGGTGTTCAGAGCTTAAAACAAGAGAAACAGGAAAAGACAGAGCTTTGAGGTACTTCAACAAAAATGTTTCATGATTCTGAAGAACTACACAAAACTTCAGTAGCCCGGAGTAACAATGGTTCTCCTGTGGATGCCGGAATGTTGCAGCACAGCACCTTGGAGAGCAGCAAGAAAAGCCTCTCAGCTCCACCAAGAGGTGTAACAAAAATATAGAACACGATCGAGGGAGGCAACAAAAAGCATTGTCGCCCTGGGAGCGGGGGCTGCGAATAAAAAGTTGTTGGCCAGGAGAGCTGCGCAGAGGAAGTTATCACCCGCGAGAGCTGAAACATAAGTTATTGGACAAGAGAACGTTCAACAGGTGAAAACATTCAGCGCCTTGAGAGCTGCAAATTCATTGGCGTAACGAAAGCGGAGGGGCCCCCTGAAGAGAACATGGATGGGCCCCCTCCGGACTCACCCAGGTCAGGTGCCCTCCCCCCAAACTCGATCTCGCCCCGCCCCCTCCACCCGCTGCACTGCGGGGGCTGAGGGGGCCTTTGTTACGCCAGTGGCTGCAATACGAGTCCTCAAGGCGCCCCCACACAAAACGACAGGACCCCGGCGAGGAACGAAAACAAACATTTGCCACCTTTGGGGACAGCAACAAAGCCACCTGGCACTTTTGAGGGCTGAAACAAAGAACCCCGCCAGCTCAGTAAGCCGAAACAAAAACTTCCAGCAGATTGGAGTTTCTAAACGGACCTATCAGCGCAGCCAAGTACCACCAAGGGCTGGAATGTATCCACTCGGCCATCTTGGGACCCTATCCCCCTGGTGGGAAGAAGGGGGTTCTGCCCAACCACATGCCTGGCGCAGACACCCGGCACGGACACTGGATGATAAGCATTATGGGTATGGAGGGGGCAGCTTTCGGGTGTGGTTCGCGGACGCGCTCCCCAGCTCTGCACACCTGAAACGCCAGGGGACGTCCAGTTGCTGTCCCCCCCTCAGTGTTGATTACACTGGCGAGAGACTGCAGGCGGCCCAGGACCCTGCGAAGGATTGAACAAGAGCACAGGCCGCGCAGGTGCTGAGCTGGGCTCTGACGAAGCACGTGAGGCCTTTGTGAAAGAGTCACTGAAGGCCGAGGCGGAAGACAATTTTATTTATTCAAGAATGTATATAGTGCCTGCATGTGACCCACCAGCTGCTTCGGAGCGCTATAAAACAGTAAAAAATGCACGAGTCACCCAAAAAAGCACCACCTCATGCGTGAGAAGGCTGAGTCTGTATTCACTCGTGAACAATGACTTAAATAGACCAACCTCCCGAATGAGCGGGCGGGTTGCAATGGCGCAGTTTCTCCCCAGGTGGTCCCTAACCACGTTGACCCTCAACCCCCCTCCCCACCCCCACATGAAGCTAACCCCGTGCCCCATGCAGGGATTTTTTGGGGTGGGGGAGCTTCAACAAACCTTCTTACCTTGAACCCGCTCTATTTTCCGGAGAGGGGGGACAGCTCGGGTGTGCAGTGGGCGACTCATGTGTAAAATATCCCGAAGCTCACCGCGAACAATTACATAAACGCCACTTTGTGTGAAATATTCACCCTTGGAGTCCGCGTTTTATTTCGTTGGCCCGGCTGTTTGTGTAGAACTGGTGTTCAACTGTGTGCGTGCGCACCGAGATGCGCATTTATTTGAGGTCTCTTTGTGATGTGCAATTTAAATAGTCGTGTGCGGGTTTTTGCATATGTAAGCTTGAATAACACCAATAAGCGTCCTTGTCTAGGTAGTTCATGAGTTTGTGCGTGTGCCTGTGTATATCTTTTTGTGCGCTCGCGCGTCCAGGTTTATATTCATTTGTGCGCGTGAGTATATATTCCTGCGTGTGCTCCTCTGCATGCTTGCGTGTGTATGTGTCCATGTTTGTGCCAATAGATTCATCTTTGTCCTTACCCTTCCATGTGTGATTGTCAGCGCACGCCCGCGCGTGTGTGTGTGCAACCTGCTTCACTTTTGTGTGCACCTGTGTGTGTGCGTGTCTGAATGTCTTTATATGCGCTCTAGGCTGTTACTGTTTGTGTATGTTTGGATGTCTGTATGTGCGTACGCGTCTTTCTGTGTGGCTTTTAAAGTGGGTGTCTATGTGTAGTTTCCTCTGTCTGTGTCCATGAGTATGTGCTTTGTATGTGTGCATCTTTGCTTACATGCCTGTGTGTTAAGAAATAGAACTCAGAGACCACCAGCAGGTCCTCACCCCAACACCGGCCTTACTCAGACCGACACATTTATTTTGTTGGAAGAAGTTTTATTTTAACTTTTACTTATTAATTTCATAACACACGTTTAGCCATAAATCACTTCAAGAAACTTCAAAACATACATACAAGAACATAACTATTCGTACATTTCAATCTGTAACCATAAATCATTGTGGCAGGATCCCTTCCTGTCCTGAACCTCCCTTGGAACACACAGGTGAGTTGTACCTCACCTGTATCCATAGGGGGGCGGCTCCCCTGACTTCACCGTTCCTTGCCCACATGCTCAGGGTTCCGCCCCCTCTCCAAACACCAACCTGCCAAGGGGTGTAACGGGGCAGCCAGGAGCGGGAACCCCGTGGCCACCCCAGCGATCTGGGCTCCCTACCCCTTAATTTGGTGTGTACATCCGCAGATTGGTCCAGGACTTCAGGATCCTATCTCTGGTGTTATCCCGGGGCCCCAGCCTTGGGGACCCCTCTGTTGCTTCAGGTTACCTTAGTACTTCTTCTCCCGCCACGAGGGCGACCAGGGCCTGAGCCGTCCGGTCGCTCTCCACCACACCACAACAATGCCGAGCCTTTCTGGGGGGGGCTTATGCAGCCCCCCACTGGCGCGTGGCGGTTACAACCGGATCGGTGATCGCAGCCGCAACGTTTTCTCCCAAAGCTACTTCCAACCCCACATCTCGCGAGGTGTGAGGGCGGAAGTACCTGGCCAGCCCAACGCACAACTAGTGCGGAGGGTCCGGCCCACGGCGGCCCCGATCTCTAAGTGGCCGCGCTCCCCCATATTGGGGGGGGGGCGCTTTTCCATGTTATCACCTCTGAGTGGTCCTTTGTGTCTGTGCATTTGTACCTCTATAAACAAGCTGCTTACAAGTCTGTTTTTGAAAATATTTACTTGTAATTTTGGGTGCACGTATGTGTTCTTTGATGTCCCCCTCCCCACAGAATGTGTTGAGGGTCCCCAAATCTCCCACATCTCACAGCTATTCAGTAGCCTTATGCTAAAGTGGGCCCTCCTTGAAGGGTTGGGAGCACCCCTGCGCTAGAGGGGCTCCATGGGCCTGTTACCCCCCTTTTGTGTAGGGGCATGGTGCTTTTGTGTGTATGTCTGTTTTGTTTGCCTCCATGTGTCTGTGGTTTTGTGTGTGTGTGTTTTGTTTGCCTCCGTGTGTCTGTGGTTTTGTGTGTGTGTGTTTTGTTTGCCTCCATGTCTGTGGTTTTGTGTGTGTGTGTTTTGTTTGCCTCCATGTCTGTGGTTTTGTGTGTGTGTGTGTTTTGTTTGCCTCCATGTGTCTGTGGTTTTGTGTGTGTGTGTTTTGTTTGCCTCCATGTGTCTGTGGTTTTGTGTGTGTGTGTTTTGTTTGCCTCCATGTCTGTGGTTTTGCGTGTGTGTGTTTTGTTTGCCTCCATGTGTCTGTGGTTTTGAGTGTGTGTGTTTTGTTTGCCTCCATGTGTCTGTGGTTTTGTGTGTGTGTTTTGTTTGCCTCCATGTGTCTGTGGTTTTTTGTGTGTGTGTTTTGTTTGCCTCCATGTCTGTGGTTTTGTGTGTGTGTGTTTTTTGTTTGCCTCCATGTGTCTGTGGTTGTGTGTGTGTGTGTGTGTTTTGTTTGCCTCCATGTGTCTGTGGTTTTGAGTGTGTTTTGTTTGCCTCCATGTGTCTGTGGTTTTGTGTGTGTGTTTTGTTTGCTTCCATGTATCTGTGGTTGTGTGTGTGTGTGTGTTTTGTTTGCCTCCATGTCTGTGGTTTTGTGTGTGTGTGTTTTTTGTTTGCCTCCATGTGCCTGTGGTTTTGTGTGTGTGTGTTTTGTTTGCCTCCATGTGTCTGTGGTTTTGTGTGTGTGTGTTTTGTTTGCCTCCATGTGTCTGTGGTTTTGTTTGCCTCCATGTGTCTGTGGTTTTGTGTGTGTGTGTTTTGTTTGCCTATATGTGTCTGTGGTTTTGTGTGTGTGTTTTGTTTGCCTTCATGTGTCTGTGGTTTTGTGTGTGTGTGTGTGTTTTGTTTGCCTCCATGTGCCCGTGGTTTTGTGTGTGTGTGTTTTGTTTGCCTACATGTGTCTGTGGTTTTTTGTGTGTGTGTTTTGTGTGCCTCCATGTGCCCGTGGTTTTGTGTGTTTTGTTTGCCTCCATGTGTCTGTGGTTTTGTGTGTGTGTTTTGTTTGCCTCCATGTGTCTGTGGTTTTGTGTGTGTGTTTTGTGTGCCTCCATGTGTCTGTGGTTGTGTGTGTGTGTTTTGTTTGCCTCCATGTCTGTGGTTTTGTGTGTGTGTGTTTTGTTTGCTTCCATGTGTCTGTGGTTGTGTGTGTGTGTTAGCTCATGCAGTTTATACCTCTGCATGGCTGGGTGCGTCCTGGCGCCTAATTTCCCCTCCCCAGGTTAGAACTCGTGGCTGGTGCAGTGAGGGAGCTGCCCTCAGCGGTGAGAGGCCTGTTTTCTGAGAGCTAGGACTACCCGGGGCTGCAGCCTCACACTCTGACGAAGGTGTTGATTTAGAGGTCGAAGTGGGTGGAAACTATTGGGCTCTGCGTTTCAAAGAGTATTTTATTTCATAAATGCGATTCCAATACGTTGTATTCAAGACCGAATCGTTCCATATGGTGTACCCCTGTCCAGCCGCGGAGGAGGGAGGGGCATCTTGTACTGGAAGCCAGAGGACAGGGCAGATGGAAACAGGAAGGAGGCATTGTCACTCTCTGTCGACCGTCCATGGCTTCTTCCGGAAGGAGGGGTAACATGTTATTTGGGGAATCAGCAAGGCAGTCTAGTCCGAGTGCACTCCATATCCGGCATTGGTGGGGGCGAATGGGGGGAGCGTGTGGTGATTCAGAAGGAACGGTGGACCCATTCACGCTACAGACAGCCAAGGCCACTGCAAATTTGCAGCAGGAGAGGAACAAATTATGTGGAAGAGTGGACTAAATTATGCGGAAAAAAGCACACACTGCAACGAAAGGCAGCACATTTTGTAATATGACCTTGTCAGTGGACTGCTCCCTTTCCCAGCGCAGCTCCGCCTGGTAGCTGCTGTCCCCTCTGGTCAGTGTTCGGGGCCCTCCTCCCCCCACAGGCTCCCGCCTGCGCCTAATCCCTGGTGGTCCAGTGGAAAACGTCCTGCTGCTCTGCCCTCTGTCACTCTGCTCTGCCTTTTTGCTCTTCTTTTCTCTTTTTCCTCATCTTTTTTTCCTCTTTTCCTCTGCCCTGGTTTCTGCCACCTTTGGTATTTTTTCTCCATCTGCCTGTGCGATGCCCCGTGGCCCCTCCCACCTCCAGCGCCAGCTTTCCAATTTTCCCGCTCTCTGAGTTTCCCGCCTCCCAGCTGTCCAGCCTGTCCCGCACACTACTTAATGGCGGCCGCTGTGCGGCAGCGCTAAAGGCAAGCCCATCGCACTAGTCCGTGCCTGGACAGCACCCAGCGCCACGGACCGTGGCACTACGACTCCTCACTGATACGACGTCAGCATCCTCCACACCCTCAACTCCAGACACCACACCGCCTGCCACCTCGCGACACCAAACAACAACCAGGGCCCCTTCTCTTGCCGAAACTGCTGCTGCAGCTCTCCCATCACTGCACCCCAGCACCTTCTATCACCCATGCAACAAACACCGGACCCGACCATCATAGCTGTATCCTGCTCAACACCCGCTCCCTCCACAAACACACCGTAGAAATCTGGGACCTACTTGACACCGCATACCCCAACATTGCCTTCCTCACAGAGACCTGGATAAACCCCAGCTCAGCCCTGGACATCACCATCGCCATCCCGACTGCTGCAAGATCACTCACAAGGACCTCACCAACCCTCCAGGGGAAGGCATCGCCATTGTACACAAAAACACTCTCCGCCTGACCACCCACTCTGATGCCCAAACGACCAACATGGAACACCTCCACTTTCAGGTACAGACCAGCCCAAACACCACCCTCCATGACACCCTCACCTACAGACCTCCCAGCCCTCGCACACCTTTCAGTGACGCCATCATTGACTTCATCACACCCATGCTCTCATCGCACCCCATGCTCTCATCGCACCCCATGCTCTCTCCTCCATCAACTACATCCTACTAGGTGACTTCAATTTTCACATGGACCAACCCAGCGACCCATACACCGCATCCCTTGTAGAAAACATTGCCACCATCGGACTCAAACAACTGGTCACTTCTCCTACTCACTCAGCAGGACACACTCGACCCCGTCTTCTCTGCCAACGACAACATCACCTTCAGCCACACCTCTGGGCTTCCCTGGACAGAACACCACTGCGTCCACTTCTCCTTCACCAAACTCATCATGCACCACCACGCCCTCCGCCTCCCCTGCAGAAGCTGGAACAAGGTCACAGAAGAACAGCTCACTACCTCCCTCAGCAAGACCTCTCCACCAACATGCACAGACGCCAACACCTCAAAACGCAACCTCCACCAATGGATCTCCAACTGCACCGACACACTGGTTCCCCTCAACAAAGCCCCTGGAAACCAACACCCCAAGAAAGCAAGCTGGTTCACACCCACCCTTCAAGAGTCTAGGTGCACCTGCAGACGGCTCGAAAAGAGATGGAGGAACAGAAAGATCCGGAAGCTCAGACAGACTTCAAAACTGCCGTGACCACACAACACCCCCTTATCAAAACAACGAAGAAAACTGCCCTTCAAGAAAGGATGAACACCAATCCACACAACAGCAAATAACTTTTTGCCGTGGTCAAAGAATTCGCCAAACCCAAACCAGAAACAACAGACATCCCACTCTCCCAAGACCTCTGCAACAGACAGAGAACATTCTTCCACCACAAGATCAAGCAGATCTATGACAGCTTCAACACCCAAGACCCCACCACCCCACTTACCACCAAATAAGTCCCAACGACGCTGAACCCCAACAGATCCTGCTCAATTGGACCCCCCTCACCATGGATGACACCTTCAAGATCATGAATAGCATCCACTCTGGATCCCACTCGGAACCCTGCCTGCCCCACATATTCCACAGAGCTGCCACCACCACCACCTCGAGCTCCGCCACACCATCAACTGCTCCATCGAGATGGCTGCCTTCCCTGAAGATTGGAAACATGCAGAGATCAACCCCCTGCTGAAAAAGCCCTCTGCTGACCCAACGGATCTCAAGAACTTCAAACCCATCTCCCTGCTCCCCTACCCAGCCAAAGTCATCAAGAAGGCCATCAACGCCAAGCTCTCCAATTTCATCGAAGCCAACCACACCCTGGACCTCTCCCAATCTGACACCCGAAGCAACCACAGCACTGAGACCGCCCCCCTTGCCATTACAGATGACATCCGATCTCTCGTCGACCGAGGCAAAACAGCAGTCCACCTACTCCTGGACCTCTCCTCCGCCTTCGACTCCGTCTCCCACCACACCCTATGCTCAAGACTCCACAACACCGGCATCCGCGCCAAAGCCCTGGAATAGATCCCCTCCTTCCACACTGGCTGAACACAGAGAGTCTGACTCCCACAGTTCCTTTCAGAACCCACAAAGATCAGCTGCGGAGTGCCCAGGGCTCCTCTGTGAGCCCCACCTTCTTTAACATCTAAATGGCCCCACTCCCAGACATCGTCCAGAACCATGGACTCAACATTGTCTCCTACGCTGATGACACCCAGCTGATCCTCTCCCTCACCAATGAACCCACAGTCTCCAGGAGCAACTTCCACAACGGGATGAAGGCAGTTGCCACCTGGAAGAGGGAAAGCTGCCTCAAGCTCAACTCAGACAAGACCGAAGTCCTCATCCTGGCCTCCACCTCATCCGCTTGGCACGACTCTTGGTGGCATACCGTGCTGGACCACACACGAAACCTCAGCATCATACTGGACTCCTCGCTCACCCTGAACTGCCAGATCAGCGCTGTCTGATCATCCTGTTTCCACATGCTGCGCAGGCTCCAAAAAATCTTCCAGTGGATCTCCGTAGAGTCCAGGAAGACGATCACCCATGCACTCATCAGCAGCAGACTCGACTACAGCAACTCACTCTATGCCCGTGTCACTCAGAAACTCCTCATGAAACTTCAGAACATCCAAAACATCACTGCCAGATTTGCCCTCAACACTCCCGCTGTAGCCACATCACCGAGCACCTGAGAGAACTCCACTGGCTCCCTCTCAATAAAAGAGTCACTTTCAAGCTCCTCACACATGCCTACAATGCCCTCCACAACACAGGACCTGAGTATCTCAGCCACCGCCTCATTCCACGCACCCACAAGAAACCTCTGCACTGCCCAGCTGGCCTTGGCCAACGTCCCACGGATCCATAAGACCAGGACCGGAGGAAAATCTTTTTCCTACCTCACCACAAAAACCTAGAACACTCTGCCACTGCACCTCAGGCTATCTCCATCGCTGCCCCGATTCAGGAATGAACTCAAGACCTGGCTCTTCGACTGAACCACAGCTCCCAGTCAGATCAGCAGCTCCCCCCAGCACCTTGAGACCCTTACGGGTCAATCAGTCAATCAATCAATATTTGTAAAGTGCAGCTACTCACCCTTGAGGGTCGCAAGGTGCGGGGGGAGGGGAGTGGCCTCATCTGAAGAGCCACGTCTTCAGGTTCTTCCTGAAGATGGTGAGTGACAGGCTTTGTCTGAGGTGCAGGGGGAGGTTGTTCCAGCTCTTTGCATCAGTGTAGGTGAAAGAGCGTCCTCCAGCGGTGTTTTGGCTGATGCGAGAGATGGTGCCCAGGTTCATCTGGGCGGAGCGGAGGGATCTAGCAGGGTTGTAAAATGAGACGCAGAGGTTCGGGTAGGCTTATCCTGCGTTGTGTGTGGCCTTGTACGTGTGGGTGAGAAGCTTGAGGGTGATTCGCTTCTTGACCGGTAGCCAGTGGAGGGTCCTCAGGTGTTGGGAGATGTGTTCTCGGCGAGGGAGGTCCAGAATGAGTCTGGCGGCAGTGTTCTGGATGAGTTGAAGTTTTTTGATGTTCCTAGTTGAGGTGCCGGTGTAGAGGGTGTTGCCGTAGTCAAGCTTGCTAGTGACTAAGGCGTGGGTGACTGTCCTGCGACAGTCTGCTGGGATCCATCTGAAGATCTTCTAAAGTTTGCAGAGTGTGTGCCAGCAGGAGGAGGTGACAGAGTTACCAGGCGGGTCATGGATAGGGAGGAGTCAAGAATGATTCCTAAGTTGCGGTGTGCTTGGTTGGTGCAGGAGGGGGCGTTGAGGGTTGTGGGCCACCAGGAGTCATCCCAGGCTGAGGTGGTGTTTCTGGAGATGATGAGCTCCGTCTTGTCAGAGTTGAGCTTGAGGCAGCTTTCTCTCATCCAGGTGGCAACGGTTTCCATTCCTGAGTGAAAGTTCCTTTTGGCTGTGTCCAGGTCATCAGTGAGGGAAATGATGAGTTGCGTGTCATCTGCACATGACACAATGTTCATACCGTGGCTTTTGACTATGGCAGCAAGAGGGTCCATGTATTTGTTGAACAGTGTGGGACTCAGTGAGGATCCTTGGGGGACTCCGCAGTTGACTCCTGTGGGTCTGGAAGTGTAGGGCGGGTGTCTGATCCTCTGCGCCTCCCAGAGAGGAAGGAGTGGATCCATTCCAGGGCTCTTCCGCGGATTCTTATGTCGTGGAGTCTTGTGCTCAGAGTGCTGTGGGAGACCGTGTCGAATGCTGCTGAGAGGTCGAGGAGTATGAGTGCTGCGGTGTGGCTGCGGTCTAGGAGTAATCGAATGTCGTCAGTGGCTGCCAGGAGCGCTGTCTCTGTGCTGTGATTGCTGTGGAAGCCGGGTTGGGAGCAGTCCAGGAAGTTGTTGGCCGCGATGAAATTCCATAGTTCCATAATTGTGAGTAGTCATGCTTTACAAACCCCTGATTGATTGATAATAATAATAGTTTATTATTTTTTCAGGCTTACACCTATTAACACTGTCTGGACAAACATTTGACACCATTACTACCTATTTAACACCCAAATACAACAATAAACATCAGACAGGCAAACAAACAGCTTTTATGAAGGGCCTTCCAATGCATGGAAGCACGTGGTGCCACTGTTTCACTACATTTCATTAAATCTGTTTGAACTAGAAACATTTGTAATCTGCAGATGATAGATTACATGCTTTTGGCTGAAGCCCCAAATTATGCAGAAAAGCACCAGACGCAAAATTGTGTAATTCTGGTAGCCCTGGCTATAGCTGATGGAATTAAAGAACCATATTTTGTGATGCTCCCCTACTCCACATGATATATGCGTCCAAAAGGAACAGAAACATAGCAAGAAGAAACATGCAGAAAACACACACAGGCTGAGAGATGAAATGAAAAAACAGAGTAACAAGTAGAACATGACATAAAGAAATAAAGTATGAAGAGAAGAATAAAAAGCAAACTTAAAAAACAATCAGGGAAAAAGAGATAAAAACACTGAAATGGAAAAATAATGAAAACTGCAAAAAATAGAGGCACTGGAATGCTTCAACCTCCTGTACCACACAGTTCAAACGTAGTGAGATAGCTCAGTGGGTTCTTGTGATAACTACAAGCACCTACACTAGGATACTTTGATGTTTCAGCTAAAATGCATATTTTTATTGATGCTAGCAACCTAAGAATTGGAGCAGCAGTAACCCAAGTGAAAGCTGGACAAGAACGTGTGGTAGGATGTGCAACAAGAAAGCGACAAAATGCTTAGACCTCATTCTGCATTAGCGAGAGAAGCTCTTGCATCTTGTTGGATTATCAAGCATTTTAAATATTTTGTGTGGGTCTGCCCTTCGAAAACAGGAGTGATCACAACCATTAATACATTTATTGAAAGGTAGAAAGGGCTTGGAGGGAAATATACCACCAAGAATATCAAGGTGGATGTTGTCTGTCATGGAGTATGATTTTGAGAGGGAGTAAGTGAAGGGATTGAAGAATGTTGTTGCAGATTGTGTGTCCAGATTAACAATAGATGGAAGTGGGCAAACATTGGAATGGAATTTAGATGGAGTGTTAGATGCTCTGGAGTAAAAGGCACTAGAGAGAGAGAAGTGGGAGGTTGCTATGGGACAAGAGTCTCCGTTGAGTGAAGTAAAAGAATGTGTAACACCAGGTCGGAGTAGTTAGACGTGCCTGAACACAGAGATTAAATCTTATCACAAGGTAAAAGATGAGTTGAGCTTATATGAAGAAATTTGAAGAGAAGGAACCTGATAATCCCACCCACAATTCCGGGCAAGAGAATAATTCACATAGCACACGAGGGACATCCAGGGAAGATAAGGGAGTCCTTCTGGTGGCCTAAGATGGATAGTGCAGACATAGTAAGGGCTGTTATATGTGTGCTGATAGTGACAAAACAAAAGTAGTAAGGCAACCTCCTCTAGGGTGTATAGAATTGCTTGACAAACCCTAGGAAAGAGTGGCAATGTATCTCCTGGGCCAGATAGACTGTGATCTAGAGACAACCTATTTTTATGAAT
The DNA here is from genome assembly GCF_031143425.1 of Pleurodeles waltl. Taxonomy (NCBI): domain Eukaryota; kingdom Metazoa; phylum Chordata; class Amphibia; order Caudata; family Salamandridae; genus Pleurodeles; species Pleurodeles waltl. Next base: position 65,453,253 of record NC_090451.1, on the reverse strand, counting down.
ATCCACACTATGTGGTTTGTAATTAAAACTTTGGATCACATAGATAGCATGAATATGATTAAATTTCTAGATGAAGTACTTATGGGTGAAGGGATACCTATAACTTTAGTCTCAGATAATGGATTCCAAGTTTTTTCCAGGAGTATCCCAGAGTTCTTGATAACAATGGGAATTGTACGTGAGAGAGTAGCTCTATTCAGGCCTCAAACCAGTGGCTTAGTGGAAAGAATGAATCGACTACTCATGGGGAACCTTCATCATCTCTTGCTAATGGTCTTCAGCGGAGGACAGACTTCAGAAAACTGGTTTAGGCACACAGTAACACCCCACTCCTAAATGGGAGTGTTACCTTTTGTATCTCTCAAAGGGAGCGAGTCTGGGAAGAAAGACATTCTCACATGGCTAAGGAGCAAAGACTGCATGTGGGTTGGCCACAAGACATTTAAAGTTAGAGTTGCTGAAAAACAAGAGGTCCAAGATATATTGTGACATTAGGAAAGGGGTGAAAATTATGAGTGTGGCGGTCGGCGACTGGGCTGTAGTAAAACAAGGCTATGGATAGGAAGAGTTACTGCAAGTTTTCTCTTTCTCTTGAGGAGATGAAAGTGAAGCAGAGTGTGGGTGTATTGGAAGGTAGATGAATGTGAAGCTCAGGGAGTGTGTGTAAGCTTGTGAGCTCAGTACAGGAAACTGAAGCATGAGTGCCTGTTTAGTTTTCACTTAGATACTTTTAGTGCACATGCTTCTGGGCAAATTCTGGTGCTAGTGGTCTGACAGGAAGAAGTGTGGATTCCACCCCAAAGCCAGATATCTAGAAAATAACTTTCCACTAAACAGCATTTACAGCTGGAGTGAAATGGGATCACTGGACATCTATCGGGAAATGGCTTTACAGCAGCATGAATCCCTCCAGCATACATCACTATCTTGCATTACAAGGTCCTTCACACATTCAGGGTAAAGGGAATGTCCAGATAGAGGACACGGAATGAGCTGTACACAGGGAAATGGAAGACCGCACCCTTATTGAGTCCTGGTAGATCCCTAACTTAATCACCGAACATGGTACGCAGACTGTTCTGGCTACAGCTTACCCCGGCATTAGACCAACACAGACTCAGCGTGTTAATTCTCCTTGGTCTATCAGAAGCATTTAAAATAGCCATGCTCATGAAAGCATTGCTTCCTTATCCGGCGACCTTGTTCTAGCCCTCAAAAGGTTTGACTCATTCACCGCTAAGATGGAGAAGCATGGAAGGGTTGACACTTCTTCGCCAAAAGCATCACCACAACCTGTGGTGTCCAAAAGGGCTCTCCTTCTCTGGTTTCCTTGGGTTCAACATCTGCATGTTCTTCTTCATAGGAGTCAGTGAACTGCTCATTGGCTCCACAGATGGCCAGGACCAATAAAGAATCCTGCGCACCAGCAATATACTAGGGCTTTTCTGATAACCCCCATCTACTCTGCAACAATGTCACCTCCTACCAACCTAAGAGTCCCCAAACATCAGCAATTCAAAGCCTGCTCTTCAAAGGAACCTAAAAATTTGGAGAATGTGGTGATGCACTATCCCCCATGGCTTTGAGGGAAAACATAACCTCCCAGAACATTGACCAACTTTTTAAAAGACAATGAAAATTAAGACAAAAAAGAGCAATCAGGTGACAGAAATGCCCAACGCCAATGTGCACAGGGGGGCAAGTGTATCAGCACCAATGTGCACAGAGGACACTTGCACCAAAGCCAATGTGCACAAGGGGCGGGGCGTGGCTTGGCTGTCCTGCAACACGGCCGCCACTTAGTGAGGCTCTGCCGGGAGGGAGCCTAAATCCGAACTTTCTCCTTGCGTATCAGCTGCCAAAGTGGCCTGACGAGGTTCCCCTAGCCCGGGGAACTGCTGAGTGTGGCGGAAGATGATGGAGGCACCGCCTTGCCGACGAGGGCTGCCTCGCGCGCAGTGCCTGGACTGTGCTCGCACGGGAGGCGGCCTAAGTTCGGGGCTCCTGCGGATGGTGCTGCTGTTTGGTGTCCCTCCCCCACCCACTTCCCTGTCGATCGGTGGCTCGGCGGCTCTTGTTCTTCGCCATGTGAGCCTTAGGCGGTGAAATTCCTGTGGGTTCAGATCGGCGGTACAAATAGGACGCAGGCTCGAGTTTTGACTTGGGCATACTCTGGTGTGGCCGGTCTTGTAGTACGAATGACATTCTGATGCTCTTGCCCACCCACTGCATCCGGGGTGGTTAACGGATGGCCTCGCTGACGTCCCGCTGGATGATTCCAACCAAGTTATTTGTTGTTATGCTGTGGGTTATGAGTTTGGGCACGGGTGGGTTTGCTGGACTGGCCCAACTGGGGGGCCAGCGTGGGTGGGTACCTGTACTGTTTGTTATTGGGATTGTTGGTTTTGTTCCCCACCCCATTCTTCCTCTTCTTCTCGCAGCTGATGGTGCATGTGTGACGGCTGGGGGCGTTTCGCTACTGATGCTGTAAGTGTTGTGGATGGGGACGCTATGCGATACGGTACACTATTGGGATGGCGAGTAACAGTGTGACTCATGTCCGGTGCCTCACTTGGAATGTCAGGGGGATGAATGATGGATGCAGGAGGAGAATGCTGTCGGCTTATATGCAGCGTCACACGATTAACATCTGTATGCTGCAGGAGACACACCTGGTAGAGGCCACAAGATCTAGGATGAGGGCTGGCTGGATTAGGGAGAGTCATGTAGCGGTGTACTCAAGTTATGCCCAGGGAGTGGCAATATTGATTAGAAAGGGACTGCAGTGGCGCACAGAAAAAGTACTTGTGGACCTACACGGTAGTTATGTCATGATGCAGGGAACATTACACAACAGGCCGTTCCGTCTGGTATCAGTCTATGGCCCCAATATTGACGACCCCAAATTCTTTAGGGCAATATGGCAATTAATTGGATCTTTGGGCTCTGGGTCTGTGCTGTGGGGAGGCGATTTCAATGTGGTGCTGGACCCTGAGGCAGACCGCGAGAGCCGGGCTAGGCCGCAATTTGCGGTGGCTGCGAGAACCTTGTCTCATATCATGGCGGATGGTGCCTTGATAGACCTGTGGAGGACTAAACATGATACAGTAAGGGAGGGCACATATGTCAACTATGTGTATGGTAGCTGGTCCAGAATAGACAGGTGGCTCTGTACTAGGGATGTGGAGCTTTGGACGAAATCAATTGAACATAAGCTCCGTAATCTGTCAGATCACTCGCCGGTCATGCTGGAATTGCTCATACCTGGGAGCTCCAGCCGCAAATTCTCGTGGAGGTTGCTCTGTGGAGCATTGAGAGATCAGGCATTCAGGGAAGAGATACGTGCTGCTATAGTGGACTATTTTGCTGTTAATCAGGGATTGGTATCCTCGGCGGGTTCCTTATGAAAGGCTTTCAAGGTCGTAATTTGGTGGTCTTGCCTCACCAAACAGCACGGTGTGCTAAAGGCGATAAGGTGGGAGCTGACAAACCTAGAGGTACAGCTAGCTGACCTGGAGAAACGGTTGGCTCGTCTGTGACAACATCATATGTCATAGGGGACTGGTATTCAGACAGCGTCCAATACTGGTTTCTATGTATGCGGACGATATTGCACTATATACCCGCCAACCGCGGCTACACCTCGATGTATTGCTGGATGAAATAGTCCGATTCGGCCGGCTCTCCAGGATCACAATTAATTGGTCAAAGTCAGTGGTGTTCACTTTGTCTGATGTTACGACGCAGTGCTGCTCCAGATACCCCCTTAGCTGGGCCGGACGGGCCGGTGCGATATTTAGGTATCTGGTTGAGCCGAAAGGTGGAAGAGTTATGGTTGGCCAATTACAGCATGGCCATTTCGTGGCTGGAAGATAAGGTGGCGGCTTGGCACTCACTGCCGCTCTTACTGACTGACCGCATCGCAATACCAAAGATGGTGATTCTACCCAAGTTCTTGTATCTCTTTGTAAATCTAACTCTTGTCCTTACCACTAGCTTCCTGAAAAGACTCAAATCCTCGCTGGTGACTCTTGCATGTTCGGGCGGCCAACCTAGAATTACCTGGGAAACACTGACACTTCCATTCGAACAAGGTGGGCTGGCGGCACCGGAGCTTGAACTTGATTATAACTGCGTACAGGCTCATTTTGTGCACTTCTTGCTGCACTCCATATGATATTTGCCACACTTGGCGCCTGAGCGTGACTCGGTGTGGCCCGATCAGCTATCTGGGGTGATTGGCGGAATGCACAGGCCCCGGCCTCGTGAAGTGGATACTGTGTCTTGCTCAGCGCGGGCCTGGTCGATGGTATTGAAACGCACTGGAGTGCGTGAGACATTTGTTCCTTTGATGCCGGTGAGAGATGTTGTGGGTCTGTCTCCATCGGGGGACAGCCAGCTACATGAGTTCCTCAGCTAGTCAAATATGGATACTCTGCGGTCTTGGTTTCTGGAGGGGACGTTCATCTCCTTGGAGGGCACACTTGGTGCCTCACATGACACTGCGATGTACCTATTATTTTTTTCTGATTCAGGGCCATGCTATGAGCATGACACCCCTGCTTTCCCACGATGCCCCGGGTGTGTCGAGCATTGGAAATAGTATATTCAGCACCATCCCAGCGCAGACTCATCAAGCAACTATAAGTTTGTATGCAAACTAAAGAGACTCCTGTCGAGTCTAAAGCTAAGATTCACTGGAAGGTGGATTTGGGTGAGGACATCCCCCATGAGGTGTGGCGATACTGCTATGCGCGGATGCAGGACCTTTCCCCTAATTATAGATTGCGCCTCATCCATTTCAACTTCTTACACTGCTTGTACTATATGCCAAGCAGACTAAAGAGAATGGGCCTCAGGGCAGATGCTATGTGCGAGCGGTGTTACGCTCCTGAGGTGGACTTCCTACTTCTGGTGTGGTGTTGCGGGGCGCTGCAGGACTACTGGACAGAGGTGCTGAAGGCGCTCGAGGAGATGACTGAGCTTGTGCTGCCGTGCAGTCCTAGAGTCACGCTCTTGGGATACATTGAGGAGATACCCTCTACATGTAGGAAGCTAGTGGGTCCGCTGCTGCTGCTGTCTAAGAGTAGGATATCGCTGTGCTGGGGGAGGAAACAGACTCCCCGGTGTAATGAATGGCCAAAGGACGCAGCGCATTGCCAAGAACAACTAATGCGTTACTGGGAGCTGATGCCTGAGGGATCCCATCTGCGAGATATATGGGCCCCCCCTGAGATCCTTTCACGAGACCCGACTAAGGCTGCAAGCAGACGATTTGTGGATCTCCTGGATTGTGGAGCGGTGGTCGGCCCCCCTCCATGGGGGAGAGACATTGCACCCAATCAGTGAGTAACATGATTGTTGCGCTGACCTCCCCCTCTCTTTTTTCGCCCTCTCCTCCCCCCCTCTCTTTCCCCTCCTCTGTTCTGTCCCTAATGTCCAATTGTGCTCTGTATGGACAATACTTACGGATTAAGCCACCTCTTCTTTTGCTTGTTTTCTAGCTCAATTGCCTGTCTGTTATTACTACAAGCCTTACAAATTGACTATGTTTACTGCATTGTATATGATGTACCGAGCCCTACTCAGTTGTGTTTGTTGATAAATGCAATAAAAGAAATTAAAAAAATTAAAATTGTGCACAAGGGCCACGAGGGTAAAGGGGGTGGTGCACCCCTAAGAGGTAGGTAACTCAACAGGAGCAGCAGTAGTGACAATGAAAAAGATTTAAGGGGGGTGAAGTAAGGGGGAAGGATGGGAGAAGTTTACTGGTGGGGGTTCAGAGCCACCACTTTACAAGACCCAGACAGAAGGTAGGATAATAAAAGCAACACAACCACCACCATCCCTGAATGGTTAGACTGTGGAAATCGTTTTAACATATAACCATCAGAGCCTCTCCCACCCAGGTCTCGTTTAACCTTCGGTAGCCTCTTTAAGGCACAACCTTACTACACAGGGGTCTTTTACACACAGGCATGACTCGGCTCATGTGCTACACACTACAAACCACCTAAGACAACAAACATATACCATTCTGCAGCAGAAACCTGACTTAGAACAGAGATAATGATCTCCAACACAGGAGCCAAATGGAATGTTTGGATTATTTAGAATACTGGCATTATCAACATGAATAGATATATGTGTCTGTCTGATCAATTAAGACATTTGTGCCTGGTTTACTCTCTAAAGGTGTTGTGAAGTAGCCACTCCACACAGATCTCAGATGCTTTATTGATAGAGAATAGGGGTTAGATGACATTCACCAGCAGCAGCCCCAAAGGGCCCTTTACCCAGAGGCTTTAGACCAGAGGAAGAAGAGGCTTCCATCTCACTAAAGGTGGCACACAGGACTTTCCTAAATGCTTCTCTGACCTATATTCATGGTGTGTGTTAAGCACAGGTCAGTTGCCTTAGAGAAAAGTTCAGCCAGTGATTTAATGCTGGAAGCTGTCAAGGTCATCTGCTCTTTCTAGATGTTCTAAGACAAAGGCTTAACCCCACTGTCCTCACCGGAACAAAGTCTTCAACAAAGTATAGATGTGCATACGTGTTATGTGCCCAGTATGTATGCAGTGTTTGTATAGCATGAACCAAGTGTAGGAAAGTCCCCTCTTTCTGGCATGGTTACCCTCACTTTTCAGCACTCCGTCCATTATACTTTTGTGTTGCTAAAGTTGCCCTAAGTGTGAAGGGTATTCCCATCCATGGGTCCCGTGCTCACTGTGCCACTGGATTCAAGCTAGCCTGGCTGATGAAGTGTGATACCCTGAAACTGGTCCCAGGATGCTTGTTTCCGGTCCAGGGAGGACCTGGCTTGGCAGTTCGGGATGGACTGCTCCCATGAGGAACAGGGTCAAGACTGATTTGCATATGGCTGGGTCCAAACTGGGATGGCATGGTGAGCAAAAGAACAGTGGATTAAACCCAGATCTGTGACTTGGGGTGAGTGTTTGCATTGTTCAGCACCCCGTCCATTATCCTTTTGTGCTGCTAAAGTTACCCCCACTTTTTGCCTGATGTCAGCGTGCTTAGACTGTTTTCACTGGGATCCTGCTAATCAGGGCCCCAGTGATTGTGCTCTGTCCTCCAAATGTAGTTGTTTTGGTACTCCATACACCCCACAATTTGCATACTGGTGTACCCCTGTAAATTCCTGGTAGATGGTACTTAGGTAGCCAGGGCACTGGTACACCAGGGGTCTCCCATGGGCTGCAGCATGTATTATGCCACCCAAGGGAGCCCATGCAAACTGTGTCTGCAGGCCTGCCATTTGCAGCCTGCGTGAAATGGTGCTTGCACCCTTTCACTGCTGGTCACTACACCATATCACTGTTAGTCACCCCTATGGGTAGGCCCTTTGAGCCCAAAGGGCAGGGTGCAGGTCCCTGTGTGTGTGGGCACCCCTGCATGAGCAGAGGTGCCCCTACGAACTCCAATTCCAATTCCCTGGACTTCGTAAGTACAGGAAAGCCTTTTTATCTATGTACTGGCCACAGGGGGACTACCTGTGGTCCAGCTAATAATGGTATCCCCGAACCTGGGCATGTTTGGTATCAAACATGTTGGAATCACACTCCAATACTAATTCCAGTATTGGTGGCATGATTCAATGCACTCTGAGGGTTCCTGCGAGGATCTCCCAGTTCTGCTCCTACCAGTCTTTCAGGGCCTACAGGCAGCCCAACTGCTTCACCCCCAGACACAATTCTGCCCTCCTACTGCTTGACCAGCTCGAGCAGGGGACAGCAGAACAAAGGATTTCCTGTGGCAGATGGGTACAACCTCCTCTCCTTTCGACATAGGTGTTACTGGGCTGGGGAGGGGTGGCCTACCTACACCATCTGACTTCTTTGAAGGGCATAATTGGTGCCCTCCTTGCATAATCTGGTTTGCACAAGTCCAGGGACCACTGGTCCCCACGCTAGTGCCGAACACACAAAGGAAAGGGGAGAGACCACCCCCTGTCCATCTCTACCCCTAGAGTGGTGCCCAGAGCTCCTCCAGGTAGCCACTTGGTTCTACCATCTTGGAAAAAAAGATGTGAAGAGGCCTCTGAGAGCATCTGACTGGGTAGGCCAGGTAGCTGATGTCAGTGACCCCTCCTGTTAGGTGGTCACTCCAGAGAGTGACCAAACCCCCTTTTGGACCTCCCTTATGTGTGCGTCCCCAAATTCATTGTGCAACATTGTAGGAGGCTGGACTGGCTTGTAGTGAGTACCAAGGGGTACTTGCACCTTGCACCAGGCCCAGTTATCCCTTATTAGTGTATAGGGTGTCTAGCAGCTTAGGCTGATAGATAATGGTAGCTTAGCAGAGCAGCTTAGGCTGAACTAGGAGAAGTGTGAAGCTACTACAGTACCACTTAGTGTCATATGCACAATATCATAAGAAAACACAATACACAGTTATACTAAAAATAAAGGTACTTTATTTTTATGACAATATGCCAAAGTATCTTAGAGTGTACCCTCAGTGAGAGGATAGGAAATATACACAAGATATATATACACAATACCAGAAATATGCAGTATAGTCTTAGAAAACAGTGCAAACAATGTATAGTTACAATAGGATGCAATGGGGACACATAGGGATAGGGGCAACACAAACCATATACTCCAGAAGTGGAATGCGAACCACGAATGGACCCCAAACCTATGTGACCTTGTAGAGGGTCGCTGGGACTATTAGAAAATAGTGAGGGTTAGAAAAATAGCCCACCCCAAGACCCTGAAAGGTGAGTGCAAAGTGCACTAAAGTTCCCCTAAAGACAAAGAAGTCGTGTTAGAGGAATAATGCAGGAAAGACACAAACCAACAATGCAACAACGCTGGATTTCCAATCTGGGGTACCTGTGGAACAAGGGGACCAAGTCCAAAAGTCACAAGCAAGTCGGAGATGGGCAGATGCCCAGGAAATGCCAGCTGCGGGTGCAAAGAAGCTTCGACTGGACTGAAGAAGCTGCGGTTTCTGCAGGAACGCAAAGGGCTAGAGACTTCTCCTTTGGAGGACGGATCCCTCTCGCCTTGTAGAGTCGTGCAGAAGTGTTTTTCCACCGAAAGAACGCCAACAAGCCTTGCTAGCTGCAAATCGTGCGGTTAGCGTTTTTGGACGCTGCTGTGGTCCTGGAGGGACCAGGAGGTCGCAAATTGGACCAGGAGAGAGAGGGGACATCGAGCAAGACAAGAAGCTCTCTCAGCAGAAGGTAGCACCCGGAGAAGTGCCAGAAACAGGCACTACGAGGATGCGTGAAACGGTGCTCACCCAAAGTCGCACAAAGAAGTCCCACGTCGCCGGAGACCAACTTAGAAAGTCGTGCAATGCAGGTTAGAGTGCCGTGGACCCAGGCTTGGCTGTGCACAAAGGATTTCCGCCGGAAGTGCACAGGGGCCGGAGTAGCTGCAAAAGTCGCGGTTCCCAGCAATGCAGCCCAGCGAGGTGAGGCAAGGACTTACCTCCACCAAACTTGGACTGAAGAGTCACTGGACTGTGGGAGTCACTTGGACAGAGTTGCTGGATTCGAGGGACCTCGCTCGTCGTGCTGAGAGGAGACCCAAGGGACCGGTAATGCAGATTTTTGGTGCCTGCGGTTGCAGGGGGAAGATTCCGTCGACCCACAGGAGATTTCTTCGGAGCTTCTAGTGCAGAGAGGAGGCAGACTACCACCACAGCATGCACCACCAGGAAAACAGTCGAGAAGGCGGCAGGATCAGCGTTACAGAGTTGCAGTAGTCGTCTTTGCTACTATGTTGCAGGTTTGCAGGCTTCCAGCGCGGTCAGCAGTCGATTCCTTGGCAGAAGGTGAAGAGAGAGATGCAGAGGAACTCAGATGAGCTCTTGCATTCGTTATCTAAGGAATCCCAAGAGACAGAGACCCTAAATAGCCAGAAAAGAGGGTTTGGCTACTTAGGAGAGAGGATAGGCTAGCAACACCTGAAGGAGCCTATCACAAGGAGTCTCTAACGTCACCTGGTGGCACTGGCCACTCAGAGCAGTCCAGTGTGCCAGCAGCACCTCTGTTTCTAAGATGGCAGAGGTCTGGAGCACACTGGAGGAGCTCTGGGCACCTCCCAGGGGAGGTACAGGTCAGGGGAGTGGTCACTCCCCTTTCCTTTGTCCAGTTTCACGCCAGAGCAGGGCTAAGGGGTCCCTGAACCGGTGTAGACTGGCTTATGCAGAATTGGGCACATCTGTGCCCAACAAAGCATTTCCAGAGGCTGGGGGAGGCTACTCCTCCCCTGCCTTCACACCATTTTCCAAAGGGAGAGGGTGTAACACCCTCTCTCAGAGGAAGTCCTTTGTTCTGCCATCCTGGGCCAGGCCTGGCTGGACCCCAGGAGGGCAGCTGCCTGTCTGAGGGGCTGGCAGCAGCAGCAGCTGCAGTGAAACCCCAGGAAGGGCAGTTTGGCAGTACCAGGGTCTGTGCTACAGACCACTGGGATCATGGGATTGTGCCAACTATGCCAGGATGGTATAGAGGGGGCAATTCCATGATCATAGACATGTTACATGGCCATATTCGGAGTTACCATTGTGAAGCCACATATAGGTAGTGACCTATATGTAGTGCACGCGTGTAATGGTGTCCCCGCACTCACAAAGTTCAGGGAATTGGCTCTGAACAATGTGGGGGCACCTTGGCTAGTGCCAGGGTGCCCTCACACTAAGTAACTTTGCACCTAACCTTTACCAGGTAAAGGTTAGACATATAGGTGACTTATAAGTTACTTAAGTGCAGTGTAAAATGGCTGTGAAATAACGTGGACGTTATTTCACTCAGGCTGCAGTGGCAGGCCTGTGTAAGATTTGTCAGAGCTCCCTATGGGTGGCAAAAGAAATGCTGCAGCCCATAGGGATCTCCTGGAACCCCAATACCCTGGGTACCTCAGTACCATATACTAGGGAATTATAAGGGTGTTCCAGTAAGCCAATGTAAATTGGTAAAATTGGTCACTAGCCTGTCAGTGACAATTTGAAAGAAATGAGAGAGCATAACCACTGAGGTTCTGATTAGCAGAGCCTCAGTGAGACAGTTAGTCACTACACAGGTAACACATTCAGGCACACTTATGAGCACTGGGGCCCTGGTGAACAGGGTCCCAGTGACACATACAACTAAAACAACATATATACAGTGAAAAATGGGGGTAACATGCCAGGCAAGATGGTACTTTCCTACACACATAGTGCATGGAACTCACTGCAAGACATCTTATACTCCTGGCCTCTGGAATTGCTGCTGGCCTACAGAGGAACCGGATACGACTGCACAACCTGAGAAGACTTCTCTTTGCAACATTGTTTCTATGTCTCCTGTCAGCATTTTACAACATCTTCAAGGCTGTGAATCCTCTGGGGCTGGCAAGACTTTGACTGCACCAAGAAACAAGAAGGAATCTACCTTAGAGTGAAGGAGTCACTCCCCTGCATCCGCAGGCACCTAAGGCAACAACGTCTGGCTGGTGGGATCTTCTGTCCCTCAGATTCGCGAAGATTCTCCAACACAGGTGATGATTCTGAGGGTTCCCCTGGGTCCTCTCTGCCTTCTGTCCAAACTGGAAGATGGTGAGCCCTTGTCTCTGCCACTGGGACAGAACCTTTGTGCACCATAACTGTTGCACCAGCCAAGGCTTGTTGACTCCTGCTCTGAGGGATCTTCAGGCTTCAAGTAGCCCCGGCCTCCAGCACTTTACTTCTGCAAGGACAGTCTCCTCTCAGCAGCTCCAGCGTTAGGGGACTCCTCTTCAGTTGTACTGACTGGGCCTCACTGCGATTTACTGTGCCTCTTGCCAGTGGGTTGCTTGTGGGGACTCTAACTACTTCTTGGGGGTCAAGTCCCCAGGATCTTGCTGGTCCTCCATAGCTCTGCAAAATCTCAAACAGGTCTTTTGCATTTGCCTGTGCTTGTTGGTGGTCCTCCCGTCCACTGACCCATCTACAATCCAGCGACAGTCGAGGTACAGTTCATAGGTGACTTCAGAGACTTCTCTGCAGCACCTGGACCCCACTGCTGGACTTGATCCATCACCGTCAACCTCAATCTTCAACTACAGAAGGGAGGGCATTGCCTCCTGCCCCACCTGGACACTCATGCGTGGACTGGACTCTGTCCCCTTCTTTTGCAGGTGCTCCTCACCCAGAATCCACCCTTGGGTTCCATCAGACTTGTCCTGTTTCTGCCTTTCTCCAACCACGACATCCTCATGTTAGCTTATGGGACAATTGGTAACTTGCCTCTCTGCAGCCAGCCGCTGGGGATCTTCTAGGCACTTACCGGTTGGGGTGCCACTCTTCCCCAGCCCTTGTCTAACTACTCCATAAACTCTGGGTAGTGGGCAGCCTTTAACGTTCCATTTTTTTAGTATATGGTATGTCCCCCCATAGGGTCCTTGCTAATTTATGTTTTCCCTGAGTACTTACTAATATATAGTCTGTGTTCATACCTCCAGAGGGAGTATGCCAATGGTAGTCTAGTTTGATGTGCCTATAATAAAGTACCTTTATTTTTGCAACACTGTGTGGTTCCTTTCATGTGTGATAAGTTACTGTGTGACTACTGTGGTGTTGCAAGTGCTTCACATGCCTTCTAGATAAGTCTTGGCTACTCGCCACAGCTACCCTAGAGAGCCCTGGCAGTTTAGAGACTGTAACACTAACTAATTGGGTTTGCCCGGACCCTGTATAAGGTGTAACAACATAGGTGTCCACCACACACTGAGCCAGCTTCCTACAGTGGTGGTGCAGCGGAGGGATAAGGCACTTACAATTGCTTTACCACTCTGTCACCAGTGACATTCCACAGGAAAGGTCACTACTAGTCCTTGGGGACACACTACACTTTAGTAGCAGGGATTTCAAGACCTTTAGATTAGGAAACTTGAGGGTCTAGCATAGCTCTTTCTCTAAACGTTTAGGAAGTCTAGAACCTTAGAGTAGGGAGGTGCACTCCCACTACTCTAGGTAACATGCCTTCAGCAGGGGACACAACCTGGGCTCAAGATTCTCAGTATGAGAGCCTCGCCTTCCAGGAACCGAGGGAGCTATGTGCCTCTAGAAAGCTGAAGACAGAGAGAAATCCCAACAAAATTCTACTCCTAGGATTGCTAATCCAATCTGATCTCCAAAACTCAGACAGCCAGGAAGAGCAGGAAGTAGAGACTGACCCTCCAGTGTTAGGATAGACTTAGATCACATTGAGGAGTGTCAGGAAGATTCTGGGGAACACCATAGTCCTCCAAGAAGCGTTAGTGAGAATCGGGAACATACAAATAGGCCCACTTTTTCTACCAAGGGGGATGGTGGAAAGAGTCCCTAGGAGGAGGTTGAAGTACTCCTCATCTGTCCAAACCCAAGTCTCAGCAGTTTCTGATGAGACTGACCACTCTAGTTTGTGAGTGGGGGAGGGGTCCCTAGATAGCGAGTTCAGTAGACTGAAACTAGAAGAGGCCAAACTGAGGCTACAGCAGCAGCAGTTAGCCCTAGATAGGGAGGCCTTGGCAGTGGGGAGGGAGAGACAGAATTTGGGGTTGGCACCCCAGGGTGGCAGCAACAACAACCTTAGAGAGACCACGGTCAGGGAGGACTCCTATGACTCTAGGAATCTTAGTAAAACAGTCCAACCTTATAAGGCTGGAGACGACATCCGCAAGTGGATCACTGCTTTGGAGAGGGCCTGTAGAGTACAGAGGGCCCCTCAGAGGCGGCGGGCAACCATCTTGTGGCTTTCCTTTGCAGACAAGGGTAGGGACAAACGCCTAACTGTCAGAGAGAAAGATGCAGATAATTAACAGGTGCTTAAGGATGCTCTCATTGAAGGGTTTGGGCTGACCACAGACGAATATAGGATCAAGTTTAGGGAAACACGGAAGGAGTCCTCCCAAGAGTGGGTAGACTTTGTGGATAGCTCTGTCAAGGCTTTGGAAGGCTAGTTGCATGGCAGTAATGTGCATGACTATCAGAGCTTGTATAATCTTATCATGAGAGAGCACATTCTTAAAAACTGCTGTTCTGAGAGACTGCTATCTGGTGGACTCAGATCTGACCTCTCTCCAAGAATTGGAAAAGATGGCAGACAAATGGGTTTGTACCAGAGTGAGCAGGAAAACTCACACTGGGGGTGACCAGAAGAAGAAAGATTCTTCCAAGAATCAGGAGAAAGGTGTGGACAAATCCAGGTATAAAAAGGGAGTCCTCATCAGGCCCACAAACCTCTTCTAGGGGCGGGTCTAAGTCCTCTTCTTCCTCATCCTCCAACAGGAAACCTTGGTGCAACTTGTGAAGACAAAAAGGCCACAAGGCAGGTGACAGCACCTGCCCTAAAAAGAGCACCAAGTCTCCCACAACCCCTACCACTTCTATCCCTAGTGCCCGAAGCAATAGCACTGGTAGTAATAGTCAGTCCAAGGATTAGATGGGTTCACTTTGGGAACTGCAGTGGGCTTTTGGTTAGTCAGGGAGATTACTGAGGCAGTTTTGGTCTCTGAGGTTGGCATTGACCTCCCCACCCTAGCTGTTTGTCCCCTTAATATGGATAGGTATAGGCAGCAACCCCTTATCAATGGTGTTGAGGCTGAGGTTGGTCATCCCTCATTGGCACATGATTTTCCCTTTGCAGGCCATTTGGGGCAAGGCAATACTTGGGACAGACTTGTCCCACACTTTCATTGGCCCCATATGTCTGAAGACGCAAAGGAGTTTTGTTGCTTGTGTGTCACCTGTCAAGCCAGTGGTAAGACAGCTAGCACTACAAAGACACCCTTAAGTTCACTTCCATTGGGGTACCCTTTGAGAGGGTAAGAATTGATATTGTTGGTCCCCTAGACCAGGGTTCTGCAAAGTCGGTCCTGGAGAGCCGGGTCCATGGCAGATTTTTAGCATATCCACAATTAGAAAAATTTAGATTTCTGAAACATCTTTTTTCTAAATGTGGATATGCTAAAAACCTGGCATAGACACGGCTCTCCAGGACCGACTTGGCAGAACCCTGCCATAGACCCTCCAACTACTTCTGAGAACAGATTTATACTGGTAGTGGACCACGCCACCAGGTACCCAGAGGCAATTCCACTTAGGACTACTACAGCTCCTGTAGTGGCAAAGGCCCTCCTGGGAATCTTTTCCAGGGTGGGTTTTCCTAAGTAGGTGGGGTTACACAGAGATGCAAACTTCATGTCTACATCCCTGAAAGCAATGTGGAAGGAGTATGGTGTAACCTATAAATTCACCACCCCTTACCATCCACAGGGAAATGGTATAGTTGAAAGGTTCAACAAAACCTTAAAAGGCATGATTATGGGACTCTCAGAAACGCTCAGCAGGAGATGGCATGTCCTATTGCCTTGCCTCCAGGGAAGTTCCTCATAGGGGAGTGGGTTACAGTCAATTTGAGCTTCTGTTTGGGCATCCAGTTAGGGGTTCACTTGCCCTTGTAGGGGAGGTAGGGTTGCCTGATAGGTGGTCAACCCAGAGAGTGACCAAACCCCTTTGGGATATTTAGGGACTCCCTTGTGGGTGGGTTCCCAGATTTGGCATGCAAGATACTGCATGGAACTCTCTGAAAGACATCTTCTGCTCCTGGCCTCTGGGACCACTGCTGGGCTATACAGTAACCGGACAAGACTACACCACCTGAGAAGACTTCCCTTTGCAACATTGTTTCCGTGGCTCCTTCTAGCATTCTGCAACATCTCAAGGCTGTGCATCCTCTGGGGTCTGCAAGACTTTGACTGCACCAAAAAGCAAGAAGGAATCTCTGTTAGAGTGAAGGATTCACTCCCCTGCATATGCAGGCACCTAAGGCAACGATGTCCAGCTGGTGGGATCTTCTGTCCGTCAGATGTGTGAAGATTTTCCAACACAGGTGGTGGTTCTGAGGCATCACCTGGGTCCTCTCTGCCTTCTGTCCAATGTGGGAGATGGTGAGCCCTTGTCTCTGCCACTGGGGCAGACCCCTGTGGACCAAAACTGTTGCATCAACCAAGGCTTGGTAACTCCTTCTCCATGGGATCTTCATGCCCAAAGTAGCCCCAGCTTCCAGCACTCTACCTCTACAAGGACAGTCTCCTCTCAGCAGCTCAAGTGACGTGGGACTCCTCTTCAGTTGTGCTGACTGGGCCTCACTGCGACTTAATGTGCCTGCTGCCAGTGGGTTGCTTCTGGGGAATCCGACTGCTTCTTCTGGCTCTCCTGCATCCTAAGGATCAGTCCGGACCCCCCTCCGAGGGTGGAGTCCCCTGGACCTTTCTGTTCCTCTATATATCTGCAAAACCTCCAAGAGCTGTTTTGAATTTATCTGTGCTTGTTGGCGTTGCTCCTGACCACTGACCCATCTACCAACAGGTGGCCGTGAAGGGACAGCTCATTGGCAATTCCAGGGACTTGTCTGCAGCTCCTGGGGACCCCCTTCTGGACTCCATCCATCACAGTTGACCCGGTTCTTCAGGTCCAGAAAGGTGGTCATTGCCTCCTGCCCCACCTGGACATTCCTGCATGGATTGGACTCTGACCCGTTCTTTTGAAGGTCATCCTCACCCATCACTAGCCTGGTCCTGTTTCTGCATTTGTGCAACCACGACATTCCCATGTTAACCTGTGGGTTGATCAGGTAACTTACCTCTCTGCACCTGTCTCTGGGAATCTTCTAGGGTCTTGCCATTTGGGGTTCCACTCTTCCGCAGCCCTTGTCTAGCTACTCCATATACTCTGGTGGGGGGCAGACTTTCACATTCCATTATTTTAGAATATGGTTTGGCCCCCTGTAGGGCCCTTGCTAATTTATGCTTTTCCTGAGTACTTACTAGTGGATAGTCTGTGTGTTCACACTCCCAGAGGGAAGTACACCAATGGTAGTCTAGTTTGGTGTGCCTATAATAAAGTACCTTTATTTTTGCAACACTGTGTGGTTCCTTTCATGTGTGATAAGTTACTTTGTGACTGCTGTGGTATTGCAAGTGCTTCACATGCCTTCTAGATAAATCTTGGCTGCTCACCACAGCTACCCTAGAGAGCTGTGGTTGTTTAGCGACTGTAACACTAACTAATTAGGGTTGCCTGGACCCAGTATAAGGTGATAACATTATAGGGGCCCACCACACACTGAGCCAGCTTCCTACAAAAAGCAAAAAGGCAGTGGAGTGCTGCACAGGGTCTAAAGCAAAGATACATGTGATTGGAGGGGTAGCTGGGTTCTGAGAGTGGAAATTGCTTTTTACTTCATTGTGATATAGGTTCTTTATAGAGGTGCATCTGTAAAGAGGTTTGCTTTCAACAAACAAATAAAAGATTGGGAAAAATACTACAATTTGTTGCATCTGTAAATAAACAACATGGCAACCAAAATCAAGATTTTCCAGGTAGACATTGTGGGGGTCATTCTGACCCTGGCGGTAAATACCGCCTTGGCGGAGGTTGGCGGTAGCACCGCCAACAGGCTGGCGGTGCTCCGCCGGGCATTCTGAACGCGGCGGTACAGCCGCGGCCAGAAGCGGAAAGCCGGCGGTGTACCGCCGACTTTCCGCTGCCCCTGGGAATCCGCCATGGCGGCGCAGCTTGCTGCGCCGCCATGGGGATTCTGACACCCCATACCGCCATCCTGTTCCTGGCGGTTTGCCCGCCAGGAACAGGATGGCGGTATGGGGTGTCGAGGGGCCCCCGTAAGAGGGCCCCACAAAGATTTTCACTGTCTGCTGTGCAGACAGTGAAAATCGCGACGGGTGCCACTGCACCCGTCGCACCCCTTCAACTCCGCCGGCTCAATTCTGAGCCGGCTTCCTTGTTGACAGGGCTTTCCCGCTGGGCCGGCCGGCGGTCTTCTGGCGGTCGCCCGCCGGCCCCGCGGGAAAGCCAGAATGACCGCCGCGGTCTTTTGACCGCGGAGCGGTCTTTCGGCGGGAACCGCTTGGCGGGCGGCGACCGCCGACCGCCGCGGTCAGAATCACCCCCTGTGTGTCTCTCAGCTTTGTCATTCGGTAACAATGGCCTCACCTCACAACGGAATGCACCAAATACCACAACAAGTACCATTTTATACAGTGCAAACTCGACCTGAAGCTATTGGGGGACGCTTGACTTTACAGGAGGACCAGTTACATTATACAAGGGTAGATGATTAGGCCGATATTTATACTTTTTTAGTGACACATTTGCAACACTTTTGAACGCAAAAGCGGCGCAAACGTACAAAATACAATTGTATTTTGTAACTTTGCGTCATTTTTGCGTCAAAAAATGATGCAAGTGCTGTGCTAAAAAAGTATAAATATGGGCCTTAGTTTGTAGGCACGGGGAGATTAAGTGATTTGCCCAGAATCACAGGATATTGAACTGAAACCTAGACTTTGAACCTGGTTCCACAGTTCCAAAGCTGGCACCTCTGGCCCTAAGGCCACATCCTCTCCCCATCTTCATGGTAGGCTGGACTTCAAGTACACTGCCGTAACCTGTGGGGTCCCAAAAGGCTCCACTCCTTTCACTCCTCGTGGGCAAAATCAACAAAATGCTTTTTTGTACTTTTGCTAATAGAAAGTTGGACATTTCGAGTCTGATTCACAAAGGCATAAGTATGTAAAAGAATATTTCTCTAGAACTACTTCCTGTACTCATTAATGTTTTTGTGAATCAGTCCCTTTTGTTTCTCAGGTTCCACGTGTGACTGTCACGGTGGGTACCTGCCGCCCAGTAACTCACTGCATGCCAGTGGATTACACCACTATCGCTCCTGGGTGGCTTCTAAGGGGCACTATGGCATCACGCCTCTTGGATATTCTTGGACATTCCTGGACAGGACCTTTATGCCATGTTTGACCCTATAGAGCAGTGGTACCCAACCTTTTGTCTTCTGTGGACCCCACTTTTTCATTACTGGAACCCAGGGACCCCCACTGAATATTTATTGGAATCCGGGATGCCCCCTGAGCCATTACTGAAAGCTGGAGACCTAATCTGTTAATATTATTTAATTTTCCAAGCAGTCACAGACCCCCTGAGGAGGCTTCGTGGACCCCCAGGTGCCCCGGACCAGAGGTTGGTAACTACTAGTTAGAGCGTTTTCTCTGACTGAGTGTATCCAGGGCACTGCTTTGGGTCTCCCGAGTGGACCTTACAGAGAAGCTGTCCTGACCACCGGCAACCAGTGCTTGCCTGTGGCCACTCGGCTTCCCTTGGATGGACCCTTCAGTGCATTTGCCCTAGCTGTTAATCAGTGCGCCGCTGTAGACCATCTGTCAGTCCCGGGCAGCGCCTAAACAGCATTACTAGCGCTTTGTTTCCCCGCGATTGCCTGTGGGTTGCTCCTCGTCACTCCTGGATGGCCTCGGGTCATTTGCCGTCGCTGTGTGTGCACCGTGCGCGCCTGCGCGTCACTCACCTGTCACCACAGAGCATCAGCTGCCTGCTGCGGGATGCTCATTGGTTGGTTGCACATGGGTGGCTCCATAAAGACCCGCTTCCCTGAGCACAGCAATGAATTCATATATATGACATGCGTTCTAGCTGTCTCTCCTCGTCCTGCCTGGGCGCAGGGACCTAAGACAATATAAGAGCACCGCTCTGGTAACTCACGTGTGACAACAAAATGCATCCCACACAGGCCACACTGCAAATCAACACTCTGCCAACCAAGGTGCAGCGTGCTGGCCCTCGCCAAGGGGCCTTGGCGCCTCATGAGGGGTACGAAGCGCTATATAAATGTGGTAACAAGCAATGAAAGTAACCCGAGAGATCTCAGGAGGTCCCCGGGGGCTTCTAACCTGTACCATGGTTAAATGAATGAACCCCTCTGAACCGCTTGTCTTGACACACGTTGGAGTTGACGCCATTGAGTTCAATTAAATTACATTTCCTAGTTGTATCCATGGAATCTTAAATTCTACTGGAAAGTTTTGTGAATAGACATAATATGGTAAAAAAAAAAAATATATATATATATATATATATATATATATATATATGGCATTGGTGTATGATGGTTCCAAGACTGTTCCAAGACTGTTTTGATAGGATTAGAGGATTTGTGTTAAATGTGTGGTATTTATGTTTGTAGTTTGATATTGTCCTGACATACATGTTCCATTTCTACAATTTTCTTTTTGTATATATGTATGATATGTTGGTATTCTTTGTATTAAAAGTGTAATTGTAACAGTACAGTCTTGGAACTATCATACACCAATGCCATATATATATTTCTTTTTTTTTTTTTTTTTTACCATACTATGTCTATGGATACAACTAGGAAATGTAATATAAATGTAATTTAATTTAACTCTTTAAAGTGTACTCCGTTCTCAATTCAAGTTATAGTTTGTTGGTACAAGTTTTCTTGCCCCACAATACATGTTTGACAACAGGCATGTTTAGAATGTATTGAGCACCATTACTATACTCTATACTAATGGGAATGTGAGGCCTTTGAGTAGGGTTTTCTGTTGTCAATTATTTTGTGTGACACGACATAAATATATTTGTCTCTAGGCTCACTCACAGCGACATGGTAAAGTCATTCCTCCTTAAATGTTTCAAAGTTTTTGTTAAGAAATTATGAATTTTCATAAATGCTAATCAATGCGGCAGTGCGCTCCAATTATTTAAATAGAAAAAAATTACAAATGTCAAAAAAGTGAAATATTTTTGAATTTCAAAGAGTCTTATCATATTTTTACATCTCATCAGCTCCATGATTTACATAATAATCCTTTAATGGGGTTGGCTCACGCTTCGGCTGTTCGGGCTAAGCATGGCGGATGGTCTGTTTCCATTCCACTGTTTACCTGCCAATTGAGTTGCTTCCTCTGATCTATTTTTTATTGTGTTCCCTCCATAGCACTGTTTTTTAAACACGTTTGCACAATCCCTCTTGCCTCTGCAAAGGGGGTACTCTTGTGTGTCCCAGTTCACAGTCACGGGTGCATCCGTGCTCCGTGGACCACTGGATGAGTTTGAGACTCCCACTAGGCTGGTGGCCACACTCATCACAAGCTGCAACTCCTGAACTCAGTGATGGGTGACAGGACCTTTGTGACGCTGACACAAAAGCTGACTTTCACACCGAAGATAAAAGCCTGACATTCCCAATTTGCCTATATTTTCTGAGTGCATGAAAATTGTCCTGTAGATTGTCAACAACAATGCCTTTCTTGACGTAATGAATTGATTACGGCTAGTTTTTGTCTGGCTTGACCACATGCAATTAACAATTCTCCGGGGTTTAGGAGAACCCTCTGAACCATGCTATGTTTCTCAACGCCCCCTACCTTTTGGCCCTTCGCAGTGGCACTAGAGGGGGTTTGGAATTGGCGTAAAGTGTAGAAAAGTTTGGGAAATTGAGTGAAATTACATGAATCTCAAACACGGCATTTAGCGAAATATGTCACTGCATCCATCTTGGATAAGAGGACGCATTTAGCCCTAAGAGAAATATGCAGTAAATAGTGCTTGATGTGAGTGACACCAGCCCACAGCCTGTTCCTTCACCTTGGGCCTGCTCACCTGCATGGGATGGGAAATTACGCAATGTGGCGTGCTGGCATCATTTTGAGCTTTTTTGCATAAAATGCGTAACAAGAAATGGCATAAATTACGCACGATTACAGCAGTGCAACGAAAACTTCCCTAGACCTACATATACCCTTCCAACAAGGCCCAACCCTCTGCTCCGGTTACTCCTTTTGTCTTTACGCCTGCTGACCCCACCATCTCCTATTTTTTTACCTCCTACTTAAGCAAATTCACCTCCTCTCCCACTTCTCAAAATCTTTAATCGATTCCACCATATTTTTTATAATTTTTAAAAACGACCCGCCAGGATACGGCAGTAATGGAGGGGCGGTGCAGGGAGGGAGCGGATGGAAAGTTGAACGGGGGAGTGGGCGGGGTGAGAGATAAATTATAAATGAAGCCAATGAAGAGGAGGAAAACACGGAGGAGACAGCTAAACAGCATGAGCGGGGAGGGGAAGACACACACACAGGGGAGCACTACACCGAGCATTCAGGGGGAGAGGGAAGACGCAAACGGGGAGAGAGCTGGAAAACACATGCACTCTGATAGAGTGCTTAAGAAAATAAGTAGTTCCTGAAAAGTGAGCAGTGGAAGGACACAAGGCAGCCTTTCAAGAGGATGGTAAAGAGGTTGTGCTCTAGGGAAGGGCTAAACACAAGATGGACAATCAAAGCAATCCAATAAGAATGAAAGAAATGAAAGTAAAATTAAAGCCAACCAATGGTACGTAATTGGAGGGCTCCAGTGGCGGTTGGCAGTTTTAGGAGGGAGGGGGGCAGGCGGGAAGCACACTCACACTCATTCTTCAACGCACGCACATCCATTAACAACACTCATCAACATTCAAACATGCAGGCACCAAACATTCACTTAAAAAGATCACACACACACTTACCTTCAGCCTCGGAGGTCCCAGCAGGGTTGGGTCTGCTGCCTTCCCTCACTGGCTGACCTTGGGTCAGCCAATGAGGGAAAGGCAGCAGTCCCAACTTCGTCACAGAGTGGGATGGGGTCAGTGCGACTGCTGACTCCACCCCACTCTGTGACGAGGAGTCACTGATTGACACTTGGCCTAGGCGCTTCAGGGCTTAAACCAGAAGTGCCCAGGTTGAAGTCAATGGGTGACGCTTTCCTCGTCACCCAGGGGAGGGCCTCGAGGCACCTTTGCTGAGCCGAGGGGGTCACGCCCACAGGAGCTGTGACCTCCTCAGCCCTGCAAAGTCCAGCTCAGGCAGCCGGGAGTCCGCGCAAATCGCGGGTGTCTGCTCCTGGCTGCCTGACCTGAACATGAAGAGTCTCTATCAGGCTGACTGACAGGCACTCTTCATGAGGAGCAAGAGGTGGGGGGGGGGGGGGGGGGCGTGGCCCCTTCACCTTAAAGGACGGGCTTCGCCTGAAGGGTTCTAAGCCCCTGTAAGCTCTTAGGAAGGCCAGAAATATGTATTTTGTAAGCAGACAGCTTGCACTGTCAGACATGCTCATCCTAAAAAGTAAAACTGCCTCAACAACGTCGGGAAACGATGTCCGTTTTCGAGAAGTCCCAGACTTTGCTGGTGAAGTTAACACGTTGTGCACCCTAAAATGTAATTCTTAACACATAAAAGGATCCGGTGACACTCTTCAAAGGGGCCATTCATTGCAGAGGAAACAACACTTCCTGCGGCTCAAACAATGACCAATAGGCTTTCTGGAACGCAGCTTTGTTTGACGACGTCAGCAGGGGGTTGAGATGTAGCGAGGCATAATTAATCGGATGCCCCCCCGGTGGTCTGTGTAGCAGGTACTGCGTCCCTGGCACAATGGGCATCCTCGCTGAGCGGCAGAACCACCCCTGTGGAGTCGATATGTAACAAGCACTGTTTAACAGCCATTACACAACAGCTGTTTCATTACATATTGATGGCCGGGAAAGAAGTGTCTGCCTTCGCAGGAGGTTCCCTGCGAAGTATTGAATCAGGAAATTGCCCAGTGGTGCCAGCATATTAAATAAAAAAAACCACTCAATATCAATTAAACGCCATGCCGCAGAATCTGGCTGGCATGCTGAGACTTTTCATGGTAGAACATACAAAGAATTCACAGAAAAGAAAACTGAAGTCACTGCTGTCACACAGCTGCTAGGCAGACAATGGACGTGTGGACTCGTCTGTAGATTAGATTATTAGAATTGACGTCAAATTCCTCTCCCAAGTTCCTGACCTTTAATACAGGTACAGTAAATAACATTTAGAGCTTAAGGAGTTACTGTTTTGAAGTTTACTGGCGCACAGAAAAAAATTTCCCTGTCAGAAACACTATGGTAATTGTCTTTAAAAACAACTTCGGTAAAATCTACGAGCCACCCACTACACTGTTGGTAATTGACAATGTCCACTGTCGTGTGGCTGTCCAATTACAGAGTTATTTTAATGCTGGATGCAGAAAAGTTAAACTGATGGCTTAGTCCGAGAAGTTTTTATTCTATTTCATAAGGTGAGTAGTGATTTATTATTTGTCATTTTGCACGAGGGTTGGTTATATAACTATTTCTTACGACGCTGGAACAAAACAAAAAAAAAACAGGAAGTAAATGAGTGAAATGAACCGCTGAGCACGAAGGCTGATATGCAGCTGCCTCGGAGCGATGCACTGGCTGCTTATGAAGAAAGCGAGCACAGAGGGTCATAAATCAAGGGCGTTATCTCCCGCCGCTGTCCTCATCTGGAAAGCAACAGCCTCAGAGCACAAAACGGCGAGAAACAGAGCTTCGACCAGCAAAAGACCCCTCCCTACCCGGGCTCCTCTTCCAGCAGCAAACAGACCCCTCCCCACACAGGCTCCAACCCCCTCTTTCTCTGCTGCTGAGAAAGGGAAGGAGTATTTAGATTTTTCATCGCTGATGCCAATTAGCATATATGTAAATAAGTGGTGATTACATTTCCATTCCAGGCTGTGTTAACTTTCCCGAGAGAGTTTGTTTTGGTTTACCCACACAAATATATGCATACATGTATATATCACTGCACTGCATATGACTTTGAATTTGTTTGTTGATGTCATTACGTGGTAATCAGGTAAAATGGAGTGGACGTTTTAATTTTTTTTTTATTGTCCTCCCTTGGTGTGCCACCTTGGCCGCCCGGTGCTTTGGATTTTACCTACAGTCCAGGTAGAGGGTTGGGGACGGAGAGAACCGAAGCAGTGGGCCAGTTGTCCTAGGTCAGACTCCTTGCCCATTCAATACATGGCCTCTCTACAGGGATCACCAACAAGGAGTGCTACATTCTTGTTGTTTCTAGAGGAAATATTTAATGTTGTTGTAAGATGGCGTTTGGAAGTTTAATGACCGTCATTTGTGTCGCTCCTTGGCGGTGACGTGTTTTCCGGTTGTGCTATGCCTTTCTGGGGTGGTGTCTGTGCATCGGTGCAAATGCTCCGGCGCATGTGCCCCTGGGTCCTTGTCCCTGTGTACTTCGCTCCAGGTAGTTTTGGTTAGGGGTGGGCAGTAAAGGGGCGTGATTGCAGAGTCATCTTAAGGATTTTGAGGGTGTCGGGAATAACTTATTTTTGGGGCCACTACACAGAACAACTTTGAATTTTGTTATCATTTGCTGCTAATTCAGGCCCACACAAGGCCAAACAACAGTAAGTTTATTAGGGTCACACAAAAAGTTTGGAATATGTCTTGCCTGGGACTCAAACATCCTCAAGATGATACTTGGTGGACGGACAGACTCAGAGGTGGAGGTTGGCAGAGAGGGAGAGAGATTTAGTGAATTATATTAGACAAACGTGAGCGAGAGAAAAGGTTTGTTTTCCCAGGGGTCCCCTTTGAAGGTGGAGTGCCATGGGCGTTCGCCTATTTGCACATGCCTTAAAAGCTCTTTGTAGCCTGCGTCCACCCACCACTGAAACCCCTCCCCTCTTTAATAGTGCAGGAGATGGTGGCTTTACATTGGTGGAGACTCGCCGGCTTATCCAATGGGAAAAGCTTTGGGCAGACCCGAAGCCCAGGAGAACACATCTGGTGGGCGGGGCACCCTCTTTAGGGATGCTTTGTCTACTCCTGGATGAGAAGCATAACAGTTGTGAACAGGAAATGTCCAAAAATGTCCTCTGAGCTATTGGGAAAAACTCCCCATCCATGAGGGACATTAATGTTTTCAAGAACAGTCTCCAACTTTAGGAAGTCTAGCACTAGACTAAGCATACATGCCGACAGATCCGCCCTGCCACCCCGGCATGGAGACTGTACAGAGGCTGGGCAGATTTATGTGTACAGAAAGTGGTACCCCCAAAAGTACTCTTTTATGCCCCCTTACACACCCCTGTGAATCGTTCCCACAACAAATGATTCCCTATTAGTAAAGGTGTAAGGAAGTCACATTCCTTTCTGTTTGTACTAACTGTATATGAATAATCCCTGAACATTCCCATTTTAGTCTAATTTTGGATGATTTGAGGCCAATTCAGAAAGGCATGTAAGAGTACGTGAAACAGTGCTAAGGAGTATTCTATTACACTCACTCCCGGGGTCGGCCTGAGGTTTGTGATCCAACAGTGTGGTTTGTTAAGGCGGCTTATGTAGTTTTCCCTGGTGGATCACTTTGATGCCACTGGTGCAGATGAGGGATAAAAAAAAAAAAAAAAGTTATTTAAAAATAATTTAAAAAAAAGAAACCCACAAACCTTTGTGAATTGATGCACCTATCTGATTGGTGGATCAAGCACCAAGCAACGTTAAACAAAATGGAAATCTGTATGAAGGAAGTAAGCTGATTCATTGACTAATCTACTCTCTTGTGGTTGGCCGAGACAAGACACTGATGGGACAAGCTCATCTTCCTTTGCATCCAAGTCTCTTTATTAAAATTGCACATACATTTATTTCAGGCAAGTGCTTACCACTTAGGTTCCCTCTGTGGACGTCAGTGTTGACTTGTCTCAATATACCCTCCGGCATTGTAGAAGACATTCTTCTGATTTCTAGGAACTCTACTATTCTCACTTGGGTGTTATCCAACTCTGTGTGTGTATTTCAGGTAAGCTTCCCTCTGGGTGAAGTACTCATCAGTCCCTACGCGTTGTCTCTTCTGGGTTGTTGAACACCAGTATTTCAAGTGGAATAAATGTTTGCCATTCAGCGCAAACTAATGCTTCAGTGGTCTGGTGTGCAACAAAAGATGACATTAATTCTATTCAACAACCTATTATTCACGGATGGTAACTCAATGTATTGAACGCAAGGCCTGTTGCAGGGAGTGTTGTAGTTGAAGGGTAAGGTCTTCACACAAGTGTCTGTACCCTTTAAGGTAGAGGGAATGTTATTGTTTCCATATTAAGCCTTGATGTTGGAACATTAACAGATAAGTCCTGTTGTGGCTCTGTCTTCCCTTTACTTGTCTCAACCTTCTGCGCTCCGGATGCACAGTATTTTTAAAAATAGATTATTATATAGACTAAAATCATGCACAATACTGCACATTTCAAGGGAGAACAACATTCACCAGGATTTTTTCCCCATTTGTAGATCACTAAAATTAGTAATAGGTTTCTAAGCACTATAATCACAGGACTTGAGGCATTGTCAGAATATAATTGTTTTCTTGTTTCATCTAAAGTGCAAAGTGTAATTCGGTAGAGTTCTCCAGAGTTTTACAGAGGGGAAGTAACGTCCCCTGATCTTGCTCTTTCAATCACAGTCACAGTTAGTTCTTATTTACTTGATCTAAGTGATATTCGGCTACTCTATCTACTCTCAAGCGGGCTATGTGGATTTAAACCTTTGCAACAACCATTACAAGAATTTGTTTGAAAATCATTTAAAATTTAGTTGGCTCCAACTTATATTCAACACAGACTCCGATTAAGTGAAAATATAAACTTTAGAAACCAGTTCCAACCAAAACACAAAAAGAACACAACCACCTATGGAAAATCGACATACAGGACTATTGAATAATGGGGATGGTTTTCACAGAGTGGTTTTGAATGACATTAAGTAGCCAGTACCGGAGCGACTGGAATTACTTTATAATGTAGCAACAATTGGAAACAACCTTTGTTGCTCACTCTTGATATGTCAAAGCAACGAATAATCAGATTTAGAATCCGGTACAGGGGCTCTCGCTGACAGCAGTACCTACCACGACATGGCGAAATGTCTATGCAGTGAAGTGCAAGTGCAAAGCATGCCCACAATGCAAAATATAAAGGGATAGTGGGTTGGCTACAAATACAAATCATAGTGAACATTTATATTTGATATTCTTGTTGTTTATCCTGTTATTATTAGAAGTAGGAGTATTAATATTGAATCTGTGAGTCACACATAATATGAATGAAGGAACGTGGTAATAGTTCTTTGAGTCTGGTGCAGCAGTAATGTGTCTTGATTTTTTTTTCTCATGTTCATAGAGCCAGATTAAAGGACCCAGAATCAGCTAAACTCTGTCCTCTAGCACTAAATACCACACATATTTTTCTATAGACCAAAAGCTTTTGCATCTCTTAAAAGCCAGACAAAGAGCGCCCTTGTCTGGGATGCCACGGTGCTCCATCAAAGTCCCAAGGATCAGACACTGAAGTCGTGCAAACATGCCCGGAATAATGGATAACACAGCTTCTCCATTCAAGCCTCAACCCTCTGAAGCAAAGCCTTGATACACAAAGTTTCAATGACAAGCTGAAGATGAACAAGACTTCAGTTTGATGGATATTGTAAAGCGCCTTTTTAAACACAAGTGTGACTATACTTCACATCCAGTTGAAAGGAACTAAAGTAAGCACAAACTACAGAAAAATAGAACAAAGGTAAAGCTTCAAGAGGGATGAGAGTGTACATGGTTTCAGAACTCTTTCACGAGTTCTAGAACTGAGACAGGTTACTGGGCTCACTCCTCAAAAAGCAGGACTGGTTACAACTGGCGTGTTGTGGCTTGATCTTACTATTGAACCCAAATGTGAGTACAAAGGGCACTGCTTTAACACTTGCCCCTGAAGGGTAGTGAGGCAGAGCAGTCCAAGGCTTACTCTGTGAGGTGGTGGGGGGGCAGAAGCTCAGAACTCACCAAAACAACCAATATCAGTCAATAAATCAGGATCCAGCCTGTGCTGTTACTTAGCAAATAAAAAGTTATTTACTTCTGACAGTCAACACAATACTGTACATAATAACAGAGAGCACACCAACCGGTACACAGTTATCAGGGCAACAATTACTGTGGACTAGAAGGCAGACCAGGCTACTCTTCTAGGACAGGTATCCAATGGTTGTCCAAAGCAAGTCAGGACAATTGCTCTCCAGGGGGAACTTGTGGTAATGTTTGCATGTGGCCTCTTTGGGTTCTCTTGAGCCCTTTCAAGAGCTCAGGGCTAGGTCAGTCTAAAAAATGATGGATTGTACCTCTTGCACAGCCCTGCTATTTCCTTGTTGTTTTATTTGCAGGCTTGGCCTGCTTGTGCCGATGGCAGGCAGGGGCTGCAGGTGAAGAGTTTCCTCAATAGCCCAGCAAGCAGACTAGCCTTGCCTCTGCCTCGGCTCAGCTGGCATTGTAGTGGTCTGCATCTGGTGTGCATGACTTAGCTTAACCAACGTGGGCAGTGCCTACACAAGCTATGAGGAGGCTTCACTTGGGTCGCACTGAGCTCAGTGTTGTAAATCTTTCCTTGCAGATCCTCCTCCAGGACAGACACAAGGTCAGCGTGCAAATCAAACCGAGTCCACTCAGGGTCTGAGTGGAGATCGAGAAGTGTTGGTTGGCCCCGGCCACTCTGGCGATCGAGAAGTGGAGGCTAGCAACAGCTGTGCGGACTAATCCCACCTAGGTGCAGCGCTTCTGCCAATGCGTCTGTCCTTCAGGTAGGACTGCTGAGTATGGTCATGACTTTCAGCACCATGCACCCACAGGTCCCATGCCTTGTCGCCTATAAACGTGATCAATGATTATGTGTTCCATAGGTGACCCACAGTCATGCATGCTTCAGCTTTGCAGCATGCTGCTAGGATACTGGGGCTCTAAGGCCTCACGGAACAGCCTAGCAATGCTGGTCCTTCCCCCAAGTCACAACGGGCGGCTTCCATTTGCCCTGCCTAAGCTCCTTGCAGCGCTCGGTTTCTAGAACGCATCTTCCTCATGCAAGAACACCTCCCGGGTCCCTCAGAGGCAGCCAGCCTGCTTCGAGACAGGCCAAGGTAGTAGAACATCCTGGCCTTCTGATGGCAAACCTCGTGAAGTGGGGGTCAGTGGTCAATGCCCCAACCTGCACTGACTAAAGAGTTCCTCCATCACCATTGCAGAGAGCCTGGGTTCTGGGGGATGTCTTACACAGGCTGGTACTGTTGGCCCATCCTTACATTCTGTTTGCAGAGTGTGTGCATTCCACAGTGCCTCCACCTCTGGGCTGGTTTCAGGCAGCTCCTGGCTCTTAACATAGATTGATGCTACCATGGTCTTGGTCGTGCAGTGTCAGCAGGAAAGTAAGGTGGAGACTGAAGTCTCCTGCCACAGGAGACCAAACACAAAGGCACAAAATAGGGAGAGGGGTCCCCGCTTAACCACCACTCTACCGGGTGTGGGTAACACTTACGGTAAAGAACTAAGCAGGAAGGGACAAGGGGTTTTCCTTCCACTTCTAAGAGGCCCTCTGTCCCCTATCCTCCACACCAGGAGGTCTGGTGAATTTCAAGAGGCACCTGAAGACTTTCTGGGGAGTCTTGCAATCGTTGTTGCCTGGGATCCTACAATCTTCTGTCTCAGGTTTCCCTGTGGTCCAGTGCCCCTCTTCTAGGCAGCGTCTCCTGTGGACACCACGGCTTCATCCTCTTTGAGACATCCATTCCCTATTCTAACACCGGCCTCAACACAAGCCTTTAACCTGAATGCCCGTTTGATCACATTTGAGGTTTCTCACTGCAGAAAGGACGTGCTGAGGTTTTGTGCAGTCTTCAAAAAACCCGATCAAGGCAGGAGAGACTGTTTTTCTAAATTTCCAGACCAAAACATTGCTTTAATTTCACAGTACAGCTTTTTTCTTTCCGGTCTAAGGCCTTCAGAAATGTATGTCGATGCAGCACATCCACTGCTTGCATCTTGCGGCTTCCATCTTAAGGTGCTGCACCGCAATCATTCTTTGTGTTGGATATTCTAGCTTGAGGTCATTGATGAGAACCGGTCCTGCTGCTTTTGTTCAAGTCTATGCATTCATCAAAGAAGTCTTCCTAATATTGAAATTTAGGTTAATCCTCCAAATCTGCTTTCAGAAACATGTCTGCACTGCATTAGAAGGAATGTCGCGCATGGTTCAGAAATGTATTTTGCAAATTCACGATTTATGCCGGTGTTAGGCGAAGCCTCCGATTTTCACTTCTTAGTTCATGGTCCCCCAATTCTTTGCTTGAAAGACACCGTGCTGGTGTTGAATATTACAATCTTATTTCATCTAAGACCTCACCATTGCTTTGAATGCTTAGTTAACTATCAGGGCTTTCCCTACACGCGTGTTCGTAGGTTCGCGGTGTAGCGTAGAGAACATTAACTTAGCAGGAGCACAGTTGAGCACTGAACAACCACTTGCGGTGATAAGTCAATATTGTGTAAAGAAAGCTTAATACCAGAGTGATGGGCAATCCCCCTCTAAATTAGGGCTAGGTGGGAAGGGGGATGAGAAGCCCCTATTGAAGAGGAATGGGATGGTCTTTGGGTACAGTCCTCTTTAGAGCTGTAGGTGGGGGGTGCACGCCTGACGCACACAGGTATGTAGCTCCATATTCCATGTTAACTGGAGAATTGTTGCCTCTGAGGTTTTTCTAATATGCAATTCTTCACTTCTATTCTGCCAATGCTGCAGTTCTTTGTCTGGGCTGCCCCAGTGGAAGTTAAGTGTCCATCAGGTAGTGTAGGACAAGTTTTACATTCATGCTTTGTGTGTCGTTAAGCATTATAGATTTTGTTGGGGAGGGAGTGATATGAGCGATGGGCTTCAGTCCTTTGACAGGAAACGGCATGGATCATTCACTTCGGTAGGCCAAGGTGGAACCCAGGACACCGGTGAGCATGTCATCTCCACTATCTACGTGTTGAGGAACCACGGCTTAAATTCAGGTGCTAAGGCATCCAATGATGGAACAAGGTTTGAAATAGTGGTAATACCACACTCTTGGGATTTCTTGACACTAGAGGGTGGAGTTAGTGGTAAAGCCTAAACATTTTGCTTTGTTAGTTAATGTGGGAAAATCCTTCCAAGTTCATATTTGATAGTCACGTGGATTTGGGCCCCTTGGAATCCTTGACAATGAGGATGAATTCAGCTTTGTTTCCGTTTAGTCCTAGATAGATGCTTGACATTCATTTCAGGTGCAATTGTGTGTCATTTGCGTACTGGTCAACCTTGGTTCCAAAGGTTGTTTTTTTTGCTGCAGTTTTATATAGTTCAAACTCGACTTGAAGATATTACACATTCATTTTTTGGTGGGCACGGGGAGAGTAATTGATTTGCCCACAAACACAGGATGTTGAGCGGACGCCGAGACTCGAACCTGGTTCTCCAGCTCCAAAGTCGCATTGTTCCTTGCACGGGTCAAACTCAACGGAGTGAGGACGACACAAGTCACTCAGAACTGCTGAGATCCTAAGCGTCTAGGGGGACAAACGGGAAGCGAGAGGGGTTATCTATGCTAGACTTTGCTTCAGGAGGATTACTAGAGACTGTGCTTGAGGCAGACGTGTCTGTGACACAGTTATACACAGTTATACTTTACTTAAACAAAGAAACTACCTTTAAAATGCTTTATCGTGATGTGGGAGTTTTTGGAACAGCTTCTCAAGATTTCAAATTTAAGTTGCTCTGCATTTCCACTTTTTACCTCCAAAATCATATTATTTGTTAATGTAAAACGGCTACTTGTGTATTTTACACAGATGTAACGGTGGGTGTTTCTTCAAGAATTAATTTGCACACACTATTGAGCTACATGTCAGAAAAAGCTGGAGCCATCAGGTTCTCCTGTCTTATACCACAATTTAGGACAGAGCAAGAGTGTGACATGAGATCCAAACACAGTCGGGATGAAGAAATGGTTGGCCTTTAGGTTTTACCACCAGACCTGGGGTAAAAGTCAAGGAAATCACATATATTGTTTTATATCTTTTTGTAAGTCTTAGATTTGTTAAATTAGACCCTAGATGGCCTCATTCAACTACTTTTTTACAAGCTCAAGGACTCAGTTTTGAGATGTTTTGATATTTTTGAAGCCCTAAACTTTAACAGAGACAAGAGTTCAGGGAGATTTAACCTGGAAGTCTCCCTTCTCGAACACGGAGAAGATTGGGCGACCTTCAGAAAGGAAAAAAAAGGCACTTCAGGGGTAGAACAACCTTGAATTTAATTATACAGTATAGTGTAAATACACAACTGTGGGCCCGGATCACTTAAGTGCACAAGGGTCATCTTTTACAAAAGCAGATTTGCACTAGTGAGAAACAGAATATACATTGATGTATTCACACTTAATATCAATCACTCTCCTCACAGGGGTAGCAAAGGTTGCGGCCTTGCTATGGCTACTCCTGAATGGCCGTGGGCAGAAGCGCATCACCGCCTACGGCAATTGTAATAGGGCGGACGGGATGACCAGCACGTTTTTACAGGGTACCCCTTTCGCCAATCTCTAAATAAGGCCCTATGGATGCTACACATAGAATATCCCGCTATTTTTCAATGATAAAGTGAGGCGTGCTGTCAGCTCACGGGAAAAATCAGGGAATGTGACATCTCGTGGAAACCTGTCCTGCATCCCAGCCAGGAACCCTGAGCATCCCAACTTACAACTGAGTTTCACTGCGGTAACATGTGGATTCAATAATTGTCAATGAACAATCTGTATTCTGCAATTAAAGCAATACAGATGCTGTTTCCTGAAATAATTATATATATACACACACACACACACAGATGTACCACAGTGAACTATTACTGTTGTTACACTATGTCACAGGCACAACATAGGTGCTCACTGTGAATGTTAATGTGCATTTGCCCATCAAGGACACACTAAAAATATATAAATGCAATACTAACCACACTCCAACAGCAAAACGAAAGGCAAACGTGTTGTAAACTGCCCAACAAATATTTGTTCTTTAAAATGTTCATTTAAAAAATCTCCCTTTCAAACCTGCTTGTCTGTTCACCATCAAAACCACCTTCAAACCCAAGAAAGCAATTTTCAGGAAAGCAGAGAGGCGCGAACCTCTGGTGTCTTGCAAGCGACCAAGCTGAATATCAGGCATTGATGTGCAGATCAGACTGCATTCATCTTCAAGGGAGGGTCTGTCTCACAAGTGAATTAATAGGCACCAGTCTCCACGGGGATAATCTCAGGTTGTTAGAAAGCAGCAGAGCTGAAAGGGAGCGGGAATGATATTTTGTCCGGCTGCAGGCCCTCTCCGCCTCTCGAGAATACCGAAACGGCACAATTAGCTTTCTGGATCAGTGGCTGCACTTATTGGTATGCATGCATCTGACGCTGGTAGGTTTGATGTCCATGAAGGGCTAAGCAGGGCTGGTTGCTGAAAAGGGTTCTTTGATATGCTAATCCCTATGTGGTTTTTCAATTAGTGTTTTCACCTATAATGAGGCTCGTGCACACGCGTCTCGTCGGCTTTCGCAAACCGGCAAGTTGACTCCTGAAATGGCAGCCATCTGTCTAAAGGCCCACCACTAGTGGTCTCCAGCACACGCCCTGATGTGAAAGGGTTTGATGTTTGCATCAAATGAAAGGCTGATGTCTTCTGACTGGCAGAAGAGTTTCCATACGTCTTCTTGGCCCTTCGCTGCATATCTGGAAGCACAGAAAGGCTCTGTATGCATACAGTAACCATCTGAGCCCTCCATTCCCAAAGGTGAAAGGCTCTGTATGCATCCATTAACCACCCGAATCCTCCATTCCCAGAGGTGAAAGGCTCTGTATGCATACAATAACCACCTGAATCCTCCATTCCCAGAGATGAAAGGCTCTGTGTGCATACAATAACCACCTGAACCCTCCATTCCCAGAGCTGAAAGGCTCTGTATGCATACAATAACCATCTGAGCCCTCCATTACCAGAGGTGAAAGGCTCTGTATGCATACAATAACCACCTGAATCCTCCATTCCCAGAGGTGAAAGGCTTTGTATGCACACAGTAACCATCTGAGCCCTCCATTACCAGAGGTGAAAGGCTCTGTATGCATACAGTAACCACCCGAACCCTCCATTCCCAGAGGTGAAAGGCTCTGTATGCATACAGTAACCAACGGAGCCCTCCATTCCCAGAGCTGAAAATGCTCTGTATGCATACAGTAACCACCTGAGCTCTCATTCCCAGAGGTGAAAGGCTCTATGTGCATACAGTAACCACCGGAACCCTCCATTCCCAGAGATGAAAGGCTGTTTGCACACAGTAACCACCTGAGCTCTACATTCCCAGAGGTGAAAGGCTCTGTATGCATACCGTAACCATCTGAACTCTCCATTCCCATAGGTCAAAGGCTCTGTATGCATACAGTAACGATCTGAGCCCTCCATTACCAGAGGTGAAAGGCTCTGTATGCATACAGTAACCACCTGAACCCTCCATTCCCAGAGGTGAAAGGCTCTGTCTGCATACAGTAACCACTGGAACCCTCCATTCCCAGAGATGAAAGGCTCTGTATGCATACAGTAACCACCTGAGCTGTCATTCCCAGAGGTGAAAGGCTCTGTGTGCGTACAGTAACCACCGGAACCCTCCATTCCCAGAGATGAAAGGCTCTGTATGCATACAGTAACCATCTCTCCCCTCAATTCCCAGAGGTGAAAGGCTCTGTATGCATACAGTAACCAACTGAGCTCTCATTCCCAGAGTTGAAAGGCTCTGTGTACATACAGTAATCATCTGAGCTCTCATTCCCAGAGGTGAAAGGCTATGTATGCATACAGTAACTACCTGAACCCTCCATTCCCAGAGGTGACAGGCTCTGTATGCATACAGTAACCACCTGAGCTCTCATTCCCAGAGGTGAAAGGCTCTGTGTGCATACAGTAACCACCGGAACCCTCCATTCCCAGAGATGAAAGGCTCTGTATGCACACAGTAACCACCTGAGCTCTACACTCCCAGAGGTGAAAGGCTCTGTATGCATACAGTAACCAACTGAGCTCTCATTCCCAGAGTTGAAAGGCTCTGTGTACATACAGTAATCATCTGAGCTCTCATTCCCAGAGGTGAAAGGCTCTGTATGCATACAGTAACCACCTGAACCCTCCATTCCCAGAGGTGACAGGCTCTGTATGCATACAGTAACCACATGAGCTCTCATTCCCAGAGGTGAAAGGCTCTGTGTGCATACAGTAACCACCGGAACCCTCCATTCCCAGAGATGAAAGGCTCTGTATGCACACAGCAACCACCTGAGCTCTACATTCCCAGAGGTGAAAAGCTCTGTATGCATACAGTAACCAACTGAGCTGTCATTCCCAGAGTTGAAAGGCTCTGTCTACATACAGTAATCACCTGAGCTCTCATTCCCAGAGGTGAAAGGCTCTGTGTGCATACAGTAACCACCGGAACCCTCCATTCCCAGAGATGAAAGGCTCTGTATGCACACAGTCACCACCTGAGCTCTACATTCCAAGAGGTGAAAGGCTCTGTATGCATACAGTAACCAACTGAGCTCTCATTCCCAGAGTTGAAAGGCTCTGTGTACATACAGTAATCATCTGAGCTCTCATTCCCAGAGGTGAAAGGCTCTGTATGAATACAGTAACCACCTGAACCCTCCATTCCCAGAGGTGACAGGCTCTGTATGCATACAGTAACCACATGAGCTCTCATTCCCAGAGGTGAAAGGCTCTGTGTGCATACAGTAACCACCGGAACCCTCCATTCCCAGAGATGAAAGGCTCTGTATGCACACAGTAACCACCTGAGCTCTGCATTCCCAGAGGTGAAAAGCTCTGTATGCATACAGTAACCAACTGAGCTCTCATTCCCAGAGTTGAAAGGCTCTGTCTACATACAGTAATCATCTGAGCTCTCATTCCCAGAGGTGAAAGGCTCTGTATGCATACAGTAACCACCTGAACCCTCCATTCCCAGAGGTGACAGGCTCTGTATGCATACAGTAACCACCTGAACCCTCCATTCCCAGAGGTGACAGGCTCTGTATGCATACAGTAACCAGCAGAACCCTCCATTCCCAGAGGTGAAAGGCTCTGTATGCATACAGTAACCATCTGAACCCTCCATTCCCAGAGATGAAAGGCTCTGTATGCACGTAGTAACCACCTGAACCCTCCATTCCCAGATGTGAAAGGCTCTGTATTGTAGTGCTTTCCTCTTATTTAGTTTCTAAGCACTAACATAACACAACAGAAATGCACTTCTGAGGTCAAAGAAGACTTTTATTGTTATTTTATTCTTCCCCAACCACAATGTTTATGAATGAATGACGAATTAGTAGCTTTCCAGTCCGCGTTAATCAAACAAAATATATCAGTTTGCAATATACACAGCAGGTTATATTTATAAGATATTGAATGCAAAGCAAAACAAATACTTCACCGTGTAGGAACTATTTACAGCTACATCTTTCTAAGGTCTGCAAGCTGATGACCCCTGTCAGCCGCGAGAAAGAGTTTCATCTACCCACACGGGATGCTGGCAGCTGGCGCCAAGCTCCAGCACGAGGTCCGGCAGATTCGAATCTCACTCTCTGCAGCCTGTTACATTCGTTACAAAGGTGTGCCCCCTCCTCTCAGACCTGGGAAACTGAGCAAGCCCTTTGGAGACTGGCCAGGTCTCCAAGACTACTCCTGTTCCCAAGCTCAAGGGAAGAGAAAAACACCCATGTACCCTCTCTTATCAGGTCTAGTCTACTGTGAGAAAAACATCTTGGTTCTCTGGTGCAAAAACACAGCTTGGAAAAATACAGCTTGGATTCTCAACTACAATGTCTAACTTCACGTTAAAGGCAATGGGCAGCTAACCTAAATATCAAATGCAATGTCATGTTAAAGGCAATAGGCAGCTAACCTAAATATCAAATGCAATGTCTAGTGTCATGTCAAAGCCAATAGGCATCTAAGCTGAATACAAAATGCAATGTCTTATATCATGTCAAAGCCCATAGGCAGCTGAGCTGAATATAAAATGCAATGTATAATATCATGTCAAAGCCAATAGGCAGTTAAACTGAATACATCATGTCAAAGTCAATAGGAATGCAATGTCAAAGCCAATAGGCGGCTAGACTGGATACAGCATGTCAAAGCCAATAGGCAGAATACAGAATGTAATGGCTAATGCAATGTCAAAGCCCATAGGCGGCTAAACTGAATACAGAACATACCATGTGCTACTGGTGAACATTGAGCAACTAATATGCGCAGTGGTGAAACACAAAGTCATTGGTCAAAACAAAACTTATCAAATAGCAGGACATTCCGCCCTTTGACCAATGAATTTTTGTTTCACATATCTCATATTTCAAACAAACAAAAAAAAAACATCAGCACAAACAAAAAACATTATGATCAAAGCAATCCCTGTAAAGCAATAGAAGTGAATTAACACATTGATCTTATAACCTTTCACATCAGATACATCTACATAGAAAAGACTGGGCAATTTTTATACTCTGAGTGAGTCTCTAATTCAACAGTGTTAGCAATTTGATGTGGCATGAGTTCTGCTCATGTAAAGGTGCACGGTCCACCTGAAAGGTTTTCTGGAAGGTAAGCAAAAGTCAGAGTTCCATACGAGAGGGGGAAAAAAAAAAAAAAAAAAAAACACAGCAAACAAGTTGAACTTGAACTGAAGGCGCAGTTTGCGCAAAATGGATCCATGGTGCTGGCACTTTACTCAGCCAGGTTCAGGTTGGGGATTCGGTCCCTTCCCCGACCCCACACGCACACACCGGAAGGGGGACCACACAGCGCACTCAGGGACAGTGGCGAAACGTGGTAGGATCTGCAAAAGAAACAAGTATGACTTTTCTTGCAAATAACATTTTTCATTTAAACTGCACCCTTCCTCTTTCTTTCCCTGTTTTATAATCAGCAGGACGTTTTTGGGGCCCTTTGTTATATTTTCTGCAGGTTCTGGAGGGTCACTTGGGGCTTCAGCCCACACATCAGCACTGAGGTTTTTATCTGCTGCGCCACAGCTTCCCTTTTCTTGCACTGTCAGAAGGGCTGGGGCAGACTCATTCTTTACCAAACCTCCATTTACTGCATTTCTGTCAAGTTGGGCCATTCTGTCTCCAATTTGTATGAATGAATCAAATTCTTTTCTAGGTATCAGCATAATTTCGATTTTTCCTTGGTAATTTGCAGCAATCACTCTCCCTAAAACCTGATCACTTTGCCATTCCTGTCCTGGTAACGTTCCTCTCCCCAACTGCTCTGTGACTACTTGCATGACAGATTGCTTTTGTGCGTGCTGCACAGTTTTTATCAAATCTAGGGGAATGTGCATCTCTCTCATCTCTGCCCACCTGTAAGTGGCATTTTCTCTCAGCTGTTCACATTTCTGGGGCACCCACTTAGCCATCCCCACTAAGGCAGAATTCTGGGTGAACACTTCTCTCTCTGAATTTTTCTCATTAACATCTGCAAGGTAATTGAACCAGTTAGGTGCTAAAACATTAACAATGAACCAAAAATCAGCATAAAAATGACACATCTCACGTAGCTCTTGCTTTAAAATCTGACACACATTATACAACGCTGTTCCTTCTACTGTGCCAGAAAGCAACATTTCAGTCAATGAATCATTAGTAAAACAAACATGCTTTTTATCTTCAGTGGACACGAATTCAAATGGTGCATTCAACTTCATTGGTAACTCTTTTATCTGTGGTACTCTAGCCCTGTCTTGCAAGTACCAGATCCATTGTATGATTCTAGCTAGAGGCACTATTTTCTTTCCTTGTTCATGATTTAAATATACATCAGTTTTTTCTTCTTGCACTGCGCAGAAACCTAAAGTCTGCATTATTTCATTTGCCAAATCACAAGCGCGCAGCTGCATATAATTTTTCACAGTGACCATATACAAAAGTGTTAGGATTTCTCTCAAATGAGAGCTATTCTTTTTCCAAAAATCAAACAAGCTAATGAAACTCGGGGTGTCTTGCTCTAAAATCCTTCGTTTTACTTGTGCATTTTGCAACGGTAACTCGTAAATCACATTCTGGTCTCTCTCCTCCGTGTTATCAGTTAAGGAATGCATTTTGTCTGCCAAAAACCCTGGCTCACACGAAAACTCAGTGCAGCTCGGAGCTGTCTTAACCCCCTCATTACTGGAATGGGACAAGAAAGATTCTTCAAAAACAGCAGTTTTATAACTTTCAGTCGGGCTAATTTGCTCACGTAAATTCCTATTTTCATGTTCCAACTTCCTACATTTCTCCTGCATTTCTCTGTAAGCAGATAAAGGTATCCAGACCTTTCTGTCATCATTACTTCCAAAAGACACGTTTTCTACATATATACAACAGGAATTATTTCTCAAAACATTATCAGGCATTTTAGATACACATGCATTTTCTTCTGTAATTCCCCAAACAGAAAACAATTCACAGTTTTTCTTAGCACCATCAGGCAGTTCATCAACACATGTATTCTCAGACATGGTCTGCCGTGCTACTGTGATTCCCCAAACAGAAAACAATTTCTGTAATTCTCCAAACAACAAAAAACAATTACACTTTTAAAGTGTGCACTTAGAAATCTACTAACTCGTCAAACCCCTTCTTAATCACCTCTTAATGACCGACCCCACGACTCCAGGTACCAATTGTAGTGCTTTCCTCTTATTTACTTTCTAAGCACTAACATAACACAACAGAAATGCACTTCTGAGGTCAAAGAAGACTTTTATTGTTATTTTATTCTTCCCCAACCACAATGTTTATGAATGAATGACGAATTAGTAGCTTTCCAGTCCGCGTTAATCAAACAAAATATATCAGTTTGCAATATACACAGCAGGTTATATTTATAAGATATTGAATGCAAAGCAAAACAAATACTTCACCGTGTAGGAACTATTTACAGCTACATCTTTCTAAGGTCTGCAAGCTGATGACCCCTGTCAGCCGCGAGAAAGAGTTTCATCTACCCACACGGGATGCTGGCAGCTGGCGCCAAGCTCCAGCACGAGGTCCGGCAGATTCGAATCTCACTCTCTGCAGCCTGTTACATTCGTTACAAAGGTGTGCCCCCTCCTCTCAGACCTGGGAAACTGAGCAAGCCCTTTGGAGACTGGCCAGGTCTCCAAGACTACTCCTGTTCCCAAGCTCAAGGGAAGAGAAAAACACCCATGTACCCTCTCTTATCAGGTCTAGTCTACTGTGAGAAAAACATCTTGGTTCTCTGGTGCAAAAACGCAGCTTGGAAAAATACAGCTTGGATTCTCAACTACAATGTCTAACTTCACGTTAAAGGCAATGGGCAGCTAACCTAAATATCAAATGCAATGTCATGTTAAAGGCAATAGGCAGCTAACCTAAATATCAAATGCAATGTCTAGTGTCATGTCAAAGCCAATAGGCATCTAAGCTGAATACAAAATGCAATGTCTTATATCATGTCAAAGCCCATAGGCAGCTGAGCTGAATATAAAATGCAATGTATAATATCATGTCAAAGCCAATAGGCAGTTAAACTGAATACATCATGTCAAAGTCAATAGGAATGCAATGTCAAAGCCAATAGGCGGCTAGACTGGATACAGCATGTCAAAGCCAATAGGCAGAATACAGAATGTAATGGCTAATGCAATGTCAAAGCCCATAGGCTGCTAAACTGAATACAGAACATACCATGTGCTACTGGTGAACATTGAGCAACTAATATGCGCAGTGGTGAAACACAAAGTTATTGGTCAAAACAAAACTTATCAAATAGCAGGACATGTATGCATACAGTAATCATCTGAACCCTCCATTCCCAGAGGTGAAAGGCCCTGTACGCATACAGTAACCACCTCAACCCTCCATTCCCAGAGGTGAAAGGCTCTGTATGCATACAGTAACCACCGGAACCCTCCATTCCCAGAGATGAAAGGCTCTGTTTGCACACAGTAACCACCTGAGCTCTCATTCCCAGAGGTGAAAGGCTCTGTATGCATACCGTAACCATCTGAACCCTCCATTCCCATAGGTGAAAGGCTCTGTATGCATACAGTAACCATCTGAGCCCTCCCTTATCGGAGGTGAAAGGCTCTGTATGCATACAGTAACCACCTGAACCCTCCATTCCCAGAGGTGAAAGGCTCTGTATGCATACAGTAACCACCGGAACCCTCCATTCCCAGAGATGAAAGGCTCTGTATGCATACAGTAACTTCCGGAACCCTCCATTCCCAGATGTGAAAGGCTCTGTATGCATACAGTAACCACCTGAGCTGTCATTCCCAGAGGTGAAAGGCTCTGTGTGCATACAGTACCCACCGGAACCCTC
The DNA here is from genome assembly GCF_031143425.1 of Pleurodeles waltl. Taxonomy (NCBI): domain Eukaryota; kingdom Metazoa; phylum Chordata; class Amphibia; order Caudata; family Salamandridae; genus Pleurodeles; species Pleurodeles waltl. Next base: position 65,411,284 of record NC_090451.1, on the reverse strand, counting down.
CATTCCCAGAGATGAAAGGCTCTGTATGCACACAGTAACCACCTGAGCTCTACATTCCCAGAGGTGAAAGGCTCTGTATGCACACAGTAACCAACTGAGCTCTCATTCCCAGAGTTGAAAGGCTCTGTGTACATACAGTAATCATCTGATCTCTCATTCCCAGAGGTGAAAGGCTCTGTATGCGTACAGTAACCATTCGAGTTATCTATTCCCAGACGTGAAAGGCTATGTGTGCATACAGTAACCAGCGGAACCCTCCATTCCCAGAGATGAAAGGCTCTGTATGCACACAGTAACCACCTGAGATCTACATTCCCAGAGGTGAAAGGCTCTGTATGCATACAGTAACCAACTGAGCTCTCATTCCCAAAGTTGAAAGGCTTTGTCTACATACAGTAATCATCCGAGCTCTCATTCCCAGAGGTGAAAGGCTCTGTATGCATACAGTAACCACCTGAACCCTCCATTCCCAGAGGTGACAGGCTCTATATGCATACAGTAACCACCTGAGCTCTCATTCCCAGAGATGAAAGGCTCTGTATGCGTACAGTAACCACCCGAGTTATCTATTCCCGGAGGTGAAAGGCTCTGTATGCATACAGTAACCACCTGAACACTCCATTCCCAGAGGTGAAAGGATTGATATGCATACAGTAATCTGAGCCATCCATTCCCAGAGGTGAAAGGCTATGTATGCATACAGTAACCATCTGAGGTCTCATTCCCAGAGGTGAAAGGCTCTGTATGCATACAATAGGTCATATGAACTATCTGTTCCCAGGCGTTAAAGGCTCTGTATGCATATAATAACCATCTGAATCACCCATTCCCTGAGGTGAAAGGATCTGTATGCATACAGTAACCATGTGAGACATCCATTCCCCAAGGTAAAAGCCTCTCTATGCACACAGTAACCACCGGAGCCATCAATTCCCTGAGGTGAAAGTCTCTGTATGCATACAATAACCATATGAGCCCTGTATTCCCAGAGATGAAAGGCTCTGTATGCATACAGTAACCATATGAGCCCTGTATTCCCAAAGATGAAAGGCTCTGTATGCATACAGTAACCATCTGAGACCTCATTCTATGAGCTGAAAGGCTGTGTGCATACAGTAACCACCTGAGCTCTCATTCCCAGAGTTGAAAGGCTGAGTACATACAGACATGCAAGGGTCTGTATGCATACAATAATCATCTGAGTCATCAATACCCAGCGGTGAAAAGCTCTATATGCAAACAATAATCATCTGAGCCCTCCATTCCCAGAGGTGAAAGGCTCAGTATGCATACAGTAACCATCCGAGTCAGTACCCAGAGGTGAAAGGCTCTGTATGCATCCAGTAATCATCTATACCCCGAGATGAAAGGCTTTGTATGCATACAGTAACCATCCAAGTCAATACCCAGAGGTGAAAGGTGGTGTATGCATCCGGTGGATCATCTATACCCCGAGGTGAAAGGCTCTGTATGCATATAGTAATCATCTACACCCAAAGGTGAAAGGATATGTATTTATGCATTAACCACCCGAGCCACCTATTCCCAGAGGTGAAATGCTCTGTATGCACCCAGTAATCATCTATTCCCCGAGGTGAAAGGCTCTGTATGCATATAGTAATCATCTACACCCAAAGGTGAAAGGATATGTATGTATGCATTAACCACCCAAGCCACCTATTCCCAGAGGTGAAATGCTCTGTATGCATCCAGTAATCATCTATTCCCAGAGGTGAAAGGCTCTATATGCATATAGTAATCATCTACACCCAAAGGTGAAAGGATATGTATGTATGCATTAACCACCTGAGCCACCTATTCCCAGAGGTAAAAGGCTTTGTATGCATACAGTAATCATCCGAGTCATCCATACCACAAGGTTAAAGGAGGTGTAGGCATCCAGTAATCATCAATACTCAGAGGTGAAAGGATCTGTATGCATACAGTAATCATCTGAGCCCTCATTCCCTGAGGTGAAAGCACTTGTACGCATACAGTAATTATCTGAGCCATCCATTCCCAGAGGTGAAAGGCTCTGTATGCATACAGTAATCATCTCAGCCATTTATCCCCAGAGGTGAAAGGCTCTGTATGCATACAGTAACCACCGGAACCGTCCATTCCCAGAGATGAAAGGCTCTGTATGCATACAGTAACCACCGGAACCCTCCATTCCCAGAGGTGAAAGGCTCTGTAGGCATACAGTAACCATCTCTCCCCTCAATTCCCAGAGGTGAAAGGCTCTGTATGCGTACAGTAATAATCTGAACCCTCATTCCCAGAGGTGAAAGGCTCTGTATGCATACAGTAACCATCTCAGCCCTCATTCCCAGAGGTGAAAGGCTCTGTATGCATACAGTAAGCACCGGAACCCTCTATTCCCAGAGATGAAAGGCTCTGTATGCATACAGTAACCATCTCAGCCCTCATTCCCAGAGGTGAAAGGCTCTGTATGCATACAGTAATTATCTCAGCCATTTATCCCCAGAGCTGAAAGGCTCTGTATGCATACAGTAACCATCTCTCCCCTCCATTCCCAGAGGTGAAAATCTCAGTATGCGTACAGTAATAATCTGAGCTCTCATTCTGCGACGTGAAAGGCTCTGTATGCATACAGTAACCATCTCAGCCCTCATTCCCAGAGGTGAAAAGCTCTGTATGCATACAGTAACCACCGGAACCCTCCATTCCCAGAGATGAAAGGCTCTGTGTGCATACAGTAACCATCTCAGCCCTCATTCCCAGAGGTGAAAGGCTCTGTATGCATACAGTAATTATCTCAGCCATTTATCCCCAGAGCTGAAAGGCTCTGTATGCATACAGTAACCATCTCTCCCCTCCATTCCCAGAGGTGAAAAGCTCAGTATGCATACAGTAATAATCAGAGCTCTCATTCTGCGACGTGAAAGGCTCTGTATGCATACAGTAACCATCTCAGCCCTCATTCCCAGAGGTGAAAGCCTCTATATGCATGCAGTAATCATCTGAGCCGTTATTCCCTGAGGTGAAAGGCTCTTTATGCATACAGTAACCATCTCAGCCCTCATTCCCAGAGGTGAAAGGCTCTGTATGCATACAGTAACCATCTGAACCCTCATTCCCAGAGGTGAAAGGCTCTGTATGCATACAGTAACCATCTGAGCTCTCATTCCCAGAGGTGAAAGGCTCTGTGCGCAAACAGTAACCATCTGAGCCCTCATTCCCTGAGGTGAACGGGTCTGTATGCATACAATAATCATCCGAGTCATCAATACCCAGCAGTGAAAAGCTCTATATGCAAACAATAATCATCTGAGCCCTCCATTCCCAGAGGTGAAAGGCTCAGTATGCATACAGTAACCATCCGAGTCAGTACCCAGAGGTGAAAGGCTCTGTATGCATCCAGTAATCATCTATACCCCGAGATGAAAGGCTTTGTATGCATACAGTAATCATCCAAGTCAATACCCAGAGGTGAAAGGTGGTGTATGCATCCAGTCATCATCTATACCCCGAGGTGAAAGGCTCTGTATGCATATACAGGGAGTGCAGAATTATTAGGCAAATGAGTATTTTGACCACATCATCCTCTTTATGCATGTTGTCTTACTCCAAGCTGTATAGGCTCGAAAGCCTACTACCAATTAAGCATATTAGGTGATGTGCATCTCTGTAATGAGAAGGGGTGTGGTCTAATGACATCAACACCCTATATCAGGTGTGCATAATTATTAGGCAACTTCCTTTCCTTTGGCAAAATGGGTCAAAAGAAGGACTTGACAGGCTCCGAAAAGTCAAAAATAGTGAGATATCTTGCAGAGGGATGCAGCACTCTTAAAATTGCAAAGCTTCTGAAGCGTGATCATCGAACAATCAAGCGTTTCATTCAAAATAGTCAACAGGGTCGCAAGAAGCGTGTGGAAAAACCAAGGCGCAAAATAACTGCCCATGAACTGAGAAAAGTCAAGCGTGCAGCTGCCACGATGCCACTTGCCACCAGTTTGGCCATATTTCAGAGCTGCAACATCACTGGAGTGCCCAAAAGCACAAGGTGTGCAATACTCAGAGACATGGCCAAGGTAAGAAAGGCTGAAAGACGACCACCACTGAACAAGACACACAAGCTGAAACGTCAAGACTGGGCCAATAAATATCTCAAGACTGATTTTTCTAAGGTTTTATGGACTGATGAAATGAGAGTGAGTCTTGATGGGCCAGATGGATGGGCCCGTGGCTGGATTGGTAAAGGGCAGAGAGCTCCAGTCCGACTCAGACGCCAGCAAGGTGGAGGTGGAGTACTGGTTTGGGCTGGTATCATCAAAGATGAGCTTGTGGGGCCTTTTCGGGTTGAGGATGGAGTCAAGCTCAACTCCCAGTCCTACTGCCAGTTCCTGGAAGACACCTTATTCAAGCAGTGGTACAGGAAGAAGTCTGCATCCTTCAAGAAAAACATGATTTTCATGCAGGACAATGCTCCATCACACGCGTCCAAGTACTCCACAGCGTGGCTGGCAAGAAAGGGTATAAAAGAAGGAAATCTAATGACATGGCCTCCTTGTTCACCTGATCTGAACCCCATTGAGAACCTGTGGTCCATCATCAAATGTGAGATTTACAAGGAGGGAAAACAGTACACCTCTCTGAACAGTGTCTGGGAGGCTGTGGTTGCTGCTGCACGCAATGTTGATGGTGAACAGATCAAAACACTGACAGAATCCATGGATGGCAGGCTTTTGAGTGTCCTTGCAAAGAAAGGTGGCTATATTGGTCACTGATTTGTTTTTGTTTTGTTTTTGAATGTCAGAAATGTATATTTGTGAATGTTGAGATGTTATATTGGTTTCACTGGTAATAATAAATAATTGAAATGGGTATATATTTTTTTTTTGTTAAGTTGCCTAATAATTATGCACAGTAATAGTCACCTGCACACACAGATATCCCCCTAACATAGCTAAAACTAAAAACAAACTAAAAACTACTTCCAAAAATATTCAGCTTTGATATTAATGAGTTTTTTGGGTTCATTGAGAACATGGTTGTTGTTCAATAATAAAATTAATCCTCAAAAATACAACTTGCCTAATAATTCTGCACTCCCTGTAGTAATCATCTACACCCAAAGGTGAAAGGATATGTATGTATGCATTAACCACCCGAGCCACCTATTCCCAGAGGTGAAATGCTCTGTATGCATCCAGTAATCATCTATTCCCCAAGGTGAAAGGCTCTATATGCCTATAGTAATCATCTACACCCAAAGGTGAAAGGATATGTATGTATGCATTAACCACCTGAGCCACCTATTCCCAGAGGTAAAAGGCTTTGTATGCATACAGTAATCATCCGAGTCATCCATACCACAAGGTTAAAGGAGGTGTAGGCATCCAGTAATCATCAATACTCAGAGGTGAAAGGATCTGTATGCATACAGTAATCATCTGAGCCCTCATTCCCTGAGGTGAAAGCACCTGTACGCATACAGTAATTATCTGAGCCATCCATTCCCAGAGGTGAAAGGCTCTGTATGTATACAGTAATCATCTGAGCACTCATTCCCAGAGGTGAAGGAATCCAGTAATCATCAATACCCAGAGGTGAAAGCCTCTATATGCATGCAGTAATCATCTGAGCCCTCATTCCCCGAGGTGAAAGGCTCTGTATGCATACAGTAATTATCTGAGCCATCCATTCCCAGAGGTGAAAGGCTCTGTATGCATACAGTAATCATCTCAGCCATTTATCCCCAGAGGTGAAAGGCTCTGTTTGCATACAGTAACCACCGGAACCATCCATTCCCAGAGATGAAAGGCTCTGTATGCATACAGTAACCACCGGAACCCTCCATTCCCAGAGGTGAAAGGCTCTGTATGCATACAGTAACCATCTCTCCCCTCAATTCCCAGAGGTGAAAGGCTCTGCATGCGTACAGTAATAATCTGAACCCTCATTCCCAGAGGTGAAAGGCTCTGTATGCATACAGTAACCATCTCAGCCCTCATTCCCAGAGGTGAAAGGCTCTGTATGCATACAGTAACCACCAGAACCCTCCATTCCCAGAGATGAAAGGCTCTGTATGCATACAGTAACCATCTCAGCCCTCATTCCCAGAGGTGAAAGGCTCTGTATGCATACAGTAATTCTCAGCCATTTATCCCCAGAGCTGAAAGGCTCTGTATGCATACAGTAACCATCTCTCCCCTCCATTCCCAGAGGTGAAAAGCTCAGTATGCGTACAGTAATAATCTGAGCTCTCATTCTGAGACGTGAAAGGCTCTGTATGCATACAGTAACCATCTCAGCCCTCATTCCCAGAGGTGAAAGCCTCTATATGCATGCAGTAATCATCTGAGCCGTTATTCCCTAAGGTGAAAGGCTCTGTATGCATACAGTAACCATCTCAGCCCTCATTCCCAGAGGTGAAAGGCTCTGTATGCATACAGTGACCATCTGAGACCTCATTCCCAGAGGTGAAAGCCTCTATATGCATACAGTAACCATCTCAGCCCTCATTCCCAGAGGTGAAAGCCTCTATATGCATACAGTAACCATCTCAGCCCTCATTCCCAGAGGTGAAAGGCTCTGTATGCATACAGTGACCATCTGAGACCTCATTCCCAGAGGTGAAAGGCTCTGTATGCATACAGTAACCATCTCAGCCCTCATTCCCAGAGGTGAAAGCCTCTATATGCATACAGTAACCATCTCAGCCCTCATTCCCAGAGGTGAAAGGCTCTGTATGCATACAGTAACCATCTGAGACCTCATTCCCAGAGGTGAAAGGCTCTACATGCATACAGTAACCATCTGAGCTCTACATTCCCAGAGGTGAAAGGCTTAAAAAAGAAAAACAATCGAGTTTCCCGTCTGAATCGGACCTGTTGGCATCTATGCCTCTTTATTCACTGCTTGCCCTCACTTCCGCCTCCCTGATGCCTCATATGTACCTGTGCGGTACATCCGGTTCTGTTCATCAATTACCATGCCCAACTCAAAACACATCCGGGGTACATTACTGGTGAAGTATGATGTGTGCTTTACACTTCCGACTCCTCGACTCCTTGGAAAAGCAGCTTACCTACTAGACATTACACCTTTATCTTATTCCCTTGGCCAATTTATATAGGCCCTTTAATTATTTCTATTAATGTACAACACGGGTTGAACTGTAGGTTTTCTCTTGAACTCTCAAGAACATGTTTATGCCTAAAGTCTGCCAATTTCGCAGTGACCTATATAAAATCTTATACAGCGGCAAGAGGGATCACTACAGTGAAATAGACAGTTGGATCTCAACTGTATTTCCCGTAGGCATGTATAGGGTGACCAGATGTCTCCATGTGACCAGGACAAAACGTTTCCATTCCTGGACTTTGCTTTTACATATTATTGTTGGCAAATGTGTTGGTTCAAAAAAATGAATGAAGACTCCAACTTCCAGAATGCACTACGCTGAATCAAAACCAGAATTGGAAAAGTTATGTCACGCGACATGGAGTCATCTTGGTCACCCTTGGCTCATTGAAACTACTGTCACAATTAGTTTTGTTACATTTAATGCTGGTGTCCAGCTGTAATTCTGTGCTTCCCTGCAAAAAGCAGAGGGAAGGCTCAGAAATATGGGAAAATATTCCTGGACGTGAGATTTCACACAAGCTCCAGTCTGGAAATTTGGAGAAATTGCATTTTCCAGTGTCAATGCCGCTGTGACGTCAAGGGACAGTAACTATACAGACATGTTACTGTGCATACACGCAATATGTTTTTTATTGCCCATGTAGAGGTATTCCAAATTGACAAAGGCTTGTTTATTTAGATCACTGCTGGCAAGCAGCCTGGAGCACTGAGGTGATCACTGCTGGCATATGGTGACCACGAATGTGGTCACTATTCCAACACTAATAATATTAGTAGCTCTGGATGATTTTCATTGAGCGTAAGTCGCTCTTATTACACAAAAAAGTTGGGGATGCCCAGATATAAATATTGAAATTAGATAAAAACGCACATTTAACAACAACAAAAAACGCCACTGGCAATACCCAGTTATAGTTTACTGAGCTAACTATAACTTGCACTTCTGCTGTGCATGACTCATGACCTCACATATTACATCACTCATAAGATGTTAAATTACATCACTGATGACATCAGCCAGTGACTGTGACAGCCTCCGTAGTCTGAGAGGTGCAGCCCCAAAGGCTGCTCCCTGCAGCAGATGGAAAGGTCTTGCCCTATGGAAGGGAAACCGTGCTTAGTCCTGCCAACATCACTGCATCAGGCCTACATTCAGCCCTTCGGGAGCCCAGACACACAACACACATGTTGTCGTATGTTTGGAGTGGGAAACGTGTAATCACCAGAAATCAGGAATAGTAGCCCACTGGCTTGGGCATAAAGACGAGTGACAATTAATGGTCTCAGCTGTAGAGAGTAGAATCAAAGAGTGGGAAGAGGAGAAAGGGACTTCAAGAAACAGAATGATGACTTTTGCGCAGTTATGCGAGCTGAATTATAATTACGACACACCCCTAGATATAAAGTTGGACTGTTAAAAAAAAAAAAAAAAAACCTTCCTCGCCCAATTTATATTTAATAAGCTAGACAATAAAACAGTTTCTGTAGAGGTAATCCACAATATAAAAACATTGTAAACAGCTCAGAAAGAAACCGAAAATACATACGTACCCCTGCAGGAGTGGCTGAGGGGACAGGAAGCGCATGTCCTTTTGATAAGGCCTCCATGTCAGAAAAACTGTAAGAAAACAAATAAAACGGATCTGCGGAGAGACAAGAGATATTTCACTTTTTCATCTCCTGGATACTGCGGGCACTTAAATATTTCATTATTTCTTTCCCTTACCCGTCTGTCTATGAGCAATAAAGTACCCAATTACATTGCTATAACCCTGGGCTCCTGGGGCCTTCATGAGACACTTTGTTTCATTGTCTTCACCTGACACATCACTGTCTCTTCACCTGGAGGCCAAACCTCTTTCCTCGGTACTTGCTGACATCTACGCTGAGCCTGGCCTAGTTTGTGCGGGCGTTCTGAAAGATTTAATTGGGAAAAAAGACCTTTCCCATCGCCTTACAGCGGAGAAGCTGGTAGTCCCCCCATGCAGAGGACACCCGCAGCAAACTAGAACGCAGGGGCATGGGCCAGGTATGAGAGACGGTGTTTGTGTGGGGGTGGGGTGGGGGGGTAATGCGGACAGACTGAGAGGTAAGGTATGGTCCCAAACTCTTTCAAGCCTCAGAGGTTATAGATGGTGCAACCACAATAACTTTGCACCTCAACCCCAGATCAATTTGGGTTGAAATTTGAAAGCACAGTTTTTTGCTGAAATATTGCTCTTTGGCTAGTTCAATTACTGGATTGGCCTATTATCTGTGTACCTAAGAGACAGCCATACATATGACATTTAAGTAGGCAACTTAATGTGTTGCTTGTGGGCTATAAATGCCTTTTATAGTGAGCGATCACCATTCGAGTTCCTCTCTTCTGCAGACATTTGCTGCCGGTTTTGTGTTCAGTGTCGAAAGTTGTTTTTGGGTCAGTGTGTAAAATTGTTCCATAGGATCAACCCTTTTGTATCAAAGGGATTTTTGGATACAAGGTGAGTGGAATATTTTGTGACAAGATTATTAAAGTACAGTAGCCAAGCTAAGGACCATTCGGCCACCAGCAAGCGCTCAGAAACAAGCTGCTGGCATGGTTCGGAGACATCTAACCGCGTGCATGGGAAACCAATCCTCCACCACTGCGCTGGCTGACAGTGAACACTTGCATCACCCTTGAACAACTGACAATACCAATCAAGCTGTTCATGGGCCAAAGAAATACCAAAGAGCCAGAGGGATCACACCATAGGGTCCCAGAGGCATGATGATGGAATCTAGTTATGGATGCTAACAAGTGATAGTAAATCGTCAACCGGTTTTGGTTTATTTTGGTAGGTTGTGAAAATAGTGAGGGATCGGCCATAATTTCGCTACACATTTATTCAGACATACCACAGGATGGGATCATTAGGGATCGCCCTGATGACAGAACAAAACGCGTTGACTGGGCTGATCTAGTGATTTTTAAATTAAGTCTACGATTCCTAAAATGAGAAGAATTTGTCCTGATTATCGTTTTCGGAATCATACAAGAGGGATCGCTCCAAAGTGAATGATATTGTTGAAAAGGATTGACATGCAATAGTAGTGACACTTATGGTGTGCTTCTTCTACATCTTTGGTATTTGTTTGGTTTATGTGTGCACTTAGCCAACATGACCTTTGGTTGGTTAAACACCCTCAAGTGAATGAATATTCTTATTTGTGCAATGCTATAAGCACAGTTGCCTGGTTTTGTGGTTCAAATTTTATAATCATGGCCCAACTCATATTTTAAAGAGAAAATGAAAAGTAATAGCCTACGCAGGCAATGATATCACATGTAGAAAGCAACTGTCTGCGGAGGACACGCTCAATGGAACGCTATTGATCCCAGTAAACGGATGCTTCTGCATAAGGTGGTTGCCACACGGTTGAGGATTATTCTGAGGTTACAAATCCGTAAAGCATGATATACCAAGAATAGCCTGCCCCAACAGACACATGAAACTGAAATTAGTGTGTGCATGCTCCACACTCAGTTCCACAGCTCCACAAACAAACACAGCCTGGATCTTGCTACGGTTCCATTTTGTGACTTTATTCCATTCATGCAAGTTCTTTTGGGATCACCCAAAAGCAAATACTGGAAAGAGGTTTATAAAATGAGCATGAGTAATACATACGGGAACAGAGATCTGGAGCCCAGGGACAGGAGGTTCAGGGCTGTTCCCCGGAAGATCTCTAGAACCTGACATAAAGTCAAAGAACACAATATTTAAAAGTATAAAAACAGTGGCGTGAAAAATACAGTACAAAGAATGCTCCTCTCGATTGTTCAAAGACCATGAAAAGAAGATTTGACTATTGCCTTCAAGAGGGAGACGGTTGTATCCGTGCTCTCTTTGCCTGACTTTCTGAGTTGTGACAATCAGCTCCCCAGTGGGTTCCATTCTCTTGCTGTACAGGCCCTTCAACACCATTGTGGTGAGCATGGTGTTCAGGATCCCTGAAGGGGTCCTCAGAAAATGTTTTAACAAGCGGTTCAAGCTTTGTGGAATGTAATCTCTCCTCTTTTAATGCTGGTGAGTCGGCCCCGTCTTCTTTCATGTGTGCTCCAGGAAGTGGCATAATTCTTTCGACCCCATTCTTCTCCTCCTCTATCTTTAAATCTTTGGCTGAAGCATCAGTGGGCAGCCCGGTGAGCCCTGGCTTCTCCTCGTCCTTCACCGATGTTCCTCCTGGTAGCCCATCCCACTCCGGGATCTTCAACTGAAGGTGGCTCATAAGCCTGGTCATGACATCATCCACGTATCCGTGGATTCGAAGATCTGCATGCTTGTCCTGATTAAAAATGAGAATGAAATGCAAGTATGAGCTTTCATGCCAGACCAAGTCAACCTTTGCAATCAGAAAATTTCCACAAAACAAAAATACAACCAAAGGGGATTTAATTTAATCCAATCTGCCAAGGAGTACCTCTTTGCAAGAAAATCTCCTGCAAAATAGGGAATGATGAACTATGAGGAGCACTGTACTAAGAATACAGGAATACAAGGCTACGCAAAATCTTTACTTGGATAACAGAAGATGTTCGTCCTAAGATCACCCTCTAGGAGTTCAGCCTACTTTGCTCTACCACAGCTGCCCCAAAGCGCCAAGAAAACTCCTCGCCCCTTCCCTGGATTACTACTGTCCATCTTGCACGCAAGGTGTGCATATAGTGGCACCTATAGAACTGCAACATGTTCCCTTTTCCTGTACAGATCAGAGCATAGGTCAACACATTCCAGCTGCATTTCTCACAAGTAACATGCCCTCCAAGTTTTAAAGGGATAATTTAGTGGTGGGCGTAAATGGGTCAACAGCCAAAAACAATAAATGTCCCATATGCCCGCCACTGTGTTTTCGGTGTGTTGGATTATTCTCATGCACTAAGGTTTGCAGCATTGCTGCCTCCAGCCTCACACTGTAGGATGTTCATCAGTAACCCATAGCCGCACAGGTAAGCATGCAGAGTGTTCAACTCACATGTTTTGTTGGTTGCAGGTTCACAATGACCAACTTCCCTCCTTTTTTTTTGGTCATCACAGGAAGATTACCACTGGGTTTGATTTGCAGGGAGGTTCCCAGGGTGATGGAAAGGTCAGCTTTCCTGATGGAATGAACAATGACATTCACCGCATCAATGCATTGCAAACCAAAAATCACTCCAGCACCCCACCCAGATAATCGCTGCTTGTCCACCCGACGTCTTATTTGGAGACACATCCTGAAACATCACCCACTCTCTCTGATTATTATTGCAGTGGTCCCGCAATACAGGCAACAAGTCTTCCTCTAACATGTGCGCACAACCCCACAACAACTGTATTAATGGACACTTCAAGGGCCCACAAATGCCAAGAGTCCTTAACAGTGTCAATGGGAGACACTAAAAACAATACCTTGAGGCCTCTTCAGCTAAAGTGAGATCCCGGTCTGGCAGCGAGTCTTCCCAATCCAAAATGGTGTCTCTTAACTTTCCTCTAGTAACAAAAAGAAATTACCAAAGTGATGAGTTTTAAAGTGTGCTCTTCAACCCAAGACACAGAATGAACAGCACTGCTCTTAGGCCCCGCCCTCTCGGTGTTATGTGCTGGTTGCCATAATCCTATTTCTTTCCGTGCATGTACCACAAAGTTTTCTCTAGACGTGGCCCCTTAGGTTTCCCCATAACATCCCAACCACTATACCAGACAATAGACCTTAGGTCCAATTACCAGAGGTCAATGTGACCTTTTGGACTCCTTCCCTTGTATCACTGGGCCATTCACAGTTTTAAGTAGGCCTAATTATTCTTAAACTCAATTCAGACTATATCTCTTCAACTACCTCCTAGAATATGCTTTTCTACATCCTATTAGGCACTTGTATTCTCAAATTCATACCTGCAAGCGCGGAGTCCTCTAGTCTTGGGAACATCACAGAGTCTTCCTGTTGGTTTCAGGCCCATGGTCCCCACGACAGTATCCCGCACGTACTGCCTGAAAGATGAGACAGAATTATTTTTGGAAGCATGTGTCGAAGTCAAGGTTCAATACCAGCATGAATGAAAGAAAGGCTGCCTTACAACTAGAGGAAGTAAGGGCCAGATGTAGCAAAGGTTTTTCCCCATTCTGTGTCTATGGGAAAAAGTGTTCGTACATATGGCCCTTAATGTATTTAATAGTTTGATCTGTAGGATTATCAAGTGTTGTAGCTGAGCCTAGTACAGCCTGCACGAGTACGGCTTGATGAGTGAACTACCAGCAGAAGTAATGACAGACACACTTCTCGAGTCTTGGTCTTTGGCTTGCAACAAATGTGGGAGCTTTATGTCCTGACAATTGGGAGGTTTTGACTCCGATAGTTTCATGTACGTCATAATGCTGTGGTACCTGTGGATGGAGCCTGTATACATAATACAGGTGCAGTGTGATGCCTTAGATGAATTATCCTGTACATCACAAGCATTTGGTGCTGAAGCTTCAGATGGATTTTAGTTCTGCCGGCTGGAGTCTCCAGTGTGCCACGAGGGTGGGACGGGAAGGCTTAGATGGGACCTCGTGACATCACAAGGGATCCTCGTGTACTTCTTGATGGTGCCGGACTGTAGAGTTAGATAGTCTCATCTACACTACGATTGTTACCCTAAGCTAGACCCTTATATATTACGTGATTGTGGTGTTATAACCTCAAATGGTCTCAAGTACATCGCGAAGAGTGGATTTGTAGCATCACACGTAGCTTCATAAATATATCATAATGTGTTGTGGCACCCTGAATGTAGTTTCATACAGTCATGCCTGTGGATAGTGGGTCTTTGGAAGGAATCTTGTACACATGATGGGTGTTAGTCTCATGAGTCCTCGTGTACGTTTATTTTTTATATTTTACTTGGCATTTTTATGGAACTCTAACCTAGCAAATAAGAGAGATGTCAGTGTGCTGTACATATTATAAAAAAAACTACTGAGGGGGCAACATAGCTTACGAAGAAGCAGAATTATAAAACTTTCCAGTACCATCAACAAGAAAGCCCATCATGGTTACGAGAACTCACTGAGCCAAAACAAAGATTCAAGCTTGTGTCAGGGTTAAAAAAAAAAAGGTGAGAGAAAGAGATAGATTTCAGAGCATAAGTGGATTTTTAAGATAATGAAGGCCAGTGGAAATTGGAGGGTCAGGAGAGAGCTCAGGGATAGAGGAGTAAGAAAAAACGCATGGAAGCAGAGGAAGAACGACGAATGACAAAGTTCAACAGCATGGAGAGGATGGGATCGCTAATGCCGAAGAAAGAGGCTACGCAGTAGAGCGCAGAATGCCACGCGAGAAGGTAGAGAAAAGCAAAAGATGGAGGTAGAAGAAAAGAAAGACAAAAATAATCAGTGCTTAGCTTTCAAACAGTAAAACATTCGTTACTAGTCCAGAATAGATTTAAACTTGCAGATCTGTATTTTTATGACGTCTTAGCCCAGCCACAAGGGTGTTCCAAAGAGTTAGCCACATCACGTGTTCTGAATTGTTTTGTTTCGACTCTTGGTCCGACTAGCCTTTGCAGATTCTATATACTACTAGACATTCAGATTTTGGTGGTAGCGACTTTAAGGGCGATGCAGGCAAGTTTAAAGTAGATTCTTGGAGAAGCCAATAAATCCTTTACAACTGGGGTCATGTGATCGCATTTTCTAGTACCGGACACAAGGCTGGCGAGGGGCTCTAGAATGACACTGAGGGGATCCAAAGAGGATTCTGAAATTCCCATTCGCAAGGTATTCCATAGGGCAAGTTGTGATAATAACAGAGCCTGAACTATATGGCGAAAGCCATTAGATCGCAAAATATGTTTATGTTTTTATTTTTTTAATGGATGGAGTGAAGATCTTGAGGATGTACTCGAGTGTGCTCAATTTGTGTGGACATGGAAAGGTGTTGGGGGGGACCACAGGCCCACTGATGTAACAAGAATGGGGAAGAAACCATGGATGAGCACTTCTCACAGTAATCCTGAGAAAGGTGGCGCAGAAGAATAACATCTGTTTTAGGGATTGAGTGTGAAAATGGAATTAGACGTAGTGAAGATCAGGAAGGAGGTTTTTTACCATCCATATGTCACAGAACAAGAATATTTTTTAATAGGTCTGAGTATAATCTGCCCCATGCCAACCACAGTGCCCAGTAAATACATGGTGGGTGCTGAGGTTTCAGAGTATGTATGTAGCAAAGGCACAACGAAGAGCTGGAGAATCATGTAAGTCATGAGGGTCGGATGCTAGTTTGAGATAGAAAGATCTCAAGTACATGACAAAGGTGGACTATTGTGGCCTCAGAGGTTGGATCATGCGATAACCTAGGAGTTAATTGGAAAATGGCAAAAAAGTGATACATATGTAGTCGGTATTTCACCTGACGACACTGCACTCAAGTGCCATTTGCAAAAGTGATAGAAACCACAGTGAGCTGGAGTAATGATGCAGACGCGGTAAGGTGGGGCTGAAGAGAGACACAAATCCTAAAGTCTAAAGATATGTTCTGATCATTGTATGACCGTTCACAAAGGAACTGGACAGTCAGGCGCAGAGGAGATGCAGAACTGTGAATAAAAAGGTAATCAATGTATTTACAAAGCCATGGCCCATCATGAACGCATATGGCAAAGGCCCTCCATGTGACCCTCCAATAGGCCTTCTGTGGCACTTCTGAGACCGACTCCTGCATTGTTTACCTCTCGGTGCCTTAAGATTGCACATGTCAATGTTGCGGACCTCATTGGCCACTGAAGTCCGCCATAGCCGTTCTGCAACCCCCCGCTGTGCGAAGGAGCAAACAAGGGTGTTGGAGATGCCCTATATGTCTTAGAATAACTCTGCACCCCGTTATTTGCGCAATGTAGTAGCTCCTTCATTTCAATCCCGGCAATGGGCATTGTTCCTGAGGACGAAGGCTTCCAGGCAATTATGGTGTTTGGTGGGAAGTGGGGGGGGGGGGCACCTATGTTCATGCCAGGGCTCCTGAAGAACGGCTCATACACAGACCCGAGTAGCATATACATCACATACATTCCTTGGAACAGTCAGCATTATCTGACTGCATAAACCCATATATTTCCACTCCAGTGGGGGGGTATCTCGTCCATAGCAGAGATTGGCTTGACTTTTGGAAGAAACTAGAGCTTTCTGTTCTTAATTGGTGGGACGGTGGATTATGCTGGGGAGTTCTTTAACTTTCTTTGAACAGCCACTACCCCAAATCTATACTAAAAAAAAGTTGAAAGCTAAAGATGAAGAAGCCAATAGTTCGGATGAAAAAGTGAGAACCATCAAGTTCAACACAGAGCAGCCTGTGTAATTGTCAACTTGTTTGAAGACAACAGTCCATTTTTTTATTTATCTAATCTTTATATTTTTTACAAATATGCGCCTATGCTTTCCCTAAACTTCATGTTGCTCCCTAATGATAGCTATGCCACTTCCATCCAGAAATTCATTTAAAATGTGCACAAGGGAGGTCGCAGAAAAACCTACATACTACTTGGTCACAGAAAAACCTTAGAAAAGGGATAGGGCATCATCTATAAAAGGGTCTCAAAAACCTGGGTAGAGAAAGGTCACAGAATAACTTGCAGACTGGGGGTAACAGAAAATCTTGTAAAGGGTGTGATGGAAAATCCAGTACACAGGTCATAGAAACACATGCACAGAGGATCATGAAGAACATGTATGCCGAGGGACATGAGAGAACGTGAACACAGCAGGTTATGGACAAACTGGTACACAGTGGCTCATGGAAAAGCTTGGTTTTTGGACATCTTGAGTCACAATGATTTGAGGACTGTCTTTCATCCACTCAAGAAGATTAAAGCATATGGTTTTACAGACGGTGTGATTAGCTACTGCTTTGTGCTGAGTGAAGGTGCAATTTGGGTTGGTCCACAAAGGGTCCTCTCGAGAGAGGGAGGTTTCGTGGGAGGTGATTATCTTGCAGGAAGAGTTTCAGATAGGAGACTTCATGTACCAATAGTATCTACAAAGGTCTGATTAGCCGTGAGTGCAACACTATTGTACAGGACTGAGCAATCAAGTCAACCAATCAAGCAGGAGCAGATATGTCCTTACAGAGGCGCACACTGAGAGCCACCAGCATATTTACTCTTTGAGGGCTCTATTCAGTGCCAGTGTAAGAATCACTCATAGCAGAAAGATAAAATGACACAATTACTCCACTGACTTGAAAACCAGGTACTGGGCAGATGTCACTATTCCCCAGGGTTTGTGGAGGGGGGGGGGGGGTGGAGAAGGTAGGGGAGGGGGTCTAATTTGGACAGAAGAGGCTGAATCTACACTTCAAACCCCCAGTCTTATTTTTCTCTCTGAAGAACCTGCAGACAACTTCCTGGCTCTTACATCCCCTTGAGATCAGCACAATAACCAATGATAATCTACATGTTAAATTTTAGAGACACGCTAGCACTTTTCCAGACCTAATGTGCTGTTTTTTAGAGTCATGAAAGATGATTTTGTGACAAATGAATTAGAAAAGTTAGGAACACAGTGGACAAGGTGACTTGTGAAACACACTGGACAGTCGCCAGAACTAGTAAAAAAATAATAATCCTGGGATCGGTGAGGAGCTGTTCCTGCTAGAAATCAGACTAGGAATACTGATCCCTGGCTGTGGGTTCTCGAGCGCCCCCACTGGCTCCTCTGGTTCTTCCTTTTGTGGACTTATTGCATAGAGATAATGGTGGTACGATAACCTTGGCAACATGTATGTAAACCACGTTTAATGATGCATTCGACTAGCCTGCTGGCTTAGTCTTGAAGATGAAAGAAAACATGGCCAGTCCTCCAACCACTGATGAACTGAACCATTATACCACTGAAAAATCGCATGAGGCGCTACAGAAACTACAATGTCTCAGTTCCGCTGACAAGGTGACGATAACCAAAACGAAACGGTTCTCTGAGGCAGGCGAAAGATGAGGCAGAGCACTCCACGGAACTCCTGAATGAATGAATGAATGCATGAGCTTCTTTGAAATGGTAAAAGAGAGAGTCTACCTGAAGGGCTTGAAGCCTTATACCTGCTTGTTACACAGATCTCTGCAGTGGGCATATTAACGCACCGAGCACCTTTAGAAGCTGATCTGCTCTTTCTCTTCAAGGAGCACCAGATCCAAAGCTGGCATCAAGAACAGCGGCCATGCTGGGCACCTAGGAGATGCCCGAGGCCCACCCTGCGGCGAGGCCGCGCGCTCCGCTGAGCAGCTCCTCGGATATACTTCCGCCTTCATCTACCCAGATTATAAATAGCAGCTTTGTGTCCCCGGGACGGACCTTGAAACTTCTGCAATTAGTGCAGCTAGAGCGCGCCGAATGGCACACACAGCTGTCAGTTACTTCTGTCCTAGCGCGCGGTGATATCCCTCATGCCGTGGAGGCCTCGGGTTGCTTTCAGTGCCTGGGAGCAGCCAGGACACCAGAGACACCATTTAAAGTGAACAGAAGGGAGCACCGTTTGCATTCAGAGCTCTGAATTGTCCAGCCCCGGGGAGCTACCTTCTTCCAGATGTTGGTATCTGTCTAGAAAAGAATGGACGGTTGCTGAAGCCTTTTGCTTGGAAGGAAACGGGAGATCATTATCACTCACATTTTAAAGGATATTTTTAAATTCACTCAGTATGAAGGCAAATCAGTCTTGAAAGAAAATACTGAAACCATTTTTCAAAAACTCAAGCGGGTGCAGCAGGTGCAGGGCAGGGAGACAGACAGTCGTCCTTTGGCCCAGGAAGCCCTGCTTCAGCTGCGCATCTGTTTTTGACCAGTGGGGAGGTGCGCCTCTGTGAAGGTGCCCACATCTTTATCCTCAGGTACCATGCTCAGAACAGCTCACGGACGGGACCAGGGCCTTAGCCCGGAGTCCTGTGCACGTGGCGGCCTCGAGAAGGCTCGTCGCGCACGCCATCCTTTAGAATGGACGGGTATCTTGAGGGAATAGCTGATATGCTATCACCCACTGTGCGCATTTACTACAATGCCACGTCATAGGTACACGCCAAAGCTTTGTTTTCACATTAACAATATACCAACAGTGACAAGATGTTGGGAAAAGCACTTTTCATATTCACGGTATGTCGATAAGAAAATACTACTGTGACAGTACACATACCATACAGTATACATGCGGTCCCAACATCATGCATGGGGTTCATTTCCACTGAAGGATGTCCTGGTGTCACAGATCCTATCATGTTTGTTGAGGCAGCTCCCACCTGTGGAGCCAGCCTCACACTGGTGGGAGAGCCTATGTTTAGCGACTGAAAGCCGGACCAATCCCCTCTGCCAGGATCCCCCATGGCACTAGCTTGGGGGATAAAGTGATAGGAATTTGCCTTAGAGAGGGTCAGAGCTATTGTAGACCAATAATTCTAGACAGGATATGTCAGATGCAAGAAGACCACACCCGCAGTGCCGCATCTAAATCCTGTGGGGAGGGGATCACCCACGCCCTCCATACATGCTCTGACATGACAAAGTCTGTGCATGTACTTGAAACACTTCAGAAGGCGTCAGCTGTGACAGCATAAAACACAGACACAAATGATGAACTTGATATCAAATCTCTTGTCTGAGGAAATCCCAGAGATCCTTTAGGACACTACAATGGCCACCAGAATATCTGATTGGATTACCATATGCCTATGTCTCCGGATCACGAACAAAACTCGAGCCGCCCTGGACAGTGCCGGAAGTAACACATGGGTCGATTAAAGATTCAAGCCTGGTTCCATTCAGCTTAGGTATTCACGCGCCAGTCCTCTTTCAATGCACACATATAATGAGAAGCAGAAGCCTCTGAACTTCTCTGCACAGTTGTCCCAGTGACGGCACAATCTCACCATGCAGTAGAGGTGACTCCCTGCTTCACCGAAGGCCTGCAAGCTTTACAACTTAAATCAACGAGCTGTCCAGTGATGGGAACAATACGTACCCAGCATTGTGCCCGCTTGGGTAGCAGGTGCCAAGCCGCAATCAGACAGCACCGACTTGGGGATGTACTACCACGAGAAAGCGGTCATGTTTCTGGTTGTCCCTTCTTACTGTAGAGAGGGCGCGTTTGTCAGTCGCCATCTACTATGACGGTCGTATGACCGCTGCCCTGGGCACTAGTGCTGTGCTCATGTGGGCCTACTTTCTTTCCTGCCACTTTACTTACGTATGCAACTCCTAGTAAAAACAATGTATGTTCCGCTACTTCGAGCTAGTTGTACAAAATAAAGTTTTTAAAAACCAGTCACATCTGCACAGGCAGAAAGCAGTGAGGGCTGCACGCGCAGCACACCAACTCCCAGACTCTTCAAATTGCATTTTGGAAAAATCAAAAGTAAAATTAAACTTAATACACCGAGCGTCAACAAGGCGGGAGCTGCACGCACGACAGCCAGTTCCTTGGGGGCAGTACCCCTGGTTCTGAGACCCCCTGCGCCAAGAGCTGGTCTACCTCGTCTCAGGAGGACCTAGGAGTCGGCGCTCACTGGCCGAAGCTGAGGAGAGATGAAGCAGGTGCTAAGGTCACTTACTTGCCACATTTGGTGCACTCTTCCACAAACATGTTCCCATGGAGCTCCGACAGTCGCTCCCTGGAGGGAGAAAGGAAACAAAGTGTCAGGTCACCACTCATTTGACATTTTATCCCCGCCACTCAAGCCTCGGACCCCAGCGGTCACCTCCATGGCCGGCCTGGACAGACACACGTATCCCCGCCACTCAAGCATTGGACCCCAGCTGTCACCTCCATGGCCGGCCTGGACAGACACACGTATCCCCGCCACTCAAGCCTCGGACCCCAGCGGTCACCTCCATGGCCGGCCTGGACAGACACACGTATCCCAGCCACTCAAGCCTCGGACCCCAGCGGTCACCTCGATGGCCGGCCTGGACAGACACACGTATCACCGCCACTCAAGCCTCGGACCCCAGCTGTCACCTCCATGGCCGGCCTGGACAGACACACGTATCCCCGCCACTCAAGCATTGGACCCCAGCTGTCACCTCCATGGCCGGCCTGGACAGACACACGTATCCCCGCCACTCAAGCCTCGGACCCCAGCGGTCACCTCCATGGCCGGCCTGGACAGACACACGTATCCCCGCCACTCAAGCATTGGACCCCAGCTGTCACCTCCATGGCCGGCCTGGACAGACACACGTATCCCCGCCACTCAAGCCTCGGACCCCAGCGGTCACCTCGATGGCCGGCCTGGACAGACACACGTATCCCAGCCACTCAAGCCTCCGTCCCCAGCGGTCACCTCGATGGCCGGCCTGGACAGACACACGTATCCCAGCCACTCAAGCCTCGGACCCCAGCGGTCACCTCGATGGCCGGCCTGGACAGACACACGTATCACCGCCACTCAAGCCTCGGACCCCAGCTGTCACCTCCATGGCCGGCCTGGACAGACACACGTATCCCCGCCACTCAAGCATTGGACCCCAGCTGTCACCTCCATGGCCGGCCTGGACAGACACACGTATCCCCGCCACTCAAGCCTCGGACCCCAGCGGTCACCTCCATGGCCGGCCTGGACAGACACACGTATCCCCGCCACTCAAGCATTGGACCCCAGCTGTCACCTCCATGGCCGGCCTGGACAGACACACGTATCCCCGCCACTCAAGCCTCGGACCCCAGCGGTCACCTCGATGGCCGGCCTGGACAGACACACGTATCCCAGCCACTCAAGCCTCCGTCCCCAGCGGTCACCTCGATGGCCGGCCTGGACAGACACACGTATCCCAGCCACTCAAGCATTGGACCCCAGCTGTCACCTCCATGGCCGGCCTGGACAGACACACGTATCCCCGCCACTCAAGCCTCGGACCCCAGCGGTCACCTCGATGGCCGGCCTGGACAGACACACGTATCCCAGCCACTCAAGCCTCCGTCCCCAGCGGTCACCTCGATGGCCGGCCTGGACAGACACACGTATCCCAGCCACTCAAGCCTCGGACCCCAGCGGTCACCTCGATGGCCGGCCTGGACAGACACACGTATCACCGCCACTCAAGCATTGGACCCCAGCTGTCACCTCCATGGCCGGCCTGGACAGGCACACGTATCCCAGCCACTCAAGCATTGGCCGGCCTGGACAGACACACGTACCCCAGCCACTCAAGCCTCGGATCCCAGCGGTCACCTCGGTGGCCGGCCTGGACAGACACACGTACAGTGGACTATGCACGCTCAACAGAATATTCCACAATAGCAGTATTATGCAACCGGCCAAGCCCCACACTTTCTAAATCTTCAACATCTCTAGTGATCTTAGGGGGTGTGGAGCTTGCCTGGGGCCACTATGGCTGCATAGGCCGAGAGCTCCTCCGGCTGAGAAGACGATCCTGAATAATCCTGGCATTAAGGGCGCCCAAATGCGGGAGTGCGCTTCTGGGGACAGTTTAGCTGGACCTGCTGAGCCGGGGCGGAGAGAGGTGGCGCAGGCTGCTCGGCATTGGGCGGACCTGTGGAGTGTGGCGGAGAGCAGCGGGGGCCCTGCGGGCAGAGGAGGGGCCCGGCGGGAAGAGGAGGTGGAACCAGCCTTGCCCTGCGGACGCACCCGGGGGAGAGTGATCCACGCCCAGGTGGCGAGTCGAGTGCAGCGAAGGTGAGCGGACCCGGCGGTCTGACTGGGGGATCTTGGATAAGCGGGCCGGGGCGGCCCTAGGCAGAGGGTAGTGTGCAGTCGCCGGCCCCACGCGCCGGGCAGGATCGACACAAGAGAGTGCTCTGTCCGCGAATCGCCTTTTGGACCTAAGAGGTGGGCGGATAGAGTGACGCCCCATTTCTGGACCTGGAGTATCGGACGGCCTGGGGAACGAGATGCGCAAACGGCTGATGGTCTGGGGGTGGCCGCAGGAGCCTGGAGGAGCATTATTAAGAGACAACCGATAACGCTCCGAGACCAGGGGCTCAGGAGAGGGTAAATTGGCACGAGGCCTACCTGAAAAGAGCCACAGAGAGAAGTAGGACCCGCTTGATGCGAGCTGTGGGGCAGGAGCGGTCCACGGAGACTAGGGTGCCCTGGTTGTTTAAAGTGCATTGCTGTGGCCTCGCAGACAATCAATTCTTCTTGGCCCTATAGAACCGTCGTTCCCCCACATCTGTCTCTGTCCGGGGGAGCCACTGTCCACAAACGGACCGCATCACTATGGGAACCTCAGATATAGTGCAGATCAAACTACAATTCGAGTCGAGGAAGGCTCTCAAGGGACAGAGCGAAGGAGTAACTGCCTTCGAGGGGGCGTTGGAGGGAGCTTCAGAGGAGGCAGCGGACTTGAAGCAAATGTTGATATCTATAAAACAAAGCCTCACATAAATTGATGGGAAGATAGATGCCGTCATGTACCGGATGGATCGAATGTCAGACAGGCTGAATGGGCACGCTGAACGTTTAGACCAGGAGGAGCGAAGAGTGTCGAAGGCAGAAGATGAGAATAATACGCTAGCGACAGCCCAGAAGAAGGTGGATAATCTTCTCCATACCTTGCAAGCAAAAGTAGAAGACATGGAGACTCGGTCTCGTAGGAACAATGTACGCAGAGTGGGTATAGTGGAGTCGACCCGAATTAACAATATGGAGCGTTATGTGGAACAGCTACGGGCCGACCTGCTGGGCCATGAAACTTTCTCAGATATGTTTGAGGTGGAGCAGATGCACCGTTCGTTGGCCCCGCTGCACCCCATCATAACAAGACTATTAAATTACAGGGATAGAGATGCGACGCTTCGGCGGGTCCGAGGTAAAGGAACACTGCACCATGAGGGCACCACAATATCCCTCTTCCCTGACTCCACCCAATATGTGAAGGAATCCAGTCAAAGGTTTTTGCAGGGTAAACTGAAACTCCGAGATCTGAAACAAGACTATAGCATGCTTTATCCTGGGAGAGTCAGGGTGATGGTTGGTGGAAAGGCCCAGATCCTCACTGATCCATAGAAACAGCAGCAAGTTATCGCTAAGAAACTGGTCAAGGGACAACGACGGACCACACAATCAGCGGGCGATGGAGATGCAGAGGAGGAAATGGACGCTGTGGAATGAGACTAGGGGCTATGACCGGGGGATAAGGCTTTTGCTGGTATAACGATGGACTGCTGAGGCTGCCCACTCTGTCGGCCCACTCAGAATTGAGGTTGGATGCCGAGCTCAATTTTCAGGTGGTAGGGGTCTGTCATGTCGTACAAATTGTTAGGTTTCCATGGTCCTTTGCTGCTGACCAAACTGTGTTTTTTGGGAATGATAAGTCAGTGAGAAGGTGCTTTGATTGGGGAGATTGGCTAAAGGTATACTAGGGACTCTCGCAATGCTGGTGGTGGGCATATACGGCCCTAATTATGATTACCCTAATGTGTATTACACCCCTAATGCTAGGCTACGGCAATGGGCTGACATACCGCAGTTATGGGGAGAGGATCTAAATTGTGTGCTAAATCCAGACTGTTCTCCTAGTCCCCCGAGATGTCCCTCATCAGCGGCCTGGGCTCTTACTGAGATTTTAACACAGGAGAGGATGGAGGATGTCTGGGTGCATTGATACCCAATGACTCTGGGGTACACTCATTACTCAACAGTGCATGATATACACACCCACATAGATTACTAGCTATGCTCACAACAGTTAGCCCCCCAAATACAGGCCTGTGAGGTTTTGCCACGTACATATTCAGACCACTCACCGATACTTCTGGGGATTGATTTCACTGTGCCACTCCCACCAGACTTCTCTTGGAGGTTCCCGCCGAATTCGCAACGAGATGAGGCGTTTAGGGCAGAACTGGATTGGGATATAAAAGAATACTTTGCCTTGAATGTGGGGGCGGTAGAAAAATTCCCCACAGTCTGGGAGGCGTTTATGGTCTATATACGCGGCGTCACAATGGCAAAGCACGGGGGAGTCCTGCGGGCACTGCACAGTCAACTTAGTAGGTTGGAAACAGAAATAGCGGACCTGGAAAGCAAACAGTTGGAGGGGAGAGATGATGCGGTTTTGAATGAGACATGCGGCAAACTGACAGAAGTTTAGGAGGTAGCCCAGACTGAGGTGATGCACATGGGAAAGTATGTGGTGGTGTGAGTTTATGGTGAGGGTAAACAGCCGGGGGCCACACTGGCGGCGCTCCTTCACCCCGACTTGAGACTAATGTAATATTGAAAATACGGGATGATACTGGAAGAGTGTGGAGTGATGCTGGGTCTGTGGTGGGGCGGTTCAGTGATTACTATACAGACTTATACAAGTCTCTTGCAGTTTGATGAAGCTGCAGTTATGGACTACCTCACTCACATGGTCGGGCCATGGCTTACGGATGACCATAAGGAATGGTTAATGGCCCCATTGATGCCGGAAGAGGTCAGGGCTGCCCTGAAGGATATGCCGGCGGGCAAAGTGCCCGGCACTGATGGGCTCATGGTAGCCTTTTATAGGGCGTACCAGGCTGTGCTTGTACCACATCTGGTTACACTTTTTGACTAGATGGCAGCTGATGGCTGTATGACTCCCACAATGTGCGAGGCCCTGTCGGTGGTTCTATTAAAGCCAGGTAAAGCAGCTGATCGCTGTTCCTCATATAGGCCGCTGTCCCTCATGAATGTGGATGATAAACTGTATGGCAAGGTCCTGGCGAATAGGCTGGCCCCCCTTTTGCCTCAGGTGGTGGGGTTGGGGCAGACTGGGTTTGTACCGGGCGTAACCTATCATACAATTTACGTACCTTCTTCAACGCAATGCAGCACACAGATCAGAGTGTCAAAGCAGTTGCAGTTTTTCTAGATATCGAAAAGGCATTACATTCAGTGGAGTGGGGATTTATGCAAGCAGTTCTGCCCCGTGACTTGGTGCAGGAGATATATTTATTCAACTGGTCAGGGTGCTGTACACTCGGCCAGTTGCTAGACTGCAGTTGAATGGCATAGTGACTCCCCCTATCCCTGTAGAGTGAGGAACGAGGCAGGGATGCCCCTTTTCTCCCCTATTGTATGCACTTGTTGCCGAGCCATTGGCATGCGCGCTCAGGGAATACCATTCACATAGAGGGTTGCACTTTCCATATTATACCCTGATAGTGTCTGCATATATGGATGACACCTTGCTGTATGTCAGGGACCCAGATTGGAACCTTGCACTGGTGCTGCACAAAGTGGTGCTGTTTGGTTGTCATGCTGGACTCCGCGTAAACTGGGAAAAGTAGCTGGTATTCCCACTTACTTCTAGTACTGCCCGGTGCAAATGGAGTATCTGCTACATTGGGCAGATGATTCTGCCCAGAGTAGGATGGCATACACTGACTCTCCCGTATGATATGGAGGGGGGAGGGGGCTAGGTGCCCCAGATCTAGAAGCGTATTACCAAGTTGCACAGGCACAGTTTGCTCACAACTGGGTACACGGACCGGCAGATCTACCCCATGTTTACTGCGGGGGTGGCAGCACAAGCCAAACTGCCTTGGGTTCTGTTTGACAGACCGAGTCGCGATACGGGATGCAGGACTCACTCAATTCGACTACATTCGCCTGGCAGAAATGAGTGGAAACGCAGGTTTCCTTACTATACTCATCGACCAGGTCTTTGGAGTGATGTGCTTGGCTTCTGCTGTTGAAGGTCACTGTTAAAGCACTTCAGGACTTGGGCATCGCTACTATGGGAGATATGTTTGAGGAAAGTCATTTACGGGGCTGGGAAGAGATGCAACGAGACAAGGTCAATATCACTCCACTGACTAGGTTCTATTAATATAGAGCATGTGCTGCGTTGTGGGAGATACTAGGAGATCTCGGCGAGCCTCTTCCAGTCCTCGCTCTGGTGTCGCTGCAGCAACACTCCGCTCCAGGCCACGTAATATCAAGACTGTATTCTGCGATGCAGGAAGCGCGTAGGTAAGTGGTGTTTAAAGCTCGACTGGCATGGCAGAGGGACTTGGGAACCATTATAGATGATAAGCAAGGGGAATATTGTTGTTCTGTAATTAAAACCATTTCCCTTAATGGGCGCCACAGGCTGATACACTTCAAATACCTTATACCTTAACCAGGTTTATCATACCCTGTCCCGGTTGCACAGGTACGGCCTCCGTGACAACGCAAAGTGCTCTAGATGCTCAGAGGATGAAGCCGGTTTCCTACATGCGGCATGGGCTTGTCCGGGCATACAGCTTTCCTGGCAGGCAGACCTCCAAGAGTTAGGTTTCATCACAGAAGTGTCGGTGGAGCCAAACCCCATGCTGGCGTTGGTAGGCTATGATAAGTGACTACCACCCGCGACTAGACCACTAAAGCTGTGGCTATGCGCTGGGATAGGGGCCCCTTGCCAACGGTGGGGGAAATGGACAAGGGATATGATGTATTGCAGTCTGCAGTCTGATGTATCTGATGAACTCCTTCCAAGCTGCAGTCGCCCAAGGGACATCTGGGTCCCGTTTCAGACTTACTTGGAGACACAGGAGGGGGAGGTGTATTAATCGATCAAGCGAAGGGGACCATAGGGCACTGGGATCCTTAGCTGCAATTTGGTAGTCTGCCGCACCCCCACCACTGGCAAGGGTTTTGATGAGGAGGAGAAAAGGGTTTGTATTTGCAATATGTACTTGGTTATGGACCGGCTGCGCACAAGCTATAACCAAAGATGGCCTGCACTGCTCTGCATGGGTGGGGCACAGGGCAATGACAAAAACAGAGATGTTAGACGTATCATTCATTTAAAGATACAACAGGGGTAGTCCCCTGTCATGGAGCGGGGATGGCCACGAAGGAGTGATGAAAGCAGCATCACTGCAAAAGTATACTATTCATTGATATCTCATGGTTTGGAATGTGTATGCTATTGGCATTATGCTCTAAAAACTCAATAAATAATAATAATTAAAAAAACTCTACTGATCTTTTTCATTACAGAAATCGAGAGGAAGCCACGATCAAACGGGCACATACAACACAGGCAAAATGTCACCAGGAGAAGATTCTAACTGAAAAGGGCAAAATATTCTGTAAATATCCTGCTAATTCCCTGTGTTGTCTGGAGCTTCTTATCTGCACTTGGACTGTAAATCTTTTCAATTAAACCCTTTTGCTTCTAGACCGCAAATCAGAAACTGCTGTAGTCTTTACTGAATTCATGTTATTAAAACCTAGAGTATGCACCCCTGCATAGAATGTCTCATGAACCCGCTCTAGAGCTCAGACTGGTTGGCTGCACATAGTTATGCGTATCTGGTAATCTAAGTAGTTCCTTAGGATCAACCAAACACTGGCCAGTGTTACTGAAAGCGGTGAGTAGGGTGTAATCTGGTTCCGCAGGGAGGTCTTGAAAAGATCTCAGGTCTAACATATGAGGCCCGAAAATATTTCGAAAAAAAACAGGTATTACAATAGGGACCGATCCATGGTTCACCTATTAGGAAGTCTAGGACCAACCAGTTAGTAACCAAATTAATCAACCCATGGTCAGACAATACCCTGTTTCATACTCCTGTCTAATCCTTCCAGGAGTAGTACCTATGTCCCTCAATGGTCATTTACAGCCACTTTCAGTGCACTTGCAGGGTACCTCCCCTTGGATAGAGCCTTCTTTTTTCAGCAAGGTTATGTATTAATTCTGCTTCTTTAGTTGTAGCCTTGAATGATGACAGATGATTAGGCCATCCTCAACAAGGGCAAAGGAAGGGAGCAAAACTGGGGATAAATAATAAACTATCTTACTCTGTCCCACCAGAGACATTAATGTTCACTCCAACCAACTTATCAACCCCCCAGAAATTATGTGTTTAATATGTTCTTTCAGTGATCCCTCGATCTCCAGACGTAATACAATCTGTTCTTACTCAAATTCTGATTGGAGAAAAATGCCAAGAGCTATGTTTGTGCATTATCCAATTATCCCATAGCCACTCCTTAAACATGTGCATTAAGGAGAGGCTTTAGAATCACAGAAGGTCAGGATTCACCAGACACCTTGCACTGTGTGTGAAGAGCTGCAGGAATGGGGCCAATGTCTTTCTCTTGACATCCAATGTCATAGCTGGAGTCACTGCAACTTTACTTATTAAAGACATCCACCAAAATATCACAGCAGACAGGAAAGAGTTATTTCACTTCTTGGATTCTGCGGCAAGGCAGCGTGCCTGTGATCACCAGTGAAGGAGAGAGGGGCCCTCTATGGATCTTGGATTTCCCAAATCTCAAGCATTTTTGCCTTTTCTTCTCAGCCTGCTTTGGGTACTACTGTGGTTAAGGAGCCTGTGTGTACGCAAAGGGATGAATGAAAATCAAAAAGATCAGCAGCAATAAGGTCTCAGGAGTAAGGGTCCGGAAGTCCCCCAGCAGGCTCAGCTTTTTTGGACTATATTTTGAGTGAATCTCAATGGAAGTCCAAGATACAAAACTGTCAGCTTCGAAAGCAGACACTACCACTTTTAAATCAATTTGCTGGGCTTCAGAAAGTCTTGTAATAGTTTTAATCTGAAACTGTCATGGTAAGTGATAATCCACACAAATGAAGTGATGTGGGGGTAACAGCGTGCGGTAAGGAGCTGTGATAATAAGAAGTTAACTTTGCCTTATGGCTCACAAGGGAGGTATATTCCTTACCAGGACTCTTCCAATTTAGACTTCCATTTACCCTGTATGCGCTCTATCGTTACATTTCTCCTCATGCTGGTTTCACTCCACCTGCCAGACCTAGGTTTCATTTCACCCATGTGCCTAGACCTCACCTTAACTAATAATTCCTCAGCCAACACCTATAACTGCTCCTCCTTCTAGCTCTTGTCATGGCATCAAAGCATTCTAGAGCAGCAGAATAGGGATGAATCTGAAGTTGCTTCATAAAGCACACCAGCATGAAAATGCAAAGTTACAAAGTGCCATCAAATACTGTGGTTATACTCTGCCATAGGAAAAAGGCCATTTCCTGGGTGCATTAGATGTTCTTCTGTGAGGTGAAGTATACAGAGACATAATCATCTTCAGGAAGAAGTGTTGCACTGCTTCATGCTGACAACTAGCCAGTGAAAAGGCATAGCAGCTCAGGACCACAGCGATCCTAAAAAATCTCAGATTGGACAACCCAGTGCAGTAACCAGCTAAAAAGAAATACCATAAAGGGATCAGCAGAGCTGTTCAAAGCTAATAGCATAATGAAAACCAGACAACTGTGTGTCCATCTCTTACGTTTCATCACCCGACATACTACTAAGGGCTGTGTCCCATAACATGATAACTGCACCTCGGTGGTCATCACGCACAACATGGAAACACTTTCCACATAGGATTGTTGTGTAGCCATTTTTGGTATAGCTCCATGCACATTACTTTAGCATACAAGGCCTGCCGCTGTGCACTTTAACCTAGATATATTTTATTCAGCTTTGTTTTATTATTCTTATAATAGTCACTTTTGCGGTCTTGTTTTATTTCTTTCTATCTAGCTGTTTTTGCCTAGGCCAGCACTACGTTCTCAAACAAGACATTCTTGCTCACTCTGTGCTGTAGTAAGATAGGTTGCCGGTGAACGTGGTACAAGTTTTGTTTCTGACATTCATAAAAAACACACATCCTTACGTAGGGACATTTTCTCGGAACATCAGCTGTTTTATTATAAAAACGCTTCCCTGTCCCTTTCATGTTAGAGTGAGATTCCAGCCAGAGAACCACAACTGTATGCTTATTGCTGAACGCTTCGCTACAGCTGCTTATGCAGACTTCAGGCCTTTGCTCAGGTATGGGGGGGGGGGATGATGTCTTCCCAGGGGAACCTCAAGGGCTGAATTAGAGCTTAGTACGCAGTGCTCTACTATAGCCTATGGAGGAATTAGTCTATTGACTCTAGTGACAATATAGTAGCGTTATTTCTATGCTTTACTTTCCTTGTCACAATTTTAATCTTGTCATGCTGTATCATCCCGGTTATTGCAGCACATACTTTGCTATCTAAGATGCAGTCGCTTCATTAAAATCTTATTGAAACATATACTGCCTCTGTTTGTCATTGTGTATGTGAGACTAAAGTAATTGAGACAAACGGTTGAGACCTGAGTGACCACGGTTTCCATGAGAAATCAATTATGTCATGCGCTCGGCTGCCCAATCATCCTTGCCCTTGGGAAGAGATGAGGCACTGATAGCTAGCTGGAGTGAAACCCGGACTGGGGAGACAGGTGTCACCTGTAGTGGGTCAGACTCAGTCTCCCACACCGCAGGCGATTCTCCCGCTCAAAATCCAGTAGTCTCATTAGAATAATGAGAGCCTATGTGACAGTATCACAACAAAAACTTCTTTCCAAACACACACCCTACATGGTGCAGCATGCTTCTCATGTAGGCAAGTGCTTCAGTGCCTCACATAGGCCTGTAAGTGCTACATAAATGCTGCAATGCATACAAAACCACCGTCTAGGCTGAGTCTCCCTCTGCCTTTAAGACGCCTGCCTGGATAAAGTGGTGATGGAGGTTTAAGCTGCTGTTTGTCTTGTAATGCTGCTAAATATGGACGCACTCTCTTTTGTGGTGATGGATGTTTCTCCTCTGAAGGGCCACGGAATATCACTCTCTGGTAATTCTATCAGCATCAGGGACTCCACAAAATGCCACGTTGTCCTGTCGGGAAGACGCGCATTTACACCTGCTGGTTATTCATCTAAGTGGAAGCATCTATTCCTTCTTCTTCAGTCACAACATCTGATCTCATACCCTATTTATGATCCATAGTTTCTTGTGTTTGTAAATTATGGTGCGCAGGGAGGGCTTTTGCTACCACTTCACACATGAGCGCACAAACAGATAAATGTGAAAGACAGCCTCAGAGAGAAAGAGCTCCACAAAAACTGGGCCAATCTTACATCCATTCCCCACAGGCAAGAGAAGGATGGAGATAAGTGCCATGAACTCAGCAATATGGATTTCCGAGAGCAGCTTATGCGCTGAATTAACCCAAAAACGAGCAACCTCCGGTTGGGGTTGGAGTCTCTCATGCCACAAGGCTTCCAAAGGAAGCAAAGACGATTACCAGCAAAGTGTGAGGCTGGTCTTGAGAGACAAAGGCAGATCAAAAGGTCTGGGAGATCCGAGTGGCAACAGAGATCGTCTGCTATTTACATATTGTTAGAGGTCTTACTTTGCAGACACTTTCCCAGCTGCGGCTTCAACTTTTCCATTAAGCCAGGTTTAAAAAAAATTCTATAGTGACAAAAGCGCCCGGCAAGCACTGCGTGTCCCACAACAGGGCCTGGCTTGATAGATGCACTTAGCAAGGAGAACATGCTGGGTGGGATTTCTGATGACGAAAAGGGGCAAAGAGTATCAGCAAGATTAAATATACCAGGACCATACCCAGGGCAGGAAAACACTACATTGCCGTAAAGGGTAGCACTGAATCTGATTGCATTGCAGAATAACTCATCCAACCACTGACGTTACCAACAACAATTAATGTTGATTGGTACAAGAAGTCCATAAAATCTATGTTTTTCATATGACCTCTCCCACTGAAGAGTCTTCTACAAAGTGGGTCCAGA
This sequence comes from Pleurodeles waltl, assembly GCF_031143425.1. Lineage (NCBI taxonomy): Eukaryota > Metazoa > Chordata > Amphibia > Caudata > Salamandridae > Pleurodeles > Pleurodeles waltl. Next base: position 65,378,617 of record NC_090451.1, on the reverse strand, counting down.
CCACTGTGGGCGGCATGAGCGGTGAAGTGGTTGAATGATGGGAAAAGGCTGATCCATTATTACCCGAACCAAATCAGTACTGGTGATACCGGAGGGAGTAGGACTGTGATACTGCCAAACTTTGGTTATCAGAAGAAAGGGGAAGCTCCCAGTGGTGTAGAGTTCGTAAATGCTGAAATAGTACATACTTTACGGATTGGAAGCCAGTGGGGAATCCACCGCATCAGGGTGGTCGAAGCACATTACGAGGTCTGTGCAACATTTAGGACCTTTCAGGAAGACTCTTAAAGCCTTATTTATTTTTTAATTAATACTTTTAATCACAAGATATTGCTTCAAATTCCATCAACAGGCTCCCACAGTAGATGTGGTGCTTACCTTTAAAAGTACTTAAGGAAGGATTCATTAAATTAAAAAACAAAAATAAATCTGAATCTGCGAGGGAAAATGAAACAATGAATATTTATTTCATAGTTATGAACAGGAGTGCTGTCCATTTACAATTTCAGAGACAGTTTTAAATTCAATTAGCACTAAAGAAGATTGTTCCAAAAAATATGAGGAACAGGATATTAAAATGATGGAGGGACTCTTGAGTCTCATCATATGTAAATCGAGAAAGGAGAACCTGGCACTTGTGAAGGCACATCATGGTGGAACCCCTAACTGGAGTAGTTTATTGCTTTTTACTAGACCCTCAGGTCCTCACAGACTCGATACTCCAGTTGGAACACACTGAATTAAAGAGAGATGAGCCTATGCTTTATGATCAGAAGTGTTGCATGTGAGTATAATACAGATATAAAGCTGAAAAACTAATGCTACAGGTTAGCAACTGCCAATTTTGCATAAAGGAAAGTGAATTCACATGGGTGGCAGGTTTAAGACACTTGGAGCCAGCTGTGCAAATTATTTAGTTTCAGTATTTTATACTATAATCATCAAAGTAGCTCTACATAAAAGGAACAAATTATTAAAAGCTAAATGGATGAATGCAACAATATGCAGAGCTTTGAAATGTGGGTTTTCCATATCTGGCACGGGATATGGGCTACATATCAAGAGAATAGAAAATTCATATGAAAGTGAACAAAAACAAAGTATGAAAAAACGTTTCAAAATCACAATGTTGGTGAGGAGGTGCCTTGAAGTCTTAAAAACAATACATATTTTGTCTGGCAGTATAGTCCAAAGAGTGGTGCTTAGCAGAGGCATGAAACAGAAGATCACATTGTCACTATTCAGGCATCTACCACTGGGATGCTGCTTAGGAAGGAATGTGCTCCTGGCAAGTTTAGCAAATGCTTGTAGGCTAATTTACAGAACGAGCACATAGCTGCCACAATCCCACTGGACCAAGATCTTCTGACAGTTTGCTTTAGCTTATAGCTGCCTGAAGGTGACAAATAATTGATGAGTACTTCTAATCTCTGCAGACGCGCCGGCCTAGCAATGATCTGTGCATACAGATCGAGTATAACCAGCCAGTCTAGCCACAAATGACGTCTCTCCATGGAATAGATTAAACCACCAACACGAGAATATTTGCATCCAAGTTAGTGAGATGAAGGACTTAACCTCATTGCCTAACCACAGACTGTTACTTTAGTAAGAACCTGACACTCCCGGATAATTAGCCTGCCTATAGCCCACCTAATACTCAAATTATTTAGTGGTCCTGTAGTCGCTCATACTCGAGCCAGGCTGCAAAATAGATGATAATAGCATATAGTCCGGATACACTGACATGAGTCGGGACCACAAGAAGACATATATTGTATCCAACGAGATACTTGTACCAATCAACTGCGACTGTCCAGTGTGTAATATCTGATGCAATCCTTTAAACACTTTTGACCACTGGAGATTTTAACGTAGTCCGCCCTGCATACTGCGACTAACCTACCAGCTATATAGTCTGATCTGCACTAGGAGGGATGATTGTAACGTAGTCTGATCCGATAGATCACTAACTCTAAATCCCCAACTGTGTCAGGACAGGCCCATACGACCCTGGAGAGGGCGACCCAAGCACCACACAGGACTGAGAAGATAAAAGGAGACCGCGACATCATAAAGGAACCTGCAGAGCGGATCACAGCTGTCTGCATCACGAGTACTGCAAGCCATGAAGGGATATCTATCCCTCACACTTCTTCATCCATCACACTGGCAAGCGCCGCACCCACTTACAATAACTACACCTCAATGGTTGTCACACATGACTTCAAAACACTCCCTGCGTAGGATCAAAACAAAGACCACACACTACTATGCACACACCCTGCACGGTATATTGCGCTATCTGTGCAGACAAGCAATTCAGCATGCCACAATGGAGTAATGTGGCTATGTAAATGCTAAAATACGATGTGGCGATATAATAAGCATGTGAGGGCTTCTCTTTATAGGTGTTTGCAGTCTGAAAAAACACAGATCAATCGTTCGGCTAACATGGAAGACAGAAACGGCTTCAGGAAAAAGTTCTAGATATGGGCTTATCACCACTTTAGGGAAAGTCTTGCATGATTAGTCTCCTAATAAAGGTTATAATTCACTAGCTCCACATGTGCAATTTGTTATTCTGGTATAGAGTTCCTACTATGAAAGATGTTTCAGTTCAGAGTGTGCATAAGCTCAAACAGCGAAGAAGTAAGAAAGCTTCTAGGACAATGCAGAATGTTTGTTTTGTGACAACTAAGAGCAACTGTCTGAAAATACCACTTCGCAGGCGGTAAATGCTTCCTGCTTTACTCCACACAGATGTGTAAACGAAAAACATCTGCCACTTAATCTACTGGCTTGCTGCAAAAAAAATGAATACATTTAAAAAGATTTACGAATTCAAATATTGACACTGCACGATGCTAACTTTAGGATATCGGAATCGATCCATCAATCCAGGTCTTGCCATCACCCTGAATAAGAAGTGTCTCAATAGGTTACGTTTACAAACTGATATCTCCAAATGCACATTTAAATGCACGAAATGTGGTTTATTTGCACGCTCAAGCAACTGAGATCACCACAGGTGCACGCTCTTACATAAGAGGAATATTGTGGTGAATTAAGCAGTACACATGAAAGCTGAATGCAGTGGTCTCTACGCTGCCGATCCCCGAATCCCCACCTCCGACGGTACCTAGGGCAGAGCTATAGCATTTGCTGTTTTCACTAATTGCAAAGAGTTCTGACATTAAAACGTCCTCCTTGTAAATACGTGGTCTACTACACTGGGGTGGAATGCCCATTTGTGGCAATCCTGCAGACAGTGACATAAGCTGGCAGCTAACTTGTCTCCTTCTCCAACTTAGAACACCATCCGCAACAATACTTCCCTTCAAACTGCTGAAAGCTACATACAGTACCCTAGATCTCATGATAGTTGACAAGATGGTGTCCCTGATGTCTGCACATCCATTCCAGTAAAAAGGGGCTTTGAAGCATGTCGTGAACAACAAAATTGATTTGAAATTGGCTACTGTGGATAAATTGAACCAGCCGATGTGCAGATTTTTGTCTGCACAATACTTGCAGAAGTGCTTTCCATACCTTAGAATAAGTCAGTTGCTATGGTAACTTATTAAGATTGGTCTCTGGATGCCTAGTGATTTACCAGTTTGTCAGATTCCATCAATAAATGTGTGATTTTTCCTGCTGATCATCCAGGGAGTCATGAAGCAGTTGCATTCTCAAGCTTCCCCAGAGGACAAGGACTCATCAAGCCGAGCAATTTCTTGAAATTGTCCCTGTATAGAATGCTCTTGTGGAATGACAGTGTTAGAGTGGAAATATTATTAATAAAATTGTGTCACTAAAACATAATATGAAATAATGAAATAACATGTGTTTAAAGGCCTAACTGAAAAGAAGTATTTTGGGAAATGTGATTGCCCTGGTGTCAGCCACAATGAAGTCTGACATGAAATAATAATGTCTAATGAAAATGTATTTTGTTTAATTATAATTAAATATACTGACAAAAATGATTATTAATATGTACTAAAAGGAATAATAGTTTAATTTAAAATTAAATGTTTTATTCTTCATGTTTTAGCACTAGTTTAAAAGCCCTCACGTTTTAGTACTTTTCCAGAGGTACCATGTTTAAAAGAGTGTTAACCCTGCAAAATGATGTTTCTTCAAGCATCCTGTGTGAATTGCACACTGTGGAAAAGTTATGTTTTTTGCTTGTTGCGTTTGTTCTTCCTGAGATAATAACGTACAAACTGAACAGACTTCAGTGTCTTCATGTAGCAATATTTTGTACTTGTTCAAGTTTTAGTTTTTGGCAGGAAGCACATGTTATGTTTTTTCATGCTGCTTAAAATGTAATTTTTGTATGGAAACTGGTGACCAGGAGCAAGAGAAGTTGAGCCAATCGTGGGTGCAGAAAATGAAGAAACCATACGCAAAAGTCGCTCCAATGGAAAAGAAACATTAATTAAATTCCACCAGCAACCCTAGAAGAAAAAAAATCAGCTCACTTCTGCTGCCCTCATCTGCCAACCTCTCAACTACAGTGCTAACCACCCAGAACAACACAACTATTACATGCATAATAGACCAATTAGCCCCTATGAAACTGAAAAGAGTAAGAAACACACCGTCTACAGCCTGGTTTAATAATGATCTTAATTCAGAAAGACGACAACTGAGAGCAGCTGAAAGACTCTGGAGATCCGAACAACTCAGAAGAGAACGCAGAAACTACAAAAAACACATAACCAATAAAACAAAATAAAAAAAACACGTTCTTCCGCAATGCACTAGATAGAGCCAGAAACCGCCCAAAGGAGCTTTTCAACATCATCAAAAAACAAACTACCAAATCCCCCCAAAACCTGCCACCAACAACCAAAGACCGCTGTGATAACTTCACTAACTTCTTCAACTAAAAAATCACCAAGATTGAGCTTTCCCTAGAAACGGATACTCTACCAACCAGAGATTGGATCACCCAGTAAAGACAATAATCACTGCTTACTCCTCTTTAACTCCCCGCCTCCCAATCCGCCAATTAGAATTGAGGGTCATCATCCTACCCACAAACAAAAGTCAACTCCCAGAAGCTGGGAGAGCTTCCACCCACTCCTGGAGATGGATATTTCTAAACTACTGTCTACCTCCAAAACATCCTCTCACCTGGTAGACCCCCTCCCCTCCTCCATGGCAAAAAAAAAAAAAAAAAAAAAAAATCAACCAGACCCTCACCCCCCATCTGGTCCAAGATCATCAACAGCTCCCTGCAAACCGGTGTGATTCCTGACTACCTCAAGCTGGGTCAAATCACAACTATGCGAAAGAAACCAGGAGCAGACCCGACCAACCTTAACAACTACAGACCAGTCTACAACCTACCCTTCCTTGCCAAAACTATAGAGAGATGTGTTCTTTATCAACTAATCCAACACATAGATAATAACAACCTTCTTAACCCTCTACAATCTGGTTTCAGAAAAGGTTGTAGCACAGAAACGGCTACTCTAAACATAGTAGATGACCTTCGCAACTCCCTTGATTCTGACCAATGCTGCCTGCTGATTCTCCTAGACCTAACCGCGGCCTTTGACACTGCTGTCCACAAGCTGCTACTGGACTTTCTCCAAAAGAGAATCGGCATGGAAGGTACAGTCCTACGCTGGTTCTCTTCCTTCCTACAGAACCAAACGCAACAAGTAAAAATAAATAAAAGGACCTCCGCCACTTCAATAATCTCCAGAGGAGTTCCCCAAGGATCTGTCGTCTCACCCACACTCTTCAACATCCACATGGACCCGCTTACCACCATTTTCAACCGAGCCAACATCCCCTTCCACCTATAAGCTGACGACACAACTTTACATGGAAATAGCCTCTACAGAGGACATACACTGACTGAATGCCACCCTTAAAGACGCTCAATTTTGGATGTCCCACAACCACCTGAAACTCAACAAGGATAAGACGGAAATACTTCTGATATCAAAAACGAATCAGCTCCCCCAGATGAAAGAATGGCTAAAATCCACTGACGCTCTCAAAAGCAATCTTACCCCTACAAACACGGTCAAGTCGCTTGGAATCACTGTGGACACCAACTTGACTATGCAGGACCATCTCAGGAATAACGCTAACAACGCTTTCCACAGCCTAAAACTGCTGAACAAAATCAAATCATTCATACCCCCAGACGACCTAAAACAGGCCACACAAACACTTGTGCTCTCCAGACTAGACTACGAAGACCTCCATCCTCACCGGCACGGCTAAATCCCAACTTGCCCCCATGAGATCCACCCTACATGCAGCTGCCAGAATGGTGACTGGAATAAAAAAAAATATGACCACATCTCCCCTGCCGTGAAAAGACTAAAATGGCTCCCAATTGAAGCCTGCTGCAATTTTAGAACTGCCTGTCTAACCCACAGAGCCCTTCACACTGGGAAACCAGAATACCTCACCACTAAACTCATGAAAACAGGTAAGACAAGAACACTAAGAAGCTCAACACCTTTCTCCTCATCCCGCCCAAAACCCAGAAAGAAAAAACCCAGACATGCTCCTTCTCGAGCAACGCCCCCAAAATCTGGAATTCCATACCAGTCCACATTAGATTTAACCCCTTTCTCCAGATCTTCAAGAAGCAACTAAAAGAATTCCTCCTCAACCAACCATCATCTCAGAAATCTACATGTGTAACATTCTCTTTGAACTTGTTCTTTTGATTGCCTGTTTTGTTGTAAAGCGCTCTTCTACCCTAGGGTCTTATCAGCGCTATAGAAAACTCTCTAAATAAATAAATAAAAATACTTCTGGAGGGCAAATCAAAGTTTATTGGCTGCACACTAAAACACCCCATAGTCTCAGTAATAGAATCTTAGCTAGTTGCTTTCTAGTATTTCAATATAGCAAAGTTTAGATGATGTAAGTGCAGTTCGATTTCAGTTCTTAGTCTACAGATTCGTTGCTTCTATGCTAGAGATGATGTGTTTCTGTTTCTTAGCACTTTGCCTATGATTGCCAGTTCATTTACAATAAGGTCAAACATTACTAAATTGTTCCCTATTGTGCCATTGTCCAATAAAGAAGACCAGAAGATGCTCCGCTGATGAAGACATCGCTGCTTGCTGGTCCATTTAGGAGAGGTATAACCATGTGCATTGGTTTTTCTTGCAGATTTTTATGTTTTTTCTTTTTAGAAAATCCAACTGCTATTTTATAACAGCGCTATATAGTCGGATGTTTTCCAAATTAATTTTTGTCTTCTTTTTCTTTTTGCATGAAGCCCAAACATGCTTATCGAATTTCAGAAATAGAGATGCCAAGTTCTAAATTTGATTGTTATATATAAATTGACTGTAAATAATTCATCTGCGAGAGCTAAATGTATTCGGTTTCTATATTTTATTTGTTGTTATTGTTATTCTGCATTGTGGTTTTTGAATGTTTAATGATAAAAATGTTGTCTAGATTGATATTCTTTAGACAGTTTGGTCAGCCTGTGTTGTTTTAGTACATTTATAATTTGGTATTGCGCATGGTTTGCGTGAGCTTAGCACTGTTAATCTGAAGGGCAATAAATGTTTGATTTTTATTAAACTTGTGTGGTGATTCATGGCCACATAGGTGATTCATACGTGTGTATAAATTACTGTCTACAAAAAAATTGAATATCGATGTTTATTGATTTTAATATGTTTAATGTTGGCTGTTAGGACGCTCTCACACTCCTGTCTGAGTCAAAAGATTTGGGTCGACCTCTAAGGGTAACGGATGATTACCCTAACGTGTCACCTTATAAATAATAATAAAAGAAATATAAGACTGGACACGCCTACAACAAACAGCATTCGCTTGGCAGATGGTTGAAGCGTTGCTTAATATGCTTTTATTACTAAAAACAATTAAAGTAAACAATACATTCTCTGGGATCCTTTGGTATACTGTGCATATCTCTGTGTCAGGGGATCCCATACCATGGTCCTAATTACAAGTTGTGCAGCAAAACCCAGTTTGGTAATACAGCACTGATAATACTAGTATTTCAGGTTGTGTTAATTTCTATGTGTGTTATTACCACACTCTTAAAACATTTACACTGACAAATGAGGAATCACCTCAGGAATCTCTGTCTATGCACAGATTCCCCTTAGTTTTTCTAAGAAAAACTCAGGATCAGAGAAATATCATAATGGGGGGGGGGGGGTTTGATCACTTAATTTGTAATCTTGATTTGGCTGATAACTACATATCGTAATAGAGCAGGCATACGGTCTTTGTGTGTCACAGAGGAATGCGAAATGCCATTGTGGCAGGCTGAACGGTATAAACCAGACTGAGATTGGGTATTGCGGTAAGTAAGGCTTTTTATTATTGTTCTTTTCTTTTTCTTGTGGTTCAAAAGAGTACAGTTTACTATAGAGTCTTAGGGTTATTTTCTCTTCGTCTAACTCTGTCGTTCTCCTTCCTTTTTGCCTCCTAGATCGGTGGATTCTGGGAACTCGGGGCGGCTCCAGTGGAATACCGGCAAGAGAAACAGAAGAACGACAAGGTAAGTAAAGGGGTATTTCTGGGGTTTCTCTTAAAATAGAAAAGGGGAAAGGTAAGTAGGGAGATAGAGATAGAGTGCAGATACACCCGTGCAATGTATTAAATAAATGTGATGTTTTTTAGTTGACACACGGTGCTCCCGGGTAGGTCAAGATAGTCAGTCTCCCCTTTTGGTTATGGAGCCTGTGCCCCTTCCTTTCCCCCCCCACACCTCCCCAGTTCCCTTCCCCAGTGGCTTTTTAGCTCTACGATCTCTTGTCCCTAGGAGGGACCGTACCTTTGCAAGCCACGACCCTCCGGGGTCGTGGCTGGTTCCTTGGTTCCTTGACTCCGGCGCTCCTTCGTGTGTGGTCTCCCTCTCCTCGTCTCCGATTTCGGCTTCCTCCTTCTCAATCGCGTCACGCTGCTCCGCTCCTCCTGGATTCGTCCTCCTCTCTCCGTCCACTCCTGTCCGTCCTCCGTCGCATACTGCCCCCATTTCACCTCCGGCGGCCCGGAAGTCCTCGAGCGTTTCCCTGGAAACAGGGAAACGCGATAGTGATGCCGAGAGCGTTCCCATAGTAACATGGGAACGCGGATCTGGCGTGTCGGATTCACCCGACACGGAGTCGACTGACGCTTCCGGAGGCGTGATCGGGGCTGCCCGATCACACACCCCATCCCAAGATCGGTCCTGATCGAGGACCGGAGGAGAGCAGGGAAACCGGGACAAGTAATCCGCAGGGCCCTGTTGCGACCCAGGGAAATGGCAGACCTGGAAGGAAAAAGGCTGTAGCTCAAGGAACCAGCGTAAGATCCTAGAGTTGGAATCCTTGTGTGAGGCAAGCCAGGTAAGAGGAGCGTGATCAGTATACAGTATAAAAGGCCTACCCAAAAGATAATACTGCAAGTTCTCCACTGCCCATTTAATGGCCAAACACTCTCTCTCAATGGTGGGGTAATGACATTCTCGGGGAAGAAGTTTTCTGCTGATAAACACAATTGGGTGATCCCTACCCTCTGTGTCAGGCTGAGCGAGCACCGCCCCAAGGCCCACATTAGAAGCATCCGTGTACAGATGAAAAGGTCTAGAGAAATCAGGACCTTGCAAAACAGGCTCCGAGGTAAGAGAGGATCTTAAATGTTCAAAACTAGCCTTTTGACCTTCTGTAAAAGGTACTAACTTGTTAGGGTGATGTTTGGATAACAGATCAGTAAGGGGGGCCGCAATAGTGGAATATCCCGGTATAAATCTACGGTAGTAGCCCACTAAACCAAGGAAAGAACGCAAATCCTTTTTCGTTTTTGGGGTTGGGGCTTTTTTAATGGCTTCAACCTTCGCTATTTGCGGTTGTAGCGTACCATTGCCTATCTTATAGCCTAGATATGATATGTCAGTCTTCCCTAATATGCACTTCTTAGGATTAGCCGTCAATCCGGCTCCTGCCAGTGTGGTCAAAATTTGGTTGAGATGGTGTAGATGGTCTACCCAGGTGTTGCTAAAAATGACGACACCATCGAGATAGGCTGCAGAGAATGTGTGGAAGGGTTTTAATAACCTATCCATTAACCTCTGAAAGGTTGCCGGGGCTCCATGGAGACCAAAGGGTAGCACTGTGAATTGATAAAGACCGGATTGAGTAGAGAAGGCTGTTTTCTCTTTATCTTCGGGGGAAAGGGGAATCTGCCAATAACCTTTAGTGAGGTCCAACGTAGACAAATATTTAGCTCTTCCTAGTTTCTCTAGGACATCATCCACTCGGGGAATAGGATAAGTGTCCAACAGGGATAGTGCATTGAGTTTGCGGAAGTCAATACAAAATCGAACTGATCCATCAGGTTTTGGGACCAGGACTACTGGAGAGCACCCGGGACTGACAGAGGGCTCAATTACTCCTAAGTTTATCATTTTTTCTATTTCTTCTTCTATGATATGTTTCCTAGCCTCGGGAATGCGATAAGGCCGTAGTCGGATAGTTTGACCTGGTGGTGTTCTTATTCTGTGGCAGATCAAGGAAGTTCTTCCGGGTATGTCCGAAAAGACATGTGGGTACTGGTTTAACAGGGAGTACAACTGACCCTTCTCTGACATTGTCAGAGAAGCGTTGACACAGGGCATATTTTCCTTTTGTTGATTTCCAACGGGGAACAGTTCTATATCTAACTCCTTGCTGGGAGATACAAAACGGCCCATCTCTATTGGGCCGCTAACCTCATCCGCTGTTTCCCATTTCTTGAGGAGATTCACATGGTAAATTTGTTTTTTTTTGGGGTTGACACTTAGTTCTATGAGATAGGTGACAGGGGAGACTGCTCTAATAACCCTATAGGGCCCCTGCCATCTAGCCAATAATTTTTGTTCAGACGTGGGTCGCATGATCAAGACTTGATCATTCGGAAGAAATGTACGCAATTTACTTCCCTTATCATAATATTGTTTTTGCGTCTCTTGGGCCTTTTCCAGATGTTGTCGTACATTCTCCCATAGTTCTTGTAAGTGTGATTTAAGCTTTTGGACATACTCTAACAATGGTCGTCCTTCCTCTTCCTCTTCTTCCTCCCAGGTTTCGACGGCCATATCTAAAATAGAACGGGGTTGCCTTCCGAACACCAGTTCGAACGGGCTATGTCCCGTTGAGGCCTGCTCGTGGGTTCTAATGGCATAGAGAACTAAGGGTAGTTTCTGGTCCCAATCCCTCCCCGTCTCATCGACTATCTTCTTTAATAGTGTTTTAATGGTCCGGTTATAGCGTTCAACTAGTCCATCTGTCTGGGGATGATACACTGAAGTTTTGATTTGAGTAATTCCTAGTACCCTACATATCTGTTTCATGAGGTTGGACATGAATGGTGTACCCTGGTCAGTGAGAATCTCTCGGGGAAACCCTGTCCGAGTGAATACCGTTATCATCGCCTGTGCTACCGTTTTAGTCGTCATGCTTGCGAGGGGAATGGCTTCGGGGTACCTTGTAGCATAGTCTACGATAACCAATATATAGGTGTGTCCTTTAGATGAGGGAAGTAGGGGTCCAATTAAATCCATCCCCACCCTGCTAAACGGAATGTCGATGATGGGAAGAGGTAGGAGAGGTGCTTTCCTGGGCCGGCCTGGTTCGGTGAGTTGACATCTAGGGCATTGCAAGCAATATTTCCTAATGTGGGCAAAAACGCCTGGCCAGTAGAACTTCCGGAGGAGATATTCCTCTTTTTTTTCTCTGCCGAAATGACCCCCTCCCGGTTGATTGTGTGCTAGGAGGAGAATATGGTCCCTATAGGTTTCTGGGACTACTAATTGGTGTTTGCGTTCCCCTGTCCGGGTAGTGGTAACCCTATAAAGAAGGTTTCTTTGTACTAGAAAGTAGGGACCCACCTCGTCTGTTTCTTCAGTTTTCGCTGTTCTCCAAGCATGAGTGAGGGTAGGGTCCTCTCTCTGATGTTGGCGGAAGCTGATGTGTGCTCTACAATTCTCTGCTATAACTCTTATGGGGTGGTTGTTCTCTTTGATCACCCAAAACTTCATTCTTTTGTCTCTTTTTTCCCGACGGGAAAGTTTCCTGCGGTATGGGGGTCACTCAATGGGGCTATAAAAAAAAGGAGCCTTGTTCCACCATTCGAGGTTCTCCCTCTGGGTTTGGGTACCATTTAAGAGTTGTTGAAAATGCACGTAGTCTGTGCCGATAATACATTCTTCAATCAGTTGGTCCATAACTCCCACGGGAAGAAAGTCTCTATATTCACCCCACTCCAGCTCTACTATAATAAGAGGGTATTGCTCCTTATCACCGTGTATACAGCAGATGGTGACCCATCGACTGGAGTTCTTATAAACCGGGTCTATTAGATCTTGTCGAACTTGACTACAACCCGAGTCTATGAGGGCTGAGAGGAGGCGTCCATTGATTTTTAGGGTCTGTTTAAATTTGGCATCCCCCCCCCCCAGTACATAGGACTCTGCGTCGGGTTACTCCTATCTCCATAGGCTCAACCCCCTCTGTTTTCCTGGGGCACACACAAGCTATATGTCCCCATTCTCCACAGTTAAAACATTGAGGTCCCTGCATTGGATGACCCTCCCCTTGTTTACGTGGAAACGGGTCTTCTAAAGGATATCTCGGTACGGGTTTTGGTGGTGGTGCGAGGTGTTTTATGTTGGGTCTGGGTTGTAGTGATCTCACATTGGTGGACCTGTGGTAAGCACAGGCCAAGTCTATGGCCAGGTCTGTATCCACATTTGGATGTTGCCTTATCCAATTTTTGGTACTGGTGGGTAGGGAGTCCAAGTATTGTTCGAGGATGATTGTCTTTATAACATCCTCTCTGCTAGTTCATATCGGTCCCAACCATTTTAGTGCCAAATCTTTAACCCTAAAGTAAAAGGTTCGGGGGTCCTCATTCTGTCCCCACTTTACTTTTCGGAACTTTACTCTATAGTACTCGGTATCGTGGCCAACCAGTTCCAAAATGCTCCTTTTTATGTCCTTGTAGGACGTGGTACCGTCCGGATTAGCCGCTTGATAAGCCGCCTGCATGAGTCCTGTGAGTAAGGGAGCGATGTATTGTCCCCATCTTTCTTCCGGCCATTGGGCGGAGGAAGCTACCCGTTCGAAGTTGGTAAAGAAAGAGTCCGGGTCTTCCCCCTCCTGGTATCTTTGTAGAACCGAACTGGGGACATTAGGGTGAACTTTACTGGCGGCTATTGTCTCTGTTAACTTTTTCATCGCCGTTTCATGTACAAGTTGGTTGTTCGCCAAGATAGTGGCTTGACTCTTTAGGGCGGACTGTAAGGCCTCCCTATCTTCCTTGGCCTCTCGCTGGTGAGCTTCCCACACCAACTGTAAATGGCGCTGGCCTTCTGCCAGCTGTTTAATCATGTCCTCCAGAGTAGGACTTTCATTCATTGTCTATACCGTTCCTTAGCCGTCGCGGTCTGATCCCACTTCTGACACCACTGTGGCAGGCTGAACGGTATAAATCAGACTGAGATTGGGTATTGCGGTAAGTAAGGCTTTTTATTATTGTTCTTTTCTTTTTCTTGTGGTTCAAAAGAGTACAGTTTACTATAGAGTCTTAGGGTTATTTTCTCTTCGTCTAACTCTGTCGTTCTCCTTCCTTTTTGCCTCCTAGATCGGTGGATTCTGGGAACTCGGGCGGCTCCAGTGGAATACCGGCAAGAGAAACAGAAGAACGCCAAGGTAAGTAAAGGGGTATTTCTGGGGTTTCTCTTAAAATAGAAAAGGGGAAAGGTAAGTAGGGAGATAGAGATAGAGTGCAGATACACCCGTGCAATGTATTAAATAAATGTGACGTTTTTTAGTTGACACACGGTGCTCCCGGGTAGGTCAAGATAGTCCGTCTCCCTTTTTGGTTATGGAGCCTGCGCCCCTTCCTTTTCCCTCCCCCCTCTCACACCTCCCCAGTTCCCTTTCTCGGTGGCTTTTTAGCTCTACGATCTATTGTCCCTAGGAGGGACCGTACCTTTGCAAGCCACGACCCTCCGGGGTCGTGGCTGGTTCCTTGGCTCCTTGACTCCGGCACTCCTTCGAGTGTGGTCTCCCTCTCCTCGTCTCCGATTTCGGCTTCCTCCTTCTCAATCGCGTCACACTGCTCCGCTCCTCCTGGATTCGTCCTCCTCTCTCCGTCCACTCCTGTCCGTCCTCCGTCGCGTACTGCCCCCATTTCACCTCCGGCGGCCCGGAAGTCCTCGAGCGTTTCCCTGGAAACAGGGAAACACGATAGTGACGCCGAGAGCGTTCCCATAGTAACATGGGAACGCGGATCTGACGTGTCGGATTCACCCGACACGGAGTCGACTGACGCTTCCGGAGGCGTGATCGGGGCTGCCCGATCACAGCCATGTAATGCTATGGTGACATTTGCAAACTGCAAATAATTTTAAATACCAGCCATGGGAGAGGAAATGTGAAAAGTTTAAATAATTTGGTTCAAAACTCCAAAATTTGATATGAGATCTGAAATAACGCAATCCTTTAGAAAACTGAATGAGGTTTAAGATTTAATAGCTTATTCAGCAAATTGTATTCATAGCTAAACAGGATTTCTGAGCTAGAAGAAAATCTTATTAAGATGTTCTGATAGATTTGCCAGGTCATATTCTGATCAAGGCCTTTTTGCTCATGTCTGTGTGTTCAGAATAAGGGAAAACGCTAGTTCCTGAAATGAAACTGACCTATCAAATAATCTCTCCTTTGGATCATACTTTCTTTTGCCCTCTGTGGGACCTGCTGGACTGTATGAGTTTTCTCACTCTTACATTTTTCTTTCTTCCCCCACTCAGTCTTATTGTTCTCTCCCAAGAGCAGAAATGCCTTTGTAGTGCAAGCGGACTGAACTACTGACCCAAAATGTGGATTTTTCTAGTCCAATTGAGGCCTAGCCCACCAAAAGAGGCCTTCACATATGTTTTTAAGGAGCAAAATCTCGATTCGAAATGCAAAATGAAAAGCACAGAGACTGCAAATCTGTAGCAATGGTCATAAAAACAATGTCAATAATGCATAAAACTGGGTCATAACCTAGGTGTAAGCTCTGCACTAACTTACAGTAGTTAATAAGTTAAACCTTTTCTACTAAGTTGACAACCATTGTTCAAGACAGTGAGGATCATTATGTGTCATGCCTAGAGGTATTTCCAACATATGATGCCTAGATTTATCCACTGCAGGAAGGCACCAGGTAAAACCTAATGCATTTCCACTCAAGCACGTGCAGAAAGAGACATAGAGAGCACTAATAACAAACTACAATTTGAAGTACGTAAAGTAGTACTACTTACAAGATATGATTCACAAACCCACGGGTGGAAATTTCCATCAGCTCTTCTTCTGTATCTTCTATGGGGGGGGGTGAGGGGGGGGGATCTTTGAACATTTATGTTTACTACTTAGAAGTAAATGAGGGAGGGAGTGGGGCAAGCGGTGGGAAAATGAACATAGGCCCCAATGAATAGGAAGGGTTAAGGAAGGTATATGAATGGGCTTAGAGGTAGATAAGGGGGAGTTTAGAGAGGTACAAGAAGGAGTGGCATACTAATACACACACACACACTCACCCACAAGAGACTAAGACCATTCCTTTCCACAAACTAAACTTAAAACATTGACAAAACAGTAGTAAAAGTACTCCAGCAAAGCTTTAAAGTAAGTCTAAGACTAACCAAGGCCACTTAAGGGCACTGCAACACACTTCCATAGAAAATAAAAGGATAATTAGGACTGTGTATATTACATATATCTATATATATAAGCCAACAAGAATTGCTGCACTCCCAGAGGTAAAGATTAGTAGATTCCATTTATTCACAGAGCAGCACTTCCAACACCACTACGCATTTCGTCTTTCTCAGGTGGTTTCAGTTGGTAGGAACACATGGTTCTCATATACCTGCCTTATACAGGGAGTGCAGAATTATTAGGCAAGTTGTATTTTTGAGGATTAATTTTATTATTGAACAACAACCATGTTCTCAATGAACCCAAAAAACTCATTAATATCAAATCTGAATATTTTTGGAAGTAGTTTTTAGTTTGTTTTTAGTTTTAGCCATGTTAGGGGGATATCTGTGTGTGCAGGTGACTATTACTGTGCATAATTATTAGGCAACTTAACAAAAAAAAAATATATACCCATTTCAATTATTTATTATTACCAGTGAAACCAATATAACATCTCAACATTCACAAATATACATTTCTGACATTCAAAAACAAAACAAAAACAAATCAGTGACCAATATAGCCACCTTTCTTTGCAAGGACACTCAAAAGCCTGCCATCCATGGATGCTGTCAGTGTTTTGATCTGTTCACCATCAACATTGCGTGCAGCAGCAACCACAGCCTCCCAGACACTGTTCAGAGAGGTGTACTGTTTTCCCTCCTTGTAAATCTCACATTTGATGATGGACCACAGGTTCTCAATGGGGTTCAGATCAGGTGAACAAGGAGGCCATGTCATTAGATTTCCTTCTTTTATACCCTTTCTTGCCAGCCACGCTGTGGAGTACTTGGACGCGTGTGATGGAGCATTGTCCTGCATGAAAATCATGTTTTTCTTGAAGGATGCAGACTTCTTCCTGTACCACTGCTTGAAGAAGGTGTCTTCCAGGAACTGGCAGTAGGACTGGGAGTTGAGCTTGACTCCATCCTCAACCCGAAAAGGCCCCACAAGCTCATCTTTGATGATACCAGCCCAAACCAGTACTCCACCTCCACCTTGCTGGCGTCTGAGTCGGACTGGAGCTCTCTGCCCTTTACCAATCCAGCCACGGGCCCATCCATCTGGCCCATCAAGACTCACTCTCATTTCATCAGTCCATAAAACCTTAGAAAAATCAGTCTTGAGATATTTCTTGGCCCAGTCTTGACGTTTCAGCTTGTGTGTCTTGTTCAGTGGTGGTCGTCTTTCAGCCTTTCTTACCTTGGGCATGTGTCTGAGTATTGCACACCTTGTGCTTTTGGGCACTCCAGTGATGTTGCAGCTCTGAAATATGGCCAAACTGGTGGCAAGTGGCATCGTGGCAGCTGCACGCTTGACTTTTCTCAGTTCATGGGCAGTTATTTTGCGCCTTGGTTTTTCCACACGCTTCTTGCGACCCTGTTGACTATTTTGAATGAAACGCTTGATTGTTCGATGATCACGCTTCAGAAGCTTTGCAATTTTAAGAGTGCTGCATCCCTCTGCAAGTTATCTCACTATTTTTGACTTTTCTGAGCCTGTCAAGTCCTTCTTTTGACCCATTTTGCCAAAGGAAAGGAAGTTGCCTAATAATTATGCACACCTGATATAGGGTGTTGATGTCATTAGACCACACCCCTTCTAATTACAGAGATGCACATCACCTAATATGCTTAATTGGTAGTAGGCTTTCGAGCCTATACAGCTTGGAGTAAGACAACATGCATAAAGAGGATGATGTGGTCAAAATACTCATTTGCCTAATAATTCTGCACTCCCTGTATAGACAAAGGGGCAATCTGGGAGTTACAGTTCAAAGTGCCACTTTCAGAGTCCTTCAGAGCATAAGAGCACTGGGCATAAACAACACAGAGACTGGTATGACTTTTCATAATTCGTTTACTTGTGAAATAAGCAGAACGCAAATAAAGATCAGCAACATTTAAAGAAGGACTCTAAGAGTGGCACTTTGAATTTTAACTCCCAGAATGCCCCTGTGAGCCCTTGGCTTATTCTTCAAGGGTCCTGGTCTCAACCCTATGCTAGCACCGGCAGTCAGAGCGTGCTGCTTTTCGGACCACTTGTTTTGATCGATATCCATATCTATATCTATATATATATATATCTACCGCAGTAGAGTAAATTGCCACCAAGAGTGGGGAAATCTAAGCCTTTGCGTGAAAACTACAATTCTAATTTTACCCTCTTCAATTTGTCTCCATCTCTGGTTTTAGGGGGTGGATACATGGAAGTCTACACTTTGCAGTAAAGTTACACCCAGAAATGGTGAATAGCCAAAAAAAGTAAATTTACATCAAAGTGTAAGACTGAATTTACAGGTGTAGATTTAGCTATGGGAATAGGCCCCAGAATTAAGAACTGCATACAGTAATGGCCCTTGTAAAGGTGGGTCCGGCATGTTACTTCCCATCTGTGATCTGGTGACTGATAGTGGAAGGTAGCTGAGGTAGAGATGCGATCTGTAACTGTGGGCCATTATCTCCTCCACATTTTCCCAGCCAACTGAAAGTTGGCCGAAGTGAGGGCTATTCCTGTTACCACTGTGCAAATAAACTTAACAACAGAAGACAGATCTCTCAGAGCTTTGGTTTGTCTATGACAGGTGAGCAAAGCTGGCTAGGCCCTTCATTCTTGACAGAGCCGCACTACAGCAGAAACTTTGCAGCAGGATAACTTCTGTACCCAACACTGAGTTTGCAGAAAGCGGGGAAATTCTACTGCAAACATGTATACGATGAGCAGATTTTGTCAAACTTTGTAAACTTAGAAAATTCACAACTGGAGAATTTCTACTTGACAAAAGGCATCACATTCCCGTATCAGTTGTTGATGCAACACACGGAATAGCCTGAGCCGGCTGGCTCTACAGGTTCAACGATGGTGTCATCCAGAGGGTATCCACAAATACATACATTATGTCCTTGTACAAAAATGTATGCCTACGCTATAGAAATTTGAGCAAGGCTGCCTGTGGACAAGGGGAGCAAAGCAAATGATTGACAGGCATGTTGCATTGTAGTTAATAGAAAAGCAAGGTAGTGAGCAGGCCCGAGGGATGCTGTGCTGCATCAGAGTTTATAATAATGAGGACCCCAGAGGGGAAGAGAAAAGCAGCTATCGAAGATGTAAAAGAACACAAGCCCTACAGAGAGCTTCTTCGAAGGCATCTCAACGTTTTTTCAAATGGAGAAACCCCTCGGTACATGAATAGAGAATGTTCTTCCGGGTGGAAGCTGAAGGTCATCAAGCATTGCTGCCCTCGGGTAAACTGTGGTGGGAAGCAAACCTCTTGCTTTCCTTTCTAGCTCTCCTTGTAGCCGTTTCCTGATGGTTCTCCTTGCTAACAAGGTCTCTGGCACCCCTGCGGGCAACTTCAGCCTGCAGTACTCATTTGCTTTCTCTTCCATTCACTCCCAGTTCCTCTACCTCCAGACACACAGCTTCCCATTAAACTTCATGCAGAGATGAGATGGAAGAGTGCAGTCAGGGTGTGCCGCACAAGACTGAAACCTTTGAATTAGGATGAACACAAAATATCAGATCTCAAGAGGATGGCATACACCTACATTTCATTAGAAAAGCAATAACCCAATTTTTGCAGCTGTAACAGTACTGCACTTCGGTGCACAAAGCCTTTCTTTTGTCTAATTGCTTAACACCATACTCTTATGGGATGTGGGACACCGTATCTCCTTTCCGACTGACATGCAATTATTAAGCAGCAAGAGATTTCAGTGGAAGTGGAGGGTTCCTCGTACACTGCATTCAAATCTAAGTGGGCATTTTAAAGCCAAGATGTGGGTCCTTCGTAAAACAGGAACATGACTTAATCTATCAATGTCTACATGACCTCAACAGTACTCTGTGGTTTACAAGCGAGGACTATCAGGATTAACTCAAGATGGAAGGACCATGCCCAAGTCCCCATGAACAGGCACCGACACACTCTCATGTGACGATTCACTGATTAACAGCACCTGTGCAAACAACACAAAGCCATGCTTGATACAAAATGTGCCTGTGTGTCATATGCAATTAAATGGCACAGGAGCCAAGCAGAATACCAATATGAATAGGAATTCAAAATGAGCATCAGACCACTCTGTGTACCCAAGGACAACATATTACAGTCCAGTGTTTCGTTCTACAGACTACTGCAAATGGAGAAATTCAGTGCAATTGGTTCAAATGAGATAAACCAGAACTAAATATCCCAGAATGCATTAGGCTGACATTAAATCATGCAACACTGAACCGATCAATGCAACTCAATATCTGAATTACTGTATACAGCAACTACATGACATCATTGTGAACACAACACTGCATGCAGCACAAGAGTTGAGTGTAAGTACATATCCACTTGACCTGGCATTACACTATATGCATCTGCATTTACCTTAACATGAATTTGACTATACCCTGCTGTCATACTTTAGTCACGCTTCCTCCCTCTCGCTGCACAGTGATGAAACGCTCCCAACTCAAAAGTGCTCCCCAACACCACACCATAAAGTTAGGTCACATGTTCCAAATCATCCCATCATAGCATAGAACAGCTATCCTTCACTACGCAGGCAGACAAGATACCAGTGTGAAAGACACACATAGCTTCAAGGGCCTAATACTGATTATAGCTGAGGTATCAAGGAACATTTTAGACAATCAAAAGGCTTTGTTTCAACCTGGGTCTCTCTTTCAATAGAAGCAAAAACCACACAAATATTTCCCAGTAACCCTAATATATTGCACCTGCATCTTACTGACTGCTGAGCCTGACTGCTGGTTTTGAAAATGCATATAACTCTCAATGCACAATTAATCACAATCAAGATGTGATCACAGAGAAGCCGTGGTGTTCAGGGGGCATCGCCATGAAATCAGGCCAAGGCAAGGAGTAAAACATAAAATGAGATTTTTATCTCTAACAGCAAGAAAGGAGGTTGCTAATATTTTGGCAATAATAACCCATGAGGGAACCAATATAATTTCACTAAGGCTATCACCAGAGGTTGTGGTCCTGAACACGTGTGGCACGGTATGTCTGAGGATGGACCTGCACAGAAACCGAAGCATATTTGCGACTCGCCATCCATTACTTAACATAACAAATCATGCAAAACTGAGGAAGTTTAAATATTTTTCAACTTGTGAATAAGCATCAGTTTATCATGTTAAGTTAAATGAAAATTGGTAGCTGATGTGTGTAAATCAATACTAAATGAAGACGACAGTGTAAGGGAAAAAAGAAAGCAATACATTTACAGTTTAAGTTTCAGTATGTCAGAGTGGGAGAGAAGAAATTTGTCAGGCCTTTAAATCACCCAGGGCCATGCTTCGGAGAAAATCTGTAGCATCACTGTTCCAACTTATTTTTTTAATTCAAATTTTACAATTGCTTTCCAGTTGGACACATGCTTTTCTGCCGTACAGCTCTGATGAGCTGCAACTTAATCAATAGCAATCCTGCTTATTTTGTACCACCTGTTCCCTTTAGGATTGTGTCACTATTCGCATGTGTGATCATTTAGCTGCCAAGTGGCCTCTCTTGAACCTCATGTCAGCGAACCTTGTATTTTAGCCTCGGCTCAAAAACCCCAGCATGTAAAGTGCTATTTGAAAGACAGACCAGGGTGAAAGTGTCATACAAGACATGGGTACACTCATCAGATATGTGACCTATAGAATGTAGATGCTTCACAGTGATTCTGACAGCTGTGCAAAACTAGCCATTTATGTAAAGATCGCTTGGCGGCACAATGAGTTCAGTCTCCCTAAGAGAACATTTATTATATCCATATGTGTGAGCAGTGCTTGCACCCTTCAGGTGTAGATTGGCTTTTACTGAAGCATGATATCTGTCACTCCAATGACAATCACTCGTTGCAGACATGCACTGAGTGCAGGTGGAACAGCACTAGAGACGGAACTGAATTTGTCATTTCATTTGTTGTATTCTGACTCCCCCCTTTAGCAAGCCTTTCCCAGCTGGCTACGAACACTACAGTCTTAGAGCCTGGGGCATCATCCTTACAAATGTGCTGATTTCAAACAGAGGGATTCCAGCTACTTTCAGTTGGGTACCAAGTGCACCGGAGCCTGGCCATCATCATCTAAGTGTAAGCTTCACTCACACAGAACATGTAGCATGTGAAGTAGATGGGCATGTACAGCTGATCACCACCGTTAGCAGCTGTCCCTACTCCCCGCACACAAACAAAGTAGGGGTAGAGCTTAACCTCAGGTCTGCAAGATGTTCTAGCACAGAACAGGCAAAGCTAGCAAATGGACCCATACCGCATGACAACTTTACTATGGTCCTATAGCCACCAATGCTCTTATTCTGTGACTTTCTCTAATAACACTCCAAGCATGGGCTCAAATCCCAGGAGCCAAACTGCTGGCTAAAAAAACAGAAATGGCTGAAAATGTCACACACCACTTGTTGTATGTGAACAATTCACCTGTACAAGACTTTTGGAAACCAAAAATCTTCTCTTTACGGTTCTCCAGCAAGAAAATAATTTATTGGGAAGGTGACAGGAGGTAGGGGTGTGGTTAATGCCTTCTTGTGTCCCGAGGGGATTGTGACCCGTGGCTGAATGATGGACTAGGTGCTTTGTGGTACCTTGTGCAGGATTAAGGGACTAAGGTTCTGTGTCCTGGGTTTTGTGAAATTGCTACATTCCAGGAGCCACAGGACTGCTAAGCAGCTGCTGAAGAATGTTGCTGCCAGATTCAAGGAGGCTGGGTACTGATGAATAGTTGATATTTTAACACATCTTGATGTTCAACTGCTGAAGAATTCCAACCCAGACACTGCTTGGCAGCAGACGCAGGTATGGAGGGCTGCATCATAGGCTAGTGCACAAACTGTGGTTCAAAAACAATGCGCTAGGCTGCTTTTCCTCAGAACCAGGGGAGCAGGGTTTGCTTGCAGAAGCAGTGGATGCAGTCTCTCAAAGTACTGCTGAGAGGTCTTGGGGTCAGAGATTGTGGTATTAATTTTCCTGTTCTACAAGATCTTGGTTGCAGATGAATGGTTCACTTACTGGTCTGTGGCTAAGTAAGGCTAAGGGTGCTACTGTCAGGCCTTGGGTGCAGGCTGTCAATGTGCTGAAAGTACACACGCGATTGAGTCTGTGATCCATACTGCAGCTGGGGAAAGTTATAGTACATTTTACGGAGGCAGAGATGTCTGAGGCACCTCTCTTCTGCAGTGATTGGCTGATGGCATGCACTAGTGGCCAATGATTGGCCATACGTTGCAGAGCTGGCTTGCCCACTAACCCCCAATGCAGTGTGTCTGCGATTAGCATTTTCTAGCAACCTAGACAGAATCTTATTCAATTATATTAAACATGGGGAGACAGGAAGGCCCTGCGCAAGGGAATGGGAAAAATCCTCCCAAGTGCCTAAAGCATGGTGCCTGGCAGAGAGACAGCTTTAGCTTTTTTCTCTTTATACGGAGCAACATACAACCCAACCGACACTCTGAAAATGCTCACCTCAAATGCCTGCTTTTCTAGCAGAGTTTTTAACTACAGGATTAGCATAGTGCCACTCACACAGAGCTAGAAAGCTACAAAGGCTTTTACCATTTTTACAGCTGCTTTGAGGCAGTCAACCAATACATTACAGACCGGCTACTATATTCAGTTACTTAATGTGAGTACTGAGTGCATACATTACCCACAGCCTTCAATCATGGACGGTCAAGCACAATTAGTGGCGTATACCAGTGTAAGCACAAGGTACAGCAGTGCATCGTTAGCAGCTGGAGTGACCTAGGTTAGAGGCAGGGACCTGTGTTTGCAGAAGATGCAGCAATGTATTATAGAAATGGAAGAATAGTAGGTTCAATGCAGTGACCAAGCATTCCCAGCACAAGCAGCTTCATACCGTGGGAAACCAGAGCGCACATGCAATCCGTCGACATTCTGGCTGACCAAGAACTTTAGGATGCCGACTCTCTCCAGCTGCAGCAAGGCCATGTGAGTTTTCGAGGGACGTGCGTTTTCAAAGGTGGTGTCAAACTTGGGGTTCAAGCCCTTCTCCTCCATCGTCCATACGCCTGTTGGTCCCCTGAAAATAAAGAAAAAACCTCATTACCCTGAAAGGACAGGATGTAGAATGTGGAAGAACACCATTTATGGGTCAAAAGAAGATAAAAGAAACCTACTGAGAAATAGCAAATCCGTGCTTTCAAATGCCAAGGCTCAGCACAACTAGTCACCCCACGCTGAATGTACACTCACCTGAAATCAGGTATGCCTGAAGCTGTGCTGATGCCTGCACCGGTGTGGAAAACAGTGTAAGAGGAATTCTTGACCAGTTCTGCAAGCTCCTGGACTTTTCTTTCTAGTTCATCTTGGGGATCAAACACCTGACAATTGAATTACAATGAAGGGAGTAAAAAAACAAAGAACAGCTGACATAAATATGGGCAGCACATGCCTCTGAGCAGAACAAAACAAAACATCAGTGAAACAAACTGCTTCCCCACTCTCTCTCAGAAACCACAAAGCTCCTACATGCAACTCGTGAAATTTCAGATTTGTTCTGGAATGGCAGCAACTTATTACATCATACAGGGTCACACTACGCTGAGACCCCATTAAGTTCACAACAAGATTAAGAGCCCTATGCTTATTCTCCAGGTCAGTCCGATAGGCCATAAAGAACCAATGCTAACTCTAGAAAGTGGTTTGGAGGTCTATAAATACCTAATCTGCCACACCAGACACCTTATAAGCCACAACCTTTTGCTCATTTACTGGCAAAAGTACAAAAAGTTGAGGCAGCAACAGCAATAGCACGAAGGATGCCCCAAGGACAGCTATAATGGTGCTGCCCCCATGCTCCTCTTTCACTGAGGCAATCATGAAGAAACTTGTGACATACTTAACTTCAGATTCAGTGAAGACTGCAGGCCTCTGCCCTGACGCCATTGCTGAGTTACACATGGAGGTACTAGAAACTCAACAAAAAAAAGGCGAGAAAAGTACCCACAGTGCAGAAGCGCACCCTGATATACCCTCCTCAAACAACAACCCTGAACCCCACAGATTCAAACAATTGCAACCCAAATGCAGGACACCCATAGTTCCCACAAATAATGGCGAATGTAGTCACTGCTCGACGTTAAGTCCATGTAGAATCAGGTCTTGAAAAATCATTAAAATGTTACTAGGCCTGCAGGTCGAGTAACTTATATAATCTACTCGACCTAACTGTAATGTGCTTGACCCATAAACGGGTCTCAAATTGTGTGATCCTAGGCAAATAGTTTGCAGTTGCCTTTTTTTTTTTTTTAAGTCTCACATATGATTGCACCTTCAAATATGTGAGCTCAGCATTTCTGCAGTACAAAAAACCTCCTTTGCTTGATTAAGTAGACTAAAGTTTGCTGCCTGCATCATAAGAATCTAGCCCACATACCCATGAGGTATAGCCTACATAACCTAGGACTTCTTTTAGTTTACTAACAACATTGCAATCAGGGCAGGAGTGTTTCTCAGTTTGTTTAAACACTCAATTTTAATAAATATATTACTAAACCATGATGCGGGCACTTTTGTCATCTACACACAGTAACTTTCCAAGAAATGTCCAAAAACCTCTCCACTAACTTGCAGCTTTACTGATAAAACTATATAGTGTATTCACAATCTGTGAATATTGGGTTTCAGAAAACACATCCTTTGCACATCAACATGTAAAGTATTATGATTTGTTTTCATCCTAATAAAATATGTTTTCATCACACAGAAATATAAAAAAGGGCTTTCACAGCTGCTGAGATATATTTTGAAGTGTTTGCACAGTTGACTTAGTCATTTAAATGTTGTGTGTTAGGAAAAACCGGACACCCTGTAGCCTTTTATGTTACATTCTAAGCAGCAGGTCACACAGTTCAACTTACAAATTCCTGGAACTCTGCAGTCAGCAGGAAAATTAATTGTACGAAAAACTGACTTTTGACTTCTGTCTGTGAGCACAGAGCAAATAAGACACAAGAACAAGATTTCAAGGATTCTTTTATTGCCCCTCCACTTTTCAAATGAACAGAACACCTGTTCAGTGCCAACTCAGAAGAAGGGACGAGTAATTATTAAAAATAGCTCGACCTGATCAAATAAGACTCACCAATGCAAGTGGTTGAGTGGATTTTTTGAGCCCTGAGAAACTTTATTCAGGCCCTGGAAAAGATATGCTGCAGTATGTATGATGCCCTTAAAAGGTTCGGGTGTGTAGTCTGAAGGCCATGAATCAGGGAGTTCTCACCATAAAGATGCAAGAGTACAGTGGGTCTGAAGTTGCTTTATGGAAGAAGCAGGTTCAATTTACTTTAAAAAGAGAGCTGGTACCAGGTTGTCTTTGTCTTTTTTATTTGTGGCAACGTGTTACTTAAGGGAGAGGTTGGTGTCCAGGGTGAACCCAAGTGACTAAGCATCTAATGAAAGTTTGTGATCTAAGCTGTCAAGGTTCAATTCATTGAGGCAGTTTTGTACTGTGTCTTATTTTTAGTAAATAACAGGAATTCTGTTTTGTTTTAGTAGTACTTCATGTAGGAACTGAACATTCAGTTTTAGATGATGTGCAGGCAATGCTTGAGGCATTGTATGTCTGAAATAGAGGAGACTTTCAAGAAAAGTGGTGTCTAATCTGCATATTGGTAAATCTTGATGCTGTTACCTATGATTATAACAACAAACTGCTTCATGTAGAGGTAGAAGCTGGCGGGTACAGTATGGAACCCTGAGGGGACTCTAAAGGTGAACTTGAACTTTGTTACCAGGAGGTGCCCAGGTGAATACACTGTTATAATTTGGACAGGCAGGAGAACCAGTGAAGGACACTGACATTACATTTGGGACCGCAGAGTGCATATCACAGTGGGATGGTCGACTGTGCTGAATGCAGCTGCGAGGATAAGCAGTATCATGGAACATATTCATTTGTGGTCAAGAAGGCATTGTCCACAATGTATTATGTAGCAGTCTCCATGCTGCATCTTCATCAAAATACGCTTTATTCCATTTTTATATAAAAATTGTAAAAGCATACAGTTCATAATGCAATACCATATACAAGTTAAAATCAGACACACAAATATATTTAAAAAACATAAAGTTACCAGAAATAGAATTGCAATATAATAAGCAAATGCAAGCAGTACAATAATAATCATTTAAAAAGGGTAGCTTGGTCAAAATAGAGAAAACAAAAGTTTCCCCAGACGGCTAACTGGCCGTGAATGGTCCACGCTCAAAATAGTACAATAAATAAATGCAGTTTACAGAGTTTGCTAGGGCAGATAGACCAGGCGACACTGTGCAAATTTTGATTCTTTTGAGACATGTACTTGAAAAACTCTTACTCAAGTCATTCTTCATCGTCTTCATGTAAATAGATATTGTCACAGACATATACAGTCGCAGAATAAAAATACAAAACCATAATCCCAGAACCACCCTTTTTCCCCACTGCTCTCCCGAGACGCCCACTGCAGAAATACATTTGTAAATCATCAAACAGATGTACTCTGTTTGTAAAAGCTGCAGGTGAAATAGGACTGGTCTGCATTGCCGGATATTTAAAAACTTCAGCAAGGTCAATAAAAATTGTTTCCTCAGGATGACAAAGTTTGCAAAAAAACATGAAATGTAAAAGAGACTAAGCAGTCATTGAGTCACGTGGATAAGGCTCTAAACAGGAAACATGAAAAGCACAGCTGGGATAAGCTACCAATAAGTGCGCGATTCCAAATCTAAACTTAATTAGATAAAAACTCTGGGTATGAGATAATGGAAACAGAAGATATGGCTCCAAAGTATGTGTGGTGACCAAGGGGAGATAGCTCGCCACTTGTACGTCTAGACTGTTCTCCCATGGCAAAAGAGTCATCTCTTAGTTGTTTTTTGGAGATGATGATCAGCGACAAAGGATTATGATAACAATCCTCACGCCCTAAGAGGGAAAGCTGCCCCTTCAAGTAGCTCGACCATTTAAATTTGGAAGCCACGTTGGAGGACTTGGCATCATTAATTATGGACTGGTTGAGCAGAGTTTCCTGCTTAATCCAGATTGCTCTCCATAACAACAGAGGGGCTAATTTAATGTGGTCCTGTAGCGGAACCAACCCCAGTTCAGAGTGGCATACTGTGATAGGGAAGCTATTTGGAACTGAGAGAAGCTTCCTTAGAAAATTATTTTCAGCCACTTGCAAGTTTTCACAATAACCCCAAACTCCTGCTCCAAATGTAGCCAGTGACATACATTTTGCATGATAATTATTCAACATTGCACCCAGTGGTTTACTGCCCAATTTCTGAGCAAATCTAAAAAGGGCTGCTGTAGCCTGATCAGCTTTCAGCATTCTACACCTAATCAGATGGGTCCAAAAACGATTTGAATCAAACGGGATGCCTAGGTATGTGAAGGTGCTTCCCCCCCGATCTAAAAAAACAGGGATTACGTATTAGAAGAAGACCCAATAACCATAACGTGGGATTTGTACATATTTGTTTTTAAGCTCAAACCATTCACAAACAAAAAGAACCCATTTAAACAGTTTTTGTAGGCCTACACCCATTTAAGATATTAATACAGAGTCATCAGCATACAGCAGAGCAGGGAATTTCGATCTGCCTCCACTGCATGAAGATGCTTTTCTAAGTCATTTATATAAAGACAAAATAAGAACAGGACAAAAATGCAGCCTTGCCTAACGCCACGTAAGTATCAGTAAACTCCCCATTTTTCCCATACCTTACCCTTGCCAGTAACCCATCGAGCATCTGAGCCAAAAAATAAACTGAGACCAAATCAAAACTGATATCAAGCATGATGGATCACAGCTTCCTTCTGTCCACCGAATCAAAGGCTGCTGAAAAAACCATAAAGCCTAGATGAATGCTCACTCTGCTGCCCATGGTGTACATGCTGCATCATATTTAGAAGCCAGTCTAGCAGTTGTGTGGGAGATGGTTAGAATTAATAGGACCTAGGAATTGAACACAGAATGCTTCTTCAATGATCTTGCATATGAATGGTAGGTAAGTGTTGGGCCAGTAGTTGGGAGAAATCATCAGGATCTAGTGTAGGATTTTATTTAGAAGTGCAGGGATTTAGCCTGTCTTGCAAGCTTCTAGACGGATACCTGGATGTCAGAGGCATTGTCAATGGTGGTTAGGGGTCATAGAGGGTAGTGTTACAAGCAAAAGGGCTGACCAGTAGCACTGAGCTAGTGCTCCAGCCTCCAAGTTCGTAATCCTGCATGATCCTGTTGTCCCTGGGCCCCGCAACCGCAAGAACATGTGCAGCTGTAGAGGAGAGTGAGGTGTGGCCCCCCTGAGGAGAGAGGAGTGGCAATCGGAGTCCTACCAGCAACTCCAATAGAGACAGGACGGAAGGGGAGAGCAGCGGAGGCCTGACCCACAGGATGGGCCCCAAAAGTGAGTGGAGGTACCATTGTGAAGCTGAGGGGCTACTGCGGAGGAGGTAGCAGTGGTGAGAGAGGCCTAAAGTGGCAGATTGCAGGGCCCGACCTGGGGACTGGACTCTGCCCTCCCCAGTCTGTTTTTACCATTTGGCAGTGGGAGTGGAGGCTGGTGGGAGGAGGGGTGGTGGAGGTGAGAGTGAGGCGGGGGGCCCCCTATGGCTGGGAAGTTGGCACTCCTCAAAGGAAGACGCCGCTGGACAGTGAGTGCAGGAGTGCAAATAGGAGCCGCTGGATAGCTGCTGCGGGTGGGGCTCGGTTGTCCCAGCCCCCCATCCTGCACCTCTTGGTTCTCAGAGGAGTTCGGACGTGACTAGGAGCAGGCCGCGACGGAGGTGCGGGCTTTGTGAGTGACTCTACTGGGCCTAGTACCGTTTGATGCCAGAAGGTACACACAAATCCTGGGATACTTACCTGTTGACCACTTATTCATAGTGCAGCTCCCAGGCGCGCCACGCCACGGTGGACACAATGGGCAAGGAAAGGGGGAAAAAAGGTGTGCAGCAAAGTAAGATGGACCAATTCACAACACAGCAGTCAGGAGAAGAGTTACAGCGCACTACTGGTGGATTGCCAGGAGAAGTGAGCGAGACTTCTGGGGCACAGATCCCGGCAGCCATAGAGGCATCTGGGCAAGCCGTACAGACACAGATTGCACCAATTGCAATAGATGTTAACTTGTTGAGGACAGATCTGCGTGCTGCAGGCGAGAGGTCTGTGGCCACGGAGCACCAGGTGAGCACCATACGGACAGAGCTAGATGACTTGAAGGCTACTGTGGCTATTCTAGAGACCAAGACGTGAAAGTTGGAGATGAAAGCGGAGGATGCAGAAGGACGGTCCTGAAGATGTAACCTGAGGGTAGTGGGCTTCCCGGAGGGCACGGAAGGGGCCGCCCCAGAAGCATTTTTGGAGGACTGGATTAGGAAGGCGCTACCTGAGCCCCCAGGTCAGCTGTGTTTGTAGTAGAGTGGGCGCATAGAGCCTTAGCCTCTCGGCCACCCCGGAGGCCTCCCCCCCCCCCCCCCCCCGGGACAATTATTGCTAAGATACTAATCTATAAATATCGGGACACTATCTTGCAGGAAGTAAACAGGAAGGAAGGAAACACAATGACCCGACCTTTGAGAATCATACCATACGATTCTTTCCTGACTATACGAGACATGTTCAGCTCCAACGACAATCATTCAGCGGCATTAGGCAAAAACTGAAGTCACTCGGCTACATGTACATGCTGCTATTTCCTGCAAAGCTGGAAGTTCTGCATGCTGGCCGCTCACATTTTTTCCAAACGCTGGAGGTGGCATGGGACTGGCTGGAACTCGGAGGGGGTGGGGGGCCTCGATGAACCCTTTCGCTGGAGGGGGCCGAGGGGATGTCAGGAGGGCTGGTGACTCTATGGCCACCACACGAAGAAAAGTAGGCGACGCAGCGCTGAGGTCAGAGTGATAGTGCGCCTAGATGGTTCCTTGAGTTTGGAGCAGCGGCAGCTGGAGAGAGAGGAGGCCAGGATGCTGGTGGAGACAGTTACCTCTGCAGCATCTTCGCGCACTGGGTCTCTGCAGGGAGAAGAGGGCTCAGCCTTAGACCTGGACGAGGGCTGCACCTGAAGGGGATGCACACATGTGGAGTCAGCTGGGACAGACGGAGTGCGCCTCGTAGCACCTGAAAGTATGTTGTGCATAACAGTCAATGCGTGAAGGTTAAAAACAGGAAAAGAGGAGAGGGAAGAGGGAAAAAGTGAAAATGCTACTCTGTTGGTGTGGTGTTGGGCTGGTCCCCCCCCCCCATCCTATATGTGGGCAGAAATTGCAGTATTTGCTCCCACTCCTTTTTCCTTCCTGGCTCCTCTCTTGTTTGGAGTGACCAAGGGGCGCAGGGCACCAATAACAAGAGGGGGCTAGCACTACAAGGAGAATTCCCCTCGACTAGCTTCCTTGGTTCTTCTTTGTTTGTTTTTCATTTGCTTTATAATTTTTTCTCTTTTTTGGTATATTTGCTGTTATCTGTGGGGAGTGTGAGTGTGAATCGAGTATTGGTGGAGGTAGACTTGATGCACGCTATCCTAGGACACCTTGAGCTTCCTTGTGGTGCGGTGGGAGTTTCTCTTGTGTTGCTTTCTGTCGAGGTGTAGGCGGCAGAGAAGTGCAGGATACACAAGTTGTTTAGAGGTGATTACCCAGGGAGGGATAGGTGTTAAAGGGGATTGCTTATTGTTGCAATGGAGTTTCTTGTCACAGAAGTGGTGGATCAGTTGCACTAACACTATGAAAGATGCTACATTGTGCGAAGTGAGAACGATGTACAAGCAGGCTCGTGGGACAGGTGGGGCTCGGGGGGAGGAGACTGCTATGATTGTGTATTGAAATAGATCCCAATGAGTGATTCAGTGTGCTTTCTTACGTGGAATGAGCGGGGTCTGAACTCATTTGTAAAACAGCATAAGGTCCACTCATACCTCAGACGAGTTGGTGTTCACACTGCTCTCCTACAGGAGACGCATTTGATGGACCCACAGGTGCAAAAACTACAGAGAAAGTGGAGGGGCCAGCTTTACTCCTCCACGTATTCATCTTATGCAAGAGGGGTTTCGATATGGGTGGCTCCTGGTGTACC
Organism: Pleurodeles waltl; assembly: GCF_031143425.1. NCBI lineage: Eukaryota > Metazoa > Chordata > Amphibia > Caudata > Salamandridae > Pleurodeles > Pleurodeles waltl. The sequence continues at coordinate 65,346,769 of NC_090451.1, read as the reverse complement.
GCTCCAGCTGAGGGGGCCAGGTGGCGGATGTGACGGGTAGATACGTCCTCCTGCACGCGAATCTAGATGGGCGTGAATGTTGTATATTAAATATGTATGCACCGAATACAGATGATGATGAGTTTTTAGGACCCTCGAACAGGAACTTCTACCCTATGTTGGAATGCCTATTCTGTGGGCTGGTGATTTTAATTGCATGCTAGATGGCACACTGGATAGATGTCTGCTGCGAAGGGGCACTAAACCCTGCATGAATACTAGACTTCAGGGAATCATGACAGAGCTGCACCTGGTGGACATCTAGAGAGAACTTCACCCTATGTCCAAAGCGTAATCATGTTATACACCGGCTCATAAAGCATATAGTAGGCTGGACCGTATCCTGCTAACTAATGATGGCTCACTGACTGCGTGGCGGGGCAGCATATCAGGTGCGATTTCTGTCAGATCACGCCCCACTGGTGCTGGAGTGTGAGACTACCACCCCTAGACCGGCTGTCCCCCTATGGAGTCTGTGCGGAGACGCTCGGGGACTTCGACTATAGCGTAGATGTGCTGGCTGCACTGCAGGGCTACATCAGGGAGAACTGAAACACAGCCCGGACCCGCGGAATGGAATGGGAGGCCTTAAAGGTAGTTGTGAGGGGAGTGAGCATTGGGAAAGTGTATGGTATACAGAGGAAGCTGGAAAGGTAGCTCACACAGCAGGAGGGGGCCCTGGAGATACTGCAGAGTTGAGAAGGAGATGGTGCTGTGAATGCACCAGGGATCTTGGAGGTGCATAGATGGATAGGGGTCGCGTGGAACACATTGGATAATCTGGTGCGCTGGGATTACAGACAGCGGTTGCATCGGGAGGGCACCCGGTCGGGGCGCATGTTAGCATGGTTACTAGAGGGTGAGAGGCCTCCATTGGTGATTTTATCCCTTTGTGGGCCAGCTGAAGTTATGATAGGGGGAAAGCAACGGGTCAACTCTCTATGGCACGACCACTTGAGGGGGGTATATGCACCTTGATAGATGGGTTCTTGGCAGACCTCCAGCTTCTAGGGCTGACGGAGGCTCAGGCAGGGGAACTGGAGGGAGACATACAATTGGAAGAGTTGCAGGAGGCGTTGCTGGATATGCCAAGCGGTAAAGCACCAGGCCCCGGCGGTTTTCCGGTTAAATTCTTTCAGATATACTCAGCCACACTTCTCCCTAGACTATTAGAGATGCTGGGCGAGCTGCATAGGAGAGGGGCATTGCCTGTACATATGAGAGAGGCGACAATAGTCATGATACCAAAACAGGGCAGGGATCAGACTGGCCCCAGTTCCTATCGACCATTGTCGATGTTACTTCTTGATGTAAAATTGTTTGCTTAAGTACTGGCGCTGCGATTGCGATGAGTGATTACGCACTTGGTGCACGAAGACCAAGGCAGATTTGTGCCTGGGAGGGCGTAACATATGAATTTGCAGAGACTTTCCCGCGTGATGCAGGAAAATAGAGGCTCTGAGTTGCAAGCTGCACTTGTGGCCTTGGACATTGAAAAGGCGTTTGATACTCTGTCGTGGGAGTACTTATGGGAGGTGATGTGCCGAATGGTGATTGGGCCGAGCTTCCTGTCATGGGTTCGCCTGTTGTATGTGGCGCCGCAAACGAGGGTGCACACAGGGATGATGGTGTCTGACCCCTACTTATAAAGCGAGGTACAAGGCAGGGTTGTCCACTGTCCCCATTCCTGTTCTTGTTAGTGATGGAGCCGCTGGCTGTACAACTTCGGGAGAGGCTCCAAGCTTGGGGTACAAAGGTGGGGACCAGGGTGCATACTAATTAATTGTATGCAGATGATGCTTTGGTGTTTGTAACGGACCAGGAGTGCTTGGTCCCTCTCCTGGTAAGCCTTATTGACTACTTTGGAGCGGTTTTGGGCCTCTGTGTTAAAAGGCACAAGATGGTACTCTACCCAATGGCATCCCTGGTTGATTTAGAGGTGACAGAGCTCCCGCAGGTGGGTCTGACATGAGAGAAAGAGGCATTTCAATATCTAGGTATATGGGTGACTCACTCCCCTTGGCTACAGTATAGTATGAACATGGGCAGATTGGTGGATGGACTTAGCTCCTCTGTCCAAATTTGGACCACACTCCCATTGTCAGATATGGGTCAGGTCTCCCTTAGTAAAATGGCACTCCTCCCTTGATGCTTATATGTCATGCAGAACTCTTTCTGTGACCTTCCGCTGACATTGTTCCGCCAGATAGACAGGCTATTGGTGTCCCTGATCTGGGTAGGTAAGAGGAGTAGGGTCCACCTCGAGGTACTGAAGCTTGATCTGGTGGATGGTGGATTTGGTGTGCCGGATCGTCATTTATATTACTTGGTCGGTCTGTTGCAATATGCGGCCCTCTGGTGTGACTATGGGCCTAACTGGGAGAAAACACTGCTGGATAGGACAGTACTAATAGCGGAGCTCCAGACACTCCTTATGAATGGTGCTGGGCTCCCCATGGGTGCTCTGTTCGTGGTCTCACAGGTGGCTTGGATGTGGCAGCGGGCGGTCACATGGGTGATCCGACGAGTGCCTTATGCACGCCTGTTACCATTATGGTAGCTGCGCCCCTTTGTGTGTATAGCAGAGGCAATGGACTTCACGGATTGGTGAGCAAGCAGCTGCAATAATGCAGGGGATTTGTATCACAATGTTTGCTACATGGGAGGAGGCTGAGACACACTTCCGAGTTGGGCGGGGACAGTGTTTGCGGTATGCTAGTATATCGAGCACGGCTCAGGAGATATGGACTTCCTTCCCAGAGGAACCCTCACAATTTCACTTCATGCAAGTATTGTTAGATCCGGGCTCGGCCCAGGGGGCTTCTCTCACGGATGAATGTTGCCCTAAATAGGGATAGACATATAGATATCTTGGGTGCGTGCACTGCGGGATGCTCATCTAGAGCTACCATTAGAGGACGGGGACTGGGCCAGGGAATGTGCATAAGTGCAGGAAGGATCCAGTAATGCCAGATTTAAATGGGCGCAGTTTTATTATTTGCATAGGGCGTATCTGACGCCACAGCAACTGCATAGAATATTTCCTGCACAAACTGACAAGTGCAGCCGCTGCAGTGCTTCTCCTACCACTTTTGCCCATGTTACTTGGCTATGTGGGTCCCTGCAGTCGTTTTGGTGTGAGATAGTGAGACCACGTTTTGGTGGAGGTGTCACCATAGTTAAAACAGACATGACGATGCGACACTGTTTGTTGAGATTGATCACTCTCTCCAAAAAAAGAGCGGAAAATTACCTATTGGGTTGCACAGCAGGGGTTCATACTAGCAAAGCACTACATTGCTATTCATTGGGCTAGCCCAACTTCCCCGTCCTGTGAAAAATGGATGGCTGATTTGGTGGAATGGGCAATAGCTGAGGAGTACAGACTCCGAAAGGTTCGGACGGATGAGAATGCTGAGCGAGATCCAGAAGCTTGGAGCTCTATGATTGAGTGTCTGGGAGCTGAGCCTAAGGAGGGAGATATGGACGGGCAAACAACTGGGACCTCGTGTGACTCTGATGACCAGGAACAGTGGCCAGGTACTGTAGCACAAAGCTCTGAGTGACTGGCGTTCTCGGGGAGGATGCCCGAAGGGGGGCAGAGGAAGGGGGGGTTGAGGAGTGGTGATGATTGTGGACTATTGGAGTTAAGTTTAGTCGCTATTCGGGGACCCTGTCAGAGAGAGGGGTCCAGATTTGCGATATATAGGGAATTGAAGTAGATGGGGCTCGTATGCATGAACCTGTTCGATCACCCCACTGGCTGATTGGTGATGAGGCGACAGCTGGAGGGAGATGCCAGAGTTTGAGGTGCGGACACCCTGGCGCTCTCTTCTCTCTCTCCCGCCCCCTTTTTTGCCCGGCTCCCCCCGATGACATTTTATGTGCTCTCTCACCCGCTGATGGTGTCTAGATTAATGTTGAATTAAAAGAACACTGGTTATTGCACTGGATAAAATGTGGTTATATGGTGTGAACTGCTACTCTGCCATGCTGTTTGTTTTGTTTATTGTATTATGCAATGTTGCTGTATTGCTTGTTGCAAAAACTGAATAAATACATCTAAAAAATAAAAATAAAAAGTCGGGCGGAGGAGCATCCCCAAAGAGAACTTTGAGGAATGATGAGGGTAAGAAATTATTTTAAAAAGAAGTGACTTTGAAAGAGTTGAGTATATCGGCAAGGTCTGTGAGAAACAGGGCTTTGAAGGAAGCATGTCCATTCTTCCACTCTCAGATGAGTCCAATACCATGGAACACATCAAATTTCTGCATCACATCCAATATGTTTCACACATCTCGGACTGCACCCTTAAATGGTTCTGATAATTCCTTGCAAAACATGCTCGAAAAGGTCAAGCTAGAGGACCTCAAGGCCTTGCTAAGCACAGACTCTTAGCCCAAAAAAGGTACCCTTTACCACTCACTCCAATATCTACAAACCACATACAGACCCCCTCAGAAACCATAATTCATCTTCCACTCCTTCATCATCACACAAATCTATTTACTTGCTACATGAGACAAAGACCAATTCTCAGACAGCGATTAAAGACATGGCCTGCTAATGCAGGAATGCCGGACAGGAATGATGCCAATCCGCAGTCACATCATCAAGCAATAGATGTTACTCAAACTGCATAAAATGGGCACAAAAAAACTACAAGACAAAAAATGTCAACTACAACCTAATCATCTGTCTTGGCCATTATCTTTGTAAGTTGTATTGCTGCAGTTGCTCACAAAAACAAGAGTGGAAAGATACAATGCACCCGAAAGATCAATGCTCGATAAAATGCCTAGTAATAATTAAGCAATGAAGCACACACTATACAATAAACATGTCTGGCATTCTGGTGTCTCTGCAACACTAGAAGGCCTGACGCTGCACCAGCATGCCCAACATTTCTCTCTGTACCCATTCAAGGAAGCACTGACTAGTCTCATTCTTTCCGCACAAAAACTCCCTATATGCTTCACCCTTTGAAGCCCTTTTTTCACATACCATAGATCAGATGTCCCTCCCGCCCATAACTAAGGTGGGTAACCATTCTGTCTTTTGCCACGTTTGTCCCACATTTAGATGGTCTGCCCCACTGCCTACAATCAGCAGGTGCAGAACGCCAAATGCCCTGCATTTTGCTGCTCACTAATTGATGGCACATGTTTCATTTTTCAGCCTGTGAGCTATGAAAAGATGCCCGGAAGGAGCTGCAGCACAGAGTCCTGCACAATGCACAGCAGCACGTTCGCATTTAGAGATGCTAATAGTGAAAGTATAAACCTGCAGTTAAACAACCCTGGATGTGTGAGGGGCAACCATGCTGGAGTCCTCTATTGAGAATATGCATTTGATATTTATTTCTTCCATTAAGCCTCGTCCAAAGTTCACACATACAGGCAGATCAGGAGCTAGACCTATATGAAGAGTATGATTTGCCCGAGAACAAACTGTTTGGTAAAGTTGGAGACCCGAGACTGTAAAGCAAAGCTGCTTATTCCAAAGGGAATTACTTTACCCCCATATTACATTTTGGAGTGTAGACTGTGATACCGAGGATTGTAAACCAGCCCATCCATGAGGTTATATCGAATCCCTTTTTTAACCTCAAACTTTCTAGCAGCTTTCAGACTGAATAAAAATACTTCCAATATTGAACAAACAAATGCGGAGAGTATGTTTAATGCCGCACAACACACAAGTTTGGCCAAATGCAGAGGCCAGGAATAAAAATCATGTCTCCTTATTTCACAGATTTCAACTAGCTCAATGGACCACAACGCGGCGGAGAAAACCTGCCCTTTCTGTGTAAATGTCACTGTGCTGTAGGGACTGCGCAGATTTACAATACATTAATTCCAGCATATCTAGGTGCAATGGTAAAGTCACAATTAAATGTAGGAGTCCGGCCACCCCAGAGAATTACGTACGTTGGTAGGGATCTGTCAAGGTATTTAATTAAAAAAAAATGTATACGCTTCCTTTATGGAGCCTGTTTCTAAGCTCCTCCATTAGATTCTTATAATGGAAAAAAGGCATCAGTACATAGTGGGACTTTTTTTTTTAGTTCCGGAGCAGTTGGTGGTTACTGGGCAGCATCCGTTGTAAATACTGTTGTTTACTATCAGGGCTTCATGGCTTAAATCTATTTCATTCAATTTGAATAACAACTACTCCGTTTTTAAAGTTGACTCTTCTAAGGTGCCACAAGCGAGCAGCCAACGAAGCCCCTCTAACTTCAACACATGGCTCGCGTCAGGGGGCTGTGATGGACTGAAGCTAAAATAGAGTGACCCAGTGATCACTCTCAATATATTCAAAATACGGCAGTTGAATATTTTAAAATGGACTACTTCAGACGAGAGGTTCTCGAATGAAGTCCCAAAAATGTGTTCTGCGGGTATAATACTCCCACTCCTCAACAAACATCTTCTGATGTCTCCACAAGAGCAAAATGTCTAGACGCACACAAAGTGTCCTGCACAGTGATGCTAGAAAGGGGGGACATCTTCCCCACATTAACCTCCCCTAACCACCGAGACAAGGTTCTGTGCCCGAATGTATAGTGTCGCCACCACAGGTCTCCCTGCACCCCTATAATAGATACCCACTCCCTCGGGGCTCTCCAATGCCTGCACCCCTGGACCAGCTGGTCGGTTGTGTCTCACACTGGCATTACTCTCTCGCCAGGAATCCCGTGGTCTCCCTCCCAAAGGTGTCACAACCGGGCCCCCGGCTCCCTTCAGCCACCCCTCGCCCTCCGCACCCCTGAGCAGGACTGCTAGCTTCCCAGGAGGGGCCCTCCCTGCACCCTTCTCTTTCAGCCCCGCCTCCCACCCATCATGTGTCCTCTCCAGGCCACCCACTTCTGCTTACTCCCCCTTTGTCTCCATTCCCAATACTCCCTCACCTCGGGCAGGCCGCACTTCCCCTTGTCGGGGTAGGAGGAGAGCCCAGCCGCGTAGTTGACAGACATGGTGATCCAAGGATCCCCGCTTCACTCTTCGGGGCTCCACTTCCGGCCCCCCCGAGGCCGAGCATCACCCACTTCCGGCAGAGCTGTATGCGTTCCTGTTTGAGAGAAAACAGAGTGATCCAGGTACGCGGAAAAAAGCCCAAACCAAGACCCGCCCACAAAGGGATGTGAATAGCTTACAAAAATGGTAAAAGGCCATTCAAAAATAGAGAATCATGGAATGTAAAGCTGAAAAAAAAAACATTTACCTATGCTGATTTCGCAGAATCCGCATTTTTTCATTAATTTATTTATGTATTTTATTTATTTATTCGTGTATTTACTCATTCGTTCATTTATGTATTTATTTAGTGATGGGTAGTACTAAATGTGTGCCTACTTCAACACTGCTCAAATACTGGTAGCTTTCCTATAGCGCTGTCCAACTTCTTTTCGAAGTGTTCAAAGCTTGTTCCAGCAGTCAGGTGAGTAACTACTGCTTTTGTGGTACAATAATGAGAGGGTGTTGGTAGAAGTTACATTTATGAGTTCTGGTGCTGTGTGTGGGTCCCAGCAGGTGTGCATCAGACATGGCACAGCTGCATGAATGTGCAGCTGATTGTTGTAGTTGTAAAGAAAGGTGTGCAAAACTATAAGTGTAAGCAGTACACATGAACCACTCAACAGTCATGGCATGGCACTTGTCAGAGCCACTGATTTAGACTGTAGACTACTTCTTAGCAGTGCTACAGCCTACCGTTACCTCAGCCTTCATTAAAAATTAAACTGTCTTAAGATCAAATGTACAGCATCCATTTTAGGACATCCTCGTTCCTCACTCCTCATCCCTACTTCTCATCCATAATCCCTACTTCTCATCCATCATACATCACCCCTGCTTCTCTTCCATCATCCCTACTTCTCATCCATCATACATCATTCCCACTTCTCATCCATCATCCCTACTTCTAATCCATCATACATCATCCCTACTTCTCATCCATCATCCCTATTTATCTTCCATCATCCCTACTTCTCATTGCTGCGTCTTATCCCTGCTTGTCATCTATCATCCCTACTTCTCATCCATCATCCCTACTTCTCATCCATCATACATCATCCCCACTTTTCATCCATCATCCCTGCTTCTCTTCCATCATCCCTGCTTCTCTTGCATCACCCCTACTTCTCATCCATCATCCCTGCTTCTCATCCATCATACATCATCCCTACTTCTCATCGATCATCCCTGGTTCTCTTCCATCATCCCTGCTTCTCATCCATCATACATCATCCCTACTTCTCTTCCATCATTCCTACTTCTCATCCCTCATCCCTGCTTCTCATCTATACTTCTCATCCATCATTCCTACTTCTCATGCCTCAGCCATCATCCCTACTCCTCATCCATCATCCCTACTCCTCATTCCTCATCCCTCAGTCATACCAACACATGTTTAGTTGAAATTGGAATTTGAAAGGCCTGCATAAATTTGTAGTTTGTGACTCAAGTCCGGTTTCCCTACTGGGAGGGGAATTGCTGTGCAAGACGAGATGTTCAATTACCTCTCCAAATGATGGGATTACCATACCGACAAATAGTGATGATGAGGATGACCAGCCTGAGATGACTGATAGTAATTCAGTAAATGAGGACTACTCATTGATCAGTTTTTTACAATAGGGGTGGCCACTGGTTGAGGGTGGTGCCGCATGGAACTCTTGAATGCCTGGCATGGTTAGAAAACAAAGTCAGAAATCCACCATAAAAAAACAGTTGAAGTTCAGTAATGGTTCTGAATTAAAACTGAAAAACTCCTGAAATTTACAAGATGTGGTTAGGACTACAATCCATAACTTGCAGAACCGGCATGAAAACCATAACTTGCAAATAACAACGCCCAAAAAACAAATGTAATTGAAGTATGTCAAATCAAATTATCATGTGATATGATGTAATTAAAGTGCATCAGATATAATTAAAGTACATCACTACCAAATTTATGATTCTACATTCATAGTGATCTCTAACAAGGTGGTAAGGTTGATCTTTCTGTTGATTTACATTTGTAACTGCATTTGTTTAATTAATGGTGAGGTCGTGTGTGTTTTTATTTTTAATATTTTGGAAACCACTGGGCTGGCGAGGCAGCGAAAACACTGTCTTGGGATATATACATAAATACTTATAGGGAATCTAGGTCAGTCCTCTTCATTCACTGGTCTGTTCAGTTGCCATTTTGCCCACCACAGGAATGGGTCAGCCCACTTCAGCTATTAATCACATAGGTGAAGCTGCTTGAAGAGGAGTGCACCCCAGTGCCTGGCTGCCTGGTCACTCCTTTATTCGTATATTTTGTATACCTTTGCCAAAAACGTATTGCATGTTTCATATTTTTGCAAAAAATACATTTAAAAAATCACGCTTGCCAAGCCCAGCTTTGTTAGGTTTCACAGTGCTTGTTTCACTTGAAGCAGCTCCCGCCATGAAACTGAAAGCCAATTTTTGGGGAAAATTGTAAGCCACAATGGTGACAGCCCTGCTGCTGACTATGTGGGAGAGACATCTCCAAAGACTACAGTACGGGGCAGTGCAGCATAGATTTCTCAGCCAGGCACGGAATATGGTCCTGGCCTTCATTAGGGAATCAGAAAGCTATGGAAGTGGCCTATGTTTGCAAATCAGTGCAGTTTTGAACTTGTACAGATACTCTGTTTAAGTGTTTTGCAAAGTATGGAAGGCTGCATGTGTTTTCATGTGTTTGTGCTCGCTAGAGGCAATATTTGTGGATCAATGAAATGAACAGTAAAAACTGGTCCATGAGACCATAAAATAGGCCAACTAACAGGCAAAAGCTGGCCCACATACTGACCTGTCTTGCCAGCCATACTGGCACTACCATATTGCCCGAATAGGCAGGGCAATTGGGATTATGCAATTCAATAGCCATAGCATTTTCCATATCATTATGGATTTGCTGTTTTTTGCGGCATAATCTATAATCTGCGTCAGTGGCGGCCGGTAATTTTAGCAGGGAGGGGGGCGGGCGGGACACACAGGCACACATGCACACCCACTCACAACGCTCATCAAGTATTCAAATATGCACGCACGAAACATTCACTTAAAAAACACACACACTTACCTTCAGCTCTGCTTCAGAGGTCTCAGGAGGGACCTTAGGTCAGCCAGTGAGGGAAGGCAGCAGTTCCAACTCATCTCAGAGTGGGATGGGGTCAGTGAGACTGCTGACCCCACCCCACTCTGTGACGAGGTGTCACTGATTGACATTCGGCCCTGGGCGCCTCAGGGCTTAAAGCTGAAGCGCCCTGGTCTGAAGCAATCAGTGACGTTCCCCCTCGTCATGAGGGGGAGGGCCTTGAGGCACCTTTGCTAGGCTGAAGAGTTCACGCCCACAGTGCTGTGGCTTCTTCAGCCAGCAAAGTTCAGCTCAGGCAGCCGGGAGTCTGCACAAATAGCGCATGTCTCGCTCCTGGCTGCCTGACCTGAAAATGAAGAGTGTCTGTCAGGCTGACCTTTGCTCAGCCTGACAGACACTCTTCTTGAGGTACAAAAGGTGGGGGGTTGTGGCCCCTTAGCCTAAAAGGACGGGCTGCGGCTAATCTGCAGATTTTACCACAAATGTTTGTGCAAACAGATCAAAAGTTACTGCAAACATTCCAACACGTGTTGCTGTGCAGTGGAATGCCCTTCCCAAAGGTTGACTGGTCATCTTTAAGTTGCTTATTGCTGTATTTGGGCATTAAAGTGGTACTAATAAGGTGAAATCTTTTCCCAGACAGTATTACCATGTCTAAAAATGACACACTAATGAAGTAATACTATCACAAAATGTGCCGCATGAGACCGCATAAATTGCCTTTTCTTGCTGCGTAATTTAGTCAACCCTGCCGCGTAATTTGGTCCTTTCCTGACACTTAATTGTAGTGCCCCTCCCTGTCAATGGGCCTGACGGATGGTGCCCCCTTCCTGCCCAGCCGTGGGCAGTAGTAACTGCACTTCTATGTTTCCATTTAAAGCACTGGACACACCTCTATGGGAAGTCGGGTCAGTTTCCCTGTCCTGCGACCTCTCAGATGCCCCTGTCTCGGGGTTGTGGAAACATGAACCTATCTCATCTCAGGAGAGTCGGACCGGCCTCATCCCGGTGGGCAGTCAGGCGAGCAGGAAGGCCTCTGCCGGCTGGAGGCGCGGGAAATGTGATCCCTGCTCACTGAGCCACCTGGTGCTGCGCCAGGACAGGGCCCATTGGATGCTGCGCTGGGACGGTCAGGCCTGGCCCCCAGATCAAGTGACGGGAGCCTGAAAGCCATGGGGGGGGGGGGGGAGGGCACGAGAGGGAGAGCTCTGTTCATCATAAGAGTACACCGGACAGTGAGGGTTTTTAGAGAGGGACAACACTGCCAAGGAGGACGTGGGAGCCGTAAGACAGCTCGAAAATCAGGGTCAGAGTGCGAGTGGGTCGTCGGAGAACTGAAAACGGGGCCCTGGAGTATGAGGGAGACATCGGAGAACTCAGTGCACTGCATCGGAGTGCGAGGGAGTCGTCAGAGAGATTGATACAGTGCATTAGAGTGTGAGGGAGTCACCCGAGAACTCAACACATTACACAGGAGAACGAGGGAGTCATCAGAGACTCAAAACATCACACAAGAGAGTGAGGGGATCATCCGAGAACTCAACACATCACACAGGAGAACGAGGGAGTTCATCGGAGACTCAAAACAGCACACACGAGAGTGAGGGGATCATCCGAGAACTCAACACATCACACAGGAGAACGAGGGAGTTCATCGGAGACTCAAAACAGCACACACGAGAGTGAGGGGATCATCCGAGAACTCAACACATCACACAGGAGAAAGAGAGGATCTTCCCAGAACTCATCACATCACAGAGAAGAGTGAGGGGATCTTCACAGAACTCAACACATCACACAGGACAAAGAGCGCGCATTAGAGAGTTCAGCACATCACACAGGAGAGTGAGGGTGTCCTGAGAGCTGCAGGTGACATTGAGGAAGTCACAAGAGTGTTCATCACACTGCACAGGAGAGCCAAGCGGTCACCAGAGAGTGCAGCACACCGCGTCACCAGGTAGGTGGGACTAGAATCCAGGTCACTGGTGCTCAGGGAGCAGCGAAGTGTCCAGAGAAAAGTGCACGCAGAGGGTGTTTGACCCCTAGTGCAGGCGGCATCTTCTGCAAGGGACAGAGGGGAGGCAAGGAGGGGACAGAGGAGAGTCAGGAATGGGACAGAGGAGAGGCATGAAGGGGACACAAGAGAGGGGGAAAGGGACAGAGAGGAGGCAGGAAGGGGACAGAGGGGAGGCAGATAGGGAACAGAGGAGGGGCAAGAAGGGGACAGAGGGGCGGCAGGTAAGGGACAGAGGGGAGGCAGGAAGGGGACAGAGAAGAGGGGAAAGGGACAGAGGGGAGGCAGGAAGGGGATAGAGGAGGGGCATGAAGGGGACAGAGGAGGGGCAAGAAGGGGACACAGGGGAGGCTGAAGGGGACAGGGGGAGGCAAGAAGGGGACAGAGGAGAGGCATGAAGTGGACAGAGAGGAGGGGGAAGGGGACAGAGGAGGGGCAAGAAGGGAACACATGGGAGGCTGAAGGGGGCAGAGGAGAGGCAAGAAGGGGACAGCGGAGAGGCATGAAGGGGACAGAGGGGAGGGGGAAGGGGACAGAGGAGGGGGAAGGGGACAGAGGAGGGGCAAGAAGGGGACACATGGGAGGCTGAAGGGTACAGGGGAGAGGCAAGAAGGGGACAGAGGAGATGCATGAAGGGAACAGAGGGGAGGGGGAAGGGGACAGAGGAAGGGCAAGAAGGGGACAGAGGAGAGGCAGGAAGGGAACAGAAGGGAAGGGGACAGGGGAGAGGCAAGAAGGGGACAGAGGAGAGACAGAAAGGGAACAGAGGGGAAGGCGAAGGGGAGAAAGGGGAGGGGGAAGGGGATAGAGGAGGGGGGAACAGAAGAGAGGCAGGAAGGGAGCAGAGAGGAGGGGGAAGGGGACAGAGGAGAGGGGGAAGGGGTCAAAAGAGAGGCAGGAAGGGGACAGGCAGGGAACAGAGGGGAGCGGAAAGGGGACAGAGGGGAGGCAAGAAGGGGACAGAGGAGAGACAGAAAGGGAACAGAGGGGAAGGGGACAAAGGGGAGGGGGGAGGGGATAGAGGAGGGGGGACAGAAGAGAGGCAGGAAGGGAACAGAGGGGAGGGGGAAGGGGACAGAGGAGAGGGGGAAGGGGATCAGAAGAGAGGCAGGAAGGGGACAGAGGGGAGGCAGGAAGGGAACAGAGGGGAGGGGAAAGGGGACAGAGGGGAGGCAGGAAGGGGACAGAGGGGAGGCAGGCAGGGAATAGAGGAGAGGCAGGAAGGGGACAGAGGAGAGGTATGAAGGGGACAGAGGAGCGTTGGTAAGGGGACAGAGGAGAGTGAGGAAGGGAACAGGGGCGGGAAGAGGACAGAGTAAAGATGTGAAGGGGACAGAGGAGCGGGAAGGGGACACTGGAGAGGGAGGAAGGGGAATGAGGAGAGGCAGGAAGGGGACAGAAAAGAGGTGGGAAGGGTACAGAGGAGAGGCAGGAAGGGGACAGAGGAGAGGCAAGGAGGGGACAGAAGGGAGGCAGGAAGGGGACAGAGGAGAGGTAGGGAGGGTACAGAGGAGGGGCAGGAAGGGGACAGAGGAGAGGCATGAAGGGGACAGAGGAGGGGCAAGAAGGGGACTCAGGGGAGGTTGAAGGGGACAGGGGGGAGGCAAGAAGGGGACAGAGGAGAGGCATGAAGGGGCCAGAGGGGAGGGGGAAGGGGACAGAGGAGGGGCAAGAAGGGGACACATGGGAGGCTGAAGGGGACAGAGGAGAGGCAAGAAGGGGACAGCGGAGAGGCATGAAGGGGACAGAGGGGAGGGGGAAGGGGACAGAGTAGGGGCAAGAAGGGGACACATGGGAGGCTTAAGGGGACAGGGGAGAGGCAAGAAGGGGACAGAGGAGATGCATGAAGGGAACAGAGGGGAGGGGGAAGGGGACAGAGGAGGGGCAAGAAGGGGACAGAGGAGAGGCAGGAAGGGAACAGAGGGGAAGGGGACAGGGGAGAGGCAAGAAGGGGACAGAGGAGAGACAGAAAGGGAACAGAGGGGAAGTGGAAGGGGACAAAGGGGAGGGGGGAGGGGGTAGAGGAGGGGGGACAGAAGAGAGGCAGGAAGGGAACAGAGGGGAGGGGGGAGGGGGAAGGGATCAGAAGAGAGGCAGGAAGGGGACAGAGGGGAGGCAGGAAGGGAACAGAGGGGAGGGGACAGAGGGGAGGCAGGAAGGGGACAGATGGGAGGCAGGCAGGGAATAGAGGAGAGGCAGGAAGGGGACAGAGGAGAGGTATGAAGGGGACAGAGGAGAGGTATGAAGGGGACAGAGGAGCGGTGGGAAGGGGACAGAGGAGAGTCAGGAAGGGGACAGGGGCGGGAAGAGGACAGAGTAAAGATGTGAAGGGGACAGAGGAGCGGGAAGGGGACACTGGAGAGGGAGGAAGGGGAGTGAGGAGAGGCAGGAAGGGGACAGGAAAGAGGTGGGAAGGGTACAGAGGAGAGGCTGGAAGAGGACAGAGGAGAGGCATGAAGGGGATGGGGCAGGGAGGAGACAGAGGAGCGGTGAGAAGGGGATGGGGCTGGGAGGGGATAAAGGGGAGGCACGAAGGGGACAGTGGAGAGGCATGAAAGGAATAGGAGAGGCAGGAAGGGGACAGATGGGAAGGGGAAGGGGACAGAAGACAGGCAGGAAGGGGACAGAGGGGAGGCATGAAGGGAACAGAGGAGAGGCTGAAGGGGCAGAGGAGAGGCAGGAAGGGGACAGAGGAGAGGCAGGAAGGGGACAGAAGAGAGGCAGGAAGGGAACAGAGGAGAGGCTGAAGGGTACAGGGGAGAGGCAGGAAGGGGACAGAGGAGAGACAGGAAGGGGACAGAGGAAAGGCAAGAAGGGAACAGAGGAGAGGCAGAAAGGGGACGGGGAGGCGGGAAGGGGTAAGAGAAAAGGCAGGAAGAGGACAGAGGAGAGGCAAGAAGGGGACACAGGGGAGGCATTAAGGGGACAGAGTAGAAGCAGGAAGGGAACAGAGAAAAGGCTGAAGGGTACGGGGAGAGGCAGGAAGGGGACAGAGGAGAGGCAAGAAGGGAACAGAGGAGAGGCAGGAAGGAGACAGGGGGGGTGGCGGGAAAGGGTAAGAGAAAAGGCATGAAGAGGATAGAAGAGAGGCAAGAAGGGCACACAGGGGAGGCCTGAAGGGGACAGAGGAGAGGCAGGAAGGGGACAGTGGAGAGGCGTGAAGGGAACAGAGGAGAGACTGAAGGGTACAGGGGAGAGGCAGGAAGGGGACTGAGGAGAGGCAGGAGGGGGACAGAGGAGAGGCGGGAAGGGAATGGGGACAGGGAGGGGACAGAGGGGAGACAGCTGCACCAGGAGCACGTGGCCCTCAAAATGCCTGTGGCCTGGAGAACAATCCCCCCAATCCCCACCCTTCTGATGGCCTTGTGCTGAGAGCAGGGTTTGGAAAGAGGTATCAGCAGGCAGAGGTGTGAAGAGTTGTGTGGATCACAGTAGGTTGACCTCATCTCTTGTTTTATGTTTCAGGCCCCCAACACATGAATGTTGTTGATGTGCTTCTCGTGGTTTATGATTTGAGGAGAGGATGAAGGCATAGTATCGAGGGAGTCCTGATATTGCAAGAACCAGCGAGCTCTGGGTCCTCCACCATGAAGAGCCTCAAGTCGAAGTTCAAGAAAGCGGAGGCAAGTTCATTAACACCCTCTTTATGCCCTCTCTGCACCAACCCCTTACTCATTCAGCAGACTCTTCAAACATTTCAAGCAGTTCTTAATTTGAGCTAGTGGTTTCAGGTGCTTGGCACCAGCCCTTAACTGTCAAACTGGCACTATGGCAGTCTACCACGTGGTGGTGCTGTTTGTCTAAACTAGAGAACAATACAGCAACAGTTGTTTATTAATGCAATATACATAAAAATAACTAATTCCTGCTTCCTAAGCCATTTTTTTTTAGCTTTGGGGGTCTGGAATAGTCTGAATTGTTACATCTGTAGGGTGTGATGGTGAGTAGGTGTGTTGGTTCTGTCTTTGGCATGTCTGGCAGGGGCAGTGGGTGGTGGAATTTGCAGTGGCCCCCTGGCGAGGGCCCTGCCACTTATTTCTTTTTTACAAATTAAACACAGAGTTCAAGCTCATTCTTATTTATTTGACACCCCAAATTGTTATGCTTTAACTTTAGAAGTTTGTGCTTTCTGCATATCGAGGCTAAGAATATTGTGATACAAGAATACTGTGAACAAAATATTGAAGACCAAAATATCGAAAAAGGTAAGTAAATATAGAGGAAATATAGGTTTTAATATTGTAACTCTATATCTACATACCTTGAAGATATATATATATATATATATGTATATATATCATTAAGGTACCTATATGTAAAGTTACGTATAGAAAATCTATACTTATCTTTCGATATTCTGGATTCAATATTTTGTTATCAATATTTGCATATCTCGATATTCAACTTTGATTTTCAGGGGGCGTACCATTTGGGAAGGCACATTGAATGATTTGTACTCTGAGCTGTCAGGAAAGTAAAAGGCAAAATGTCATGTGATGACTGAAAAAGGGAACTATGGAATGAACGTTATTCTGAAGCATCAGCAGAGTGCAGGCATTCTCACCTTATCGAAGATCTTTGGAGGTTCAAAAGTCTTACGATGATCATAATATCAGATGAGTCCAATGATACAATCTATGCCTACAGAAGACTGATAAACAGAAAATGTAACATATTCATGTCAGGAATGAGTTTTATCTGAAAAGTGTCTGTGGGCAAGGGATTTGCTGCAGTGATGAAAGAAAAGGTTTGAGGGTGGTTGTTAGAAACTGGGTCTCCAATTGGCAGGGGTCTACACCCTTGTCCACGTAGGGACCACAATCCCAGTCAGGCTAAGTCACAACACAACCCAAATGATCCTTTGCTTACCCTCTGGTAGCTTGGCACAGAGCAGGCAAGCTTAACTTAGAAGGCAACGTGTAAAGTATTTGTTCAATAACTCATACAGTAACACAGTGGAAACACCACAAAATATACCATAGATGTTTAGAAAAATAGATAATATTTTTCTGAATAAAATAAGGTCAAAACAACAAAAATCAAATAAGCACAAGCTGAAATATCACTTTTTAAAGAGTTAAATGAGTCTCAATCCTTAGAAATCAGTGTTTGTATCTTTGAAACACACAGTACCTGGAATGTGTCAGAAATAACGATGCACAGGGGCTGCAGGGGAGGAGATGTGTTAAAAAATAAGGTGTTGTGTCGGATTTTCCGGCGTGGCACTAACAATACTTCTTTTCTTTCCACTCTGCAAGGAGATGCCTCAAATTTCAGGGGTGCAACCTTGTTCTCCACTGCAATGCAGTGATATTTTGGCGCCCAGGGATGATACAGGAAAATCTTTGACGCACTGGTAGAAAGTAGCAGGTGCTGCGTTGAACCGGTAGGCATTGCGGTGACATTTCAGCTGTGAGGCAGGTGCTGCATCGGATTTCCAGCCATGAAGCCGGCACTAGTGATTCCGTTATTCCGTTCAGCTGTGTGGCGATTTTCCAACCGTGATGCAGGTGCTGCATCATTTTCTAGAGGTATTGCGCCAATTTTCTGACGCACGAGGATTTCCTGAAGGGGTGAAGTCTTTGTTAGCCCTGAGACTTCAGAAACAGGAGGCAAGCTCAATCCAAGCCCTTGGAGAGCACTTTAGGAGGAAGGCAGAGTCAGGATCAGCAGTTAGCAGGGCAACAAGCAGGAAAGCAGTCCTTCAGCAAAGCAGTCCAGATGAGTACTTTGGGCAGCCAGGCAGTCTCGCTGACAGAGTCCAGGTGTAGGTCCAGAAGTGTCTGATCTGGTGGGGTCAGAGACCCAGTATATATGCCCAAAAATGCCTTTGAAGTGGGGGAAACTTCAAACAGTAGTTTTGAAGTGCACAAGTTCCCCTTTTAACCCAGCCCTGTCTGCCAGGATCCCTGTGGGGGGGGGTTACCAGTCCTTCGTGTGAGGGCAGGCCACTGGCCTTTGAAATGTAAGAGAGAGCCCCTCCACCCTTCCTGCCCAGGGAGACCCATTCAGTATGCAGATGAATGTAGATGTAACTGAGGGCCTGATTACGACCTTGGCAGAGGGGATTACTCAGTCCCAAATGTGACAGATATCCTGTCCGCTGTGTTACAAGTTCCATAGGATTTAATGGAACTTGTAATAACGCAGGCAGGATATCCCTGCCAAGGTCGTAATCAGGCCCTGAATGTTCTGTGTTTATGGCTGTCTGGGTGCACAAGGGTGGCTGTCAGCCAACACAGACCAGACCTGGATTGGAAACAGGCTGTAAGGCATAGACGGCAGTAAGTGCAGAGAAATACCCACTTTCTAAAAGTGCCATTTCTCAGATAGTAATATTAAATCCAACTTCACCAGAAAGCTGGAATTTCTGTTACCATTCTGGCCATACTAAACATGACAGGGCTACTCCTTCCAGATCAGAATCTACCACTTAAAATTATATTAGGGCAGGTCTAACGCTGGTCCACGAGAGGAGCAGGGTTCACAGTAGTGGAGAACAATTTTTTATGTTTTTCACTACCAGGACAGATAGAGCACATACATACATTGCCTGCCTTTTACGTACATAGCACCCTGCCCTATGGGTTACCTAGGGCCTACCTCAGGGGTGACTTATATGTAGAAAAAGGGGAGTCTAATGTGTGGCGAGTAGTTGTAAATGCCAAGTCGAGGTGGCGGTGAAGACTGCACACACAGGCCTTACAATGGCAGGTCTGAGGCATGGTTAAGGGGTTACTTATGTGGGTGGCACAATCAGTGCTGCAGACCCACTTGTAGCATTTAATTTACAGGCCCTGGGCAGATGTAGTGCACTTTACTAGGGATTTACAAATAAATTAAATATGCCAATTCGGAATAAGCCAATGTTATCATGTTTTTAGGGAGGGAACACATGCACTTTAGCACTGGTTAGTAGTGGTAACGTTTCTAGAGTCCTAAAGCCAACATAAATGAGGTCAGAAAAAGAGGAGTAGGAAGGCAAAAAGTTTGGGGTGACCCTTCAGAGAGGGACATTTTCCAACACAGGTGTAGCCAGGTGTATATCACACTGTAACTGTACTCCAGGAAGCCTGGTAAGGGCATGGAGAGGGAGGAGGTCTGAGCCTCACTGTGTCATTATTTTTGCAATGTGTAAAGAGGTAGGACTCAGACCTGGTGGTGGCATAGAGCGGAAGTGTGTCGTTTTAGCATAGCCCATATTCAGAGTATGAGTGGACAGTGATAGGTTGAATCATCATGTTCGTAGGGTAAGAAGGTTGAAACTGTAGACAAAGTTTACAAGGCATCAGTGGTGATGGAGGTAGGTAGGGGAGCAGGTATGGTGCCACAGAGTGACAACGTTTTTGTCAATTTGTTTTAATTTCAAAATATATTATTAATCTACTGCCTCAAATTTTAGCATCCTGAGACAGATGGGAATGGTTGGGCATTGTGGCTAGTGATGCACACACTGGGTAGGTGTCTTGAAGGCAGGGCTCGCATCTTGAGAGAGTTGGGATGGTGGTCTCTGACACATACATAGGGATGCATGGAGGGACCAGGATTGTGCAAGGATGGAGGGGGATGCACTTGTTGGCAGCTGGACCATACACTAGCCTGGTGCAGATGTGCAATGTTTGTGAGCCTCTTACTGTCAGAGACATCTTTGGTTCAGCCCTTTTCAACCATTGGTTCGATTGCTTGTCATTCACATTTTGGTTCTGCCCACCACAGCTTGCAACTTGGGGCAGTTAGCCACCACAGCCATTGGCTCTCTTGGGACCTGATTGCATATTTTCATGATCACAAGTGCACATCTGCCAAAAACAATTTCACTTAAGTGCCGAGCCTGATGGGTTAGTAGTTTATGTCTCCTCTGCTTTTCTTTTCCTTTCTATTTTAATCCCGTTTTAGGCATCCTTGTATGTTCAAACTATGTCTTGAGGATGCAGTAATTTAACGTCAACATTAGATTGTCTTTGTGTCAATAGGAATCACATTTTCTTGTGTTGTGCATAAAAACTAAAAAGGGTTTCTATGAGTGTTCTAAGTGCCGGCATGCTAGGAAGCCCTCAAGCTGTTCTGTTTGAATTATATGTGAGAGTCATTTTTTTATTTGACATTTTTATAGTAGGCGAATGATCGATATGTTTAGCAGTCTCATGTTTACTTTTAGTCTTTTTTTTTATTTCTGTGGCTCACGCTTACAATAACAAATACAAAAATAACCATTGCACCAGCGTGCCAAGACTAGACCTATTTGCTTTGACAATGCTTGCCAACATGACAAAGGCCTTCGTCTGCTGTACTAATCATTTGAGAATAGCGTACACAGCTCTTAGTAGATTTCAAGAATTTAGTCCTGAACTTGCTGTTCTAAGTTTATATTTCAAAAATCAAAAATACTTTATTTATTTTCCCAATATTTTAAGGAGGCATGTGAGTGAAATACTGTCCAGACAACAACTTGTGACATAAAGATGAGAACAGTGGAACATGCTCCAAAAGCAGCCACAAAGCTGCTTCCTCGTGCATAATTTACCAGCAGGTGACAGACAGACTGAGCTGCTGGTGCGTCTGCTCTGGAGGAAACAGGAGACTGTCAGAGGCGCCTCAGAACCCCCTTGAGGGAAGCACTCCACAAACATTGGTTGGGTTAGTTCAATCAATCAATCAATCAGGGATCTGTAGAGCGTGGCTATTCACCCGTGAGGGTCTCAAGGCGCTGGATGCTAGTTAGCACGCCATGGGAACTCCTTGTTTCTAGCCTAGGCTTTTGTCTCCCAGACCAATGCATTCTGGGAACTGGAATCTTGGGCTGGTCCAATGAAATCCGCCCGACTCTCATGTCTGAAAACGCACAAAAATATTGACTTGTATAAGGAAAGTCATGGCCAGAAAAGTTGTGTCCTTGTGACATGGAGGCTCCTAGGAACCTATTTCCAAACATATTGAGACTCGAACACAAATTGTATACACTCGTGGTTTGCACCTGCTGTTACCACCCCTGTTTTGCAAAAGGTAAAGAATATAGGACCAGATGTATCAAAGGGTTTTACCCATTCTGTGTCTATGGGAAAATGTGTTCGTACATATGGCCCATAATGTATTATATCCAAAATAATGCAGGCCTTGCAGCCGCTAAAACACCTGCACACAGTCTCCCTGCTGTTTACTGCGGTGTGTAAATGGGTGCAACATTGCCCCAGGCGCTCTTGAGACATTCTTTGCTCTTTGGATGTTTTTGCACAGGTGAGATGCACTGTTTATAAAATGACCGTGTAAGTCTCTTGGGATCAGGATATTATTTTTAATTCTGTGTTGTCGCCCCACACTTCTAAAATCCCCCAATCCTTACTGTTGGCTACAATTATTTGTCTCTAAAACCTCCGTGTCTGGCTTCATCTATTCATCTCCCCATTGCTTAATTTGTGATAAAAAAAACACATAAATAAATAAACACATACATAGACAAATAAATACATAACTAAATAAAGGAGACCAAAGTTCTCTTAGGAGCCTGCAGTATAGACTGCTAAATGTGGGGTTGCCCAATACCAACTGGACTATTCTTAATTCACGAAAGACTGAAAAAATGAGACTACAAAAATAGTGCATTCACACTGCTGTGCCAACTGTGCACAATACAACCAGCACATTACGCGTATAACAACATACAATGTATTACTCTCAACTGCCATGCAAACTTCATACCCTTTATAGGTTCAATAACCCCCAAAGATGTGTCATCCTTAAACAATCGAATAAGACACACTTCCTCATTCCAAACACACAATGTGACATGAGAAGTAAGATCTCAATATTCATTGACACATTTCGGTGGCATGTCTTGTTGTTAACTGCCTTCTTCAGGACAATTGTTTAGTAGTCTTCCACACACAACTCACATATGGTAAATCATATAATAACAAGCTAAAAACATGCCTCAAACTGCTATTCTTCTAGCAATATTTTTCTATTTTCTATATTGTACCCACACCCAACTTTCTGTTTTCCCAAAAATCATTTTTTCTCGTCAGTTACAAGGCTCCATTTGTTGAGTGAGAGGCGCCCAAGGGTGAGATACAGTTGTCAATGCCAGCCCAGAACCACGTTTGATATACATGTGTTAATACAGGCCCCGTCCAGCTGGCAATAAAGAGGTCTGTGATCTGTGCCACCCGTCGATTGGGATGCTCCATTTACTGAGTCTGAGCTGTACCAGGCTTCATGTATACTTCTTAATAGGGTTCATGAGAACGTGCTAATACACACACTTTACAACTGACAGCCTTGATTCCACCTCCTGCCTCATTCTTCCACCCCCTACACTTCCTGTCTCTTTATCTCATGAATTCCGAGGCTGCCTGGTCTTGATTCCCTCTCATGCCTCATTCTTCCACCCTCTACACTTCCTGTCTCTTTATCTCATGAATACCAAGGCTCTGGGGTCTTGATTCCATCTCATGCCTCTTTCTTCCATCCTCTACACTTCCTGTCTCTTTATCTCATGAATACTGAGGCTGCCTGGTCTTGATTCCATCGCATGCCTCTTTCTTCCATCCTCTACACTTCCTGTCTCTTTATCTCATGAATACTGAGGCTGCCTGGTCTTGATTCCATCGCATGCCTCTTTCTTCCATCCCCTACACTTCCTGTCTCCTTACATCATGAATATCGAAGTGACTAGTCTTAATTAAACCCCAGGTTTCTATCTTCCACCCGTACACTTCTTGTCTCTTTATCTCATGAATACAGAGGCTGGCTGGTGTTGGTACAACCTCATGCTTGTTTCTTCCACCCCCTGCACTTCCTGTCTCTTTACCTCATGAACACAGAGGCTGGTTAGTCTTGACTCCACCTCATGCCTCTTTCTTCCAACACCCCACACCTCCTGATTCTTTGTCTCACTCTTGAAAGCTCTTTTCCATCCCTGCTTTCTTGCTTTGTCACTTGGGTTCCTATCATTCTGTTCCCTTTCTATTACCATGGATCAAAGTCTGAGGATGAAAAATAAGCTGTGGATCCCAAAAATGAGAGCCAGAAAGCAGTCAGTTGGAGTTGCAAATCTGAAACAAAACATAGCACTAGGAACCCTGGTTCTTTCTAAACTATACAGCTGGACTCCTTTTTCCTGGAAATGTTGCTGTCCTCAGAACTGTTCCGTTGTTTCTTCTTTCTCTCTAGCTCCCAACCCACCCACCAAACTTTCATACAGCGTTTCCCACCTGGTCTCACTTTTCTGGACAAACATTATATGTGTTTGTTTTTTCCCATCATTTTGCTGTGTGCCCCGACAGACCGTTTCTCCTCCCTCCTTCTCTCTCTCCTGTCAGCTTTGTGACTCTTCTCTTCCTTCTCAGCGCTTTACATTTTCCTTCATCCACTTGAGAGGGTGACTTATATTTTTGAGTCTCTCTTTGGGATTACAGAGCCAGGACTGGACCAAGTATGATGAGAAGCTCCTGCAGGCCGTGGACTACAACGACCCCGCCCGAGTGGCATCTCTACTTCGCAAGAAGAGCCTGGTGCCTACCAAGCTGGACTTTGAAGGAAAAGCTGCGTAAGTTCACTTCCCTTAGCACAGAAGTGGTAAAAGTCAACATGTTCTCAACAACAAGCACGTCTACCAAAATGTAGAAGTATTCTTGATCTGTCCCTTCAGCCCTCCCCGAAATGACTTCTACAGAGAGGCAAAAACTTTCCACTCCACTCTGGAAAGCAGCTTTCCTTGTAGAACTTCTTCAGAAGTAGTAGATGCTTCTACTCTTTATCCGTTTGTCACATCTCTGTTGTAACTTCTGAAAAAGAAGTTAAAGTCATCTCTATCTGCCTTTTCATCTGTCCCCAAGAATCATTTCTACTGAACAGGTAAAAGGCTTAATTGTTCGCCTGTTTTTTGCTCTCCTGGTACAACTTCTACCGAAGAGATGCAAGCTTTCTTTCTTCTCCCCTTTTATGGTCTCCTGATTCAGCTTCTACTGACAGGTAAAAACCTTCTTCCTTCACATGTTTATTGCTCTCCTGGTACAGCTTCTACTGAAGAGGTAAGAGCAACCTTCCTACTTGTCTTTATTGGTTTCCTGGTACAGCTTCTACTGACAGGTATAAACCTTCTTCCTTCACATGTTTATTGCTCTCCTGCTCCAGCTTCTACTAAGAGGTATAAACCTCTTTCCTTCATATGTTTATTGGTCTCCTGGTACAGCTTCTACCGAGAGGTATAAAGCTTCTTCCTTCAGATGTTCATTGCTCTCCTGGTGTAACTCTCCTGGTGTTACTTGTACTGAAGGCGTTGAAGCCTTCTTCCCCTTATAGTTCTCCTGGTATAACTTCTTCTGAAGAGGCAGAAGTGCCGGAGAGCCATGAAAGGGATTGGGAGGGAAGCTTTACCTCTTCCGTAGATTGGCTCAAGATTTTCATGGTCGGGTTCCGTAAATCTCTGCAGTAACGTCTAAAAGGCTGGGTCTCCTACACAGTATTTTTTTACTACAGGAAGGCAAAGATATGGTGGAAGGGACTGTAAGAGATCAGCTGTGTCTACGGAAACCTGAGGAGTAAATGCAGTCAGCTCTACATTTGATACCAAATTAATGTACAAGTCTGAGTGAGCGCCAAATCGAAAGTTCGAGAAACATGCGGCTACGGTTATTGAAAATGAAGTATTATAAAATACTTGTGTGGTGTAGGAGCGGGGTTATCAGGAGGTGTTCAAGTGCATTGGAACCTGGCAATGGGTCTGTGGTTGTGTTGTCTGATGGTGTCCTGGTCTGTGACACAGGTGGGCTGTGTATAACATATTCCGGAAGTCGATGATCAGCCTGCAACTACTGGCATCAATTCTGTTAGTGGGACCCTGTAACCCCAAATGAGATAAATATGTCCTATCCTGTGCACATGTGTATGTGTGCATGTTTTTGTGTATTTGTGTGTGTGTTTGCATGTGTGTGCATGTGTGAGTGTATGTGCCTGCTCGTGTGTATATGTGTGTGCATGTGTGTGTATGTGTGTGCATATGTGAGTGTATGTGCATGCTTGTGTGTGTGTATGTGTGTGTGTGTGTGTGTGTGTGTACGTGTGTGTGTCTTTGTGTGCGTGTGTGGGTGGGTGTGGGTGCGCACGCGGGTGTGTGTGTGTGTGTGATGAGCATGTGGACATGGGCTTATGCTTAGCCAGGCTCAAAGACATGAAGGACCTTTCTTGATGTCTCAGAATAAACCTCTTTGCCTGTTGTCTTGACTGTTCATATGCTTTTGGAAGACAGGAGAATCTCCCACACAGTTGCCCTCTTTGAAGGCATTCTTGTCTTTTTATACTATTACTTCTGTTAGAAGAGAAAAGATCTACAGCATTACATCTCCACCAAACTAATATCAGCATGAAAACGAGCATGAGAAAGCTGCAAGAGTGAGCTGAAGGGGCAGGGAGTGGCTGTAAATGGATTAAAGAGACTAGAGAAGGCTCACACATTTAAATGCAGCAGACGTGTCTTTCTAAAGAGAGGTTTAGGCTCCAGCACATTTTTATTTATAGGTCATATGCATGTATTGTTTATACTCTGTGAAAATGATAAACAAAGCTTACAAAAAATCTAGAGGAAAAATGAACTAATACATTTATGGCCCAATATGTATTTGACATACCACAGCTTTCTAGAAATCACCCTTCCCACACTGTGTTTGAATGGTCGGTGCCTTTATTTTTAACCAGTTGGAAATTAATTAATGTCTGAAAAATCTGTTTCTTCTATAATCCCTTTTCCACCAAGGTCCTCATTGCTGTACTTTTTCTCTGAGTTTTCCATCTTTGTTTGTCTAAACTTCAACAATACACTGTCCAACCGCTTGCGAGGTCCACAGATTTGGCCAGCGTACTCAGTGTATCCTGACCACCCATCACCACCAAGCTGGCTGACTCAAAGCAGTCAACGTGTTCCTTCAGCTTCTTCCTCAAAGTAACCAAGATGCAAAACATTGGCCCCTGCAGCTGCTCTGATGTAGGAGGTCCCATCCTTTAGAAGAACCCCACTTGTCGCAAGGTGACGTGACCGTCTAAGCGATGTTCCACTTGAGCTCTATCATTGTCTTAACCTAGCAACCACACACGCCACAAACCTTCTCCATCCACACTCCAGTTGTCCCTTCATCGTCAACCCTGCCACCATCTCACCCCCACCAATTCCTCACACCTCCACCCGATCCAAAAGGAAGGCCATTCCCCTCCCAGCACTGCTTCACTAAAATTCACTTGTCACCTCCCCTGATCTGAGGTCTCACCCCCCCCACAATTCATTCAAACAGGAGCTGAAAGAAATCCACCCCTGGCTTGTATCTACACTAATGCTGCCCCAGATGTCCCCGCAGGATCTTTCTTGAGCCATTAACCAAGATAAGGCACACTTTTCCTATAATTGAGGACTTGAATTGTTGCACCACCCATCCTCTACCACCAGCATTGGTTGGCACCACCAACCATCATCGCCCTGTGCAGCTGTCATTTGTATACCCTGTGCATGAGGGTCCTTCAATGGTGGATGAGCATGAAAAAGGAGACCCTGTTGATTTTTGCCATTTTTATTCTTCTAGGCTGCACTTGGCTGCTATGAGAGGGAACGTGGAGTGCCTAGAGGTGATGATAGCCAATGGGGCGGATGTGATGGCTAAAGATAGCTCAGGTAACGCAGCCAAGGTACCACCTAAAGTCTGAAGAATGACTACTGGATTTAAGTATTTATGAGGTAGCAGCAAGGCTGTAGTCTACTCATACAAACATCCCAAGCACGAGTTACCGCATATACATATAGCAATTAACCAGGTCACTCATCAAACTTTACAAACCTTAAAATCATTTTGGGCCTGATTTCTAGTTTAACAGATGGGTCTCCGTCTATCAGGTGGAGGAGGACATTGCCACTGCTATCCCGATGGGTTACCATCCGTGAAATGTAAAGATGAACGAAAGCCCAATGTACAAAAGGTTTACTAGCTGCCGCCTTTGGTTTTGATGGCCATTCACCAAACTTTTCAAAAGTTTTTGTTTTTCAGAAACAAAATCCCAAATCAGAAGTTTGATTCTGAAAAAGAAGAAACTAATGGCCCCCACACCCTGGGAGGTTTCTCCGAAAGTGTACGGGTCATTCGTCTTTTGTTTTCTGTCCCTCATTGCAAGCCTTTTCCTGATGGTAATGGCCAGAAACAAAGACATTACATCACCCACCCAATATAGAATGGGCAGTGTAATGCCATCCCTCCAACAGCCACTATGGTTTAGTCATTGTGGGAGACTTTCTATCAACAGGGCTAGCATGGGCTCCAACCTTATGATACACCTGTCTCTACATGAGGCAGTGGCCTGAAGGTTTACAGGACAAGGCACTCCTTCACGCTTGCAACAGAATACCCTATCCACCAAAGTCTAAGTTTAAGGACGATTAATGCCTTTTGAATCCTCTTTTGAGAATATAAATGAGCCATAACACTGTAGTATTTTGATCAAGATGTACATCTTGAACTTCCTACTCACCTAAAGAACTGATCTTGGGAGTGTGAGGTCAAAGGTTGCATTCAAATGTAGATTGAATATTATTTTCACCCTCAGAGAAAAGATCACTAACGAGACCATAGGAATGAATGACAGTAAAGATGGAAGGCACCTCATGTCTAATGGTGCATTATAAAAAGACAGAAAATAACATTCTTGACTTTCTGTCCTGTGTTTTTCTTAGGGTACACAGCACTACACCTTGCAGCAAGATATGGCCACCCTCAGTGTGTCATCAGACTGCTACAGGTAGGTGGAGGGAGATGGGGTATTACTTTGAGTATAAAAATGCCTAAAAGTAGAGATTATTCTTGGGGCATTGAGTTATATGAAAATTTATACTAAGTGAACTCAAAGAAAAAACACAAATTGGTGAATTCTAGAGTACCTGTCAACTTTAATAAATTCAAGCTGAGAATAAGTGAAATTGTGATTTTGTCAAAACAAATTGAAATTGTGAAATTTCATAAAACAATGCACAGGCCCAATAGCAACTACCAGGCCCACACTGAAAAATGAAATTAAAAGTTGGAAAACGTTACTGCACACAAAAAAATTTAAGAAATAGGAATATAGATTACTTAGGAGAAAAGTGTGACAAGCACAGTTGCCATGGGCATAATAAAAGAATAGGAGAACCCATGGTGTACGGCCAGAAGCAGGGGTGTGTTCTCGCCTCATTACCTTTTAATTTATGCGCTGCTGACCTGGAGTGATAGGTGCCTGGTTCCTTCATCACTTGGCCATTCCAAACTTCACATTCTTCAATATGCAGACAATATCGTCATCTTGGACCACTCAAAAACAGGTCTCCAGCGGGCCCTCCAGGTATTCAGCGAGGCACATTTCCTTACCATCAATCTGGATATAACCAAAGTTCTTATATTTGGCAGCTACAAAAAGAAACATCTTCAAACGTGGCATATGGGGGCCATGACCATAAAAACTACCAAGAAATACAGTTATCTGGGGGAATGGTTCCACAAGTCTTCAAGCCCCAAGGCCCATTTAGCTGCCCTGTGGAAAAAAGCTGGTGCTTTTGAACACAGCCTAACACACCTCAGTAAGTCCTTGCACAGTGCTTTAGCAGCTCTCATCTTGAAGGTCTTGCAGGCCACGCTCCTCTCAGCAGTTCACTATGGGCAACTGGCTTTTCTTGGGGTATATGCCCCCATTCTTTAAAACATCCAATTCACGGCCTATCAAAGAGTATTTGATCTGCCAAGATATGTAAGGAGGGCCAGACTACATCTGGAATTTGCCCACTCAAGACAATCCCTTACATGTGAGGCCGATACTTTGAAATTTTACATAAGGGTTCTCAAAGCCCCTTTAAACTCTTGCTTGCTTAAAAGAGACGTTTGAGACCAGAGGGAAACCCTGACACCGACAAGTGCAAAGGGCGCTAACATCCCTGCAAATAGAACGCTTTGCACTGAAGTTGGAGGACTTGGGATACTCTGTCGCAAATGTGACGGATATTCTACCAGCCGTTTTACAAGTTCCATAGGATATAAGTCTTTAGTCTGGAAAAGGGCTATCAACAGGCAGCTGACTTCAACCACTTATTTATTGGGCTTCTGCACTTTAAAGTCTTCATCTTTGTTCTCTTCACTGTACAATTCATGTCTTGAGGGGAAACCACAACCATACCTATTTGATGCCTTAAATAGACGAGCTCGCAATAACATCCTATTTTTGCGACTACTGGATCTTCAGGTGGCGGATTTCAACTCCTGGGTCCGCCCAGATGAGCAGAGGGGCCTGCAGACTTTGCAACTACAAAAACAAATCCTGGTTACATCTTCTCTGCTGTTGTCCTGGTGTTCACGCTTCCAGGAGATCCCTCCTGAGACCGGTATATCTACAGAAGGGAATGTGTTCTTGCTTGGAGGCCTCCTCGCTGTGCTTTTCCCACACAGATACAAGATCTTTGATGAGGTGCAGCAAAGATGTCAGACTGCTTGAACACCGTCTTCGACCCCATATAGTAGTGCCCAAATCGAACATTTTCTCTCAAAAACTGATAACGGAGTACTTTAGGGTCAATGACAGCACTATGCCTAGACATCCTAAGGCCACTTCTGGTTCAGCCTGGCACCCCAGCTGTGGAAGTAGTCTCTTTGCATCATGCTTGCGTCCAGCCCCATTATATTATGTTCTGCCAAACTGAGCTCGGCGTGTACCCATCACTTTCATACTACCCTGGGGGTGTCACAATGGCCTACACATTTTTAAATTGTTTTAACCTTTTTAGGAGCATAAGGGTTCCCCAGTTGTTATTAGAACTTTGTTTTTTCCCCTTTTTTTCATTTTTAAATGTAACATTGTTATGGGTTTAATTAACTGCACAATAAATGTATTCATTCATTCATTAAAGGTGTACCGTACTGCGAAAGGTTTTTACAAGATCTTTGCAAAGTACTGAGAAAAACTTTGCTAATTAAGAAAAGCTGCTACTTTTTTGCTTGTGCCTTTTTGCAGCAATTGATGTCACACACATCCCAATTTTGCTCTAAGATAATGCTTATGCATAAAATATACTCAGAAGAAAACAACAAGGGCAGCACTTAGCCCTTGGAGAATGGGCCAGTTATAAATTATATGGCTCTCCTCGCCTGGCTGATCTAGCAGTCCTGTGGCAGGTGGCCTTGCTGCTGAGAGTCACTGTCAGAAACCAAGCAGTTCCCCATCTCTAAATGAGGCAGAGGAATCACAACTGGGGGGAAGGGAAATAACCTGATGTTTGGCAGATGTTCCATTATGTCTCTCCTCTAAATATACCCCTAGAGCCCGATGACCAGTTCAACAGTAACATTTCGGGCCCCGGTGTAAACTGGAGTTTTCATCGGGATCAAAATTACAAGTTGTGTGATAAATTTCAAACACTCACAGTGTTTCCCTAATAGACTGGGGTGAATTAAATCAACTGAAATTTATCAGGAGAAAAGGCCAGTGTAAAGGCAAAACAGGTGGAATTTGGTGTGTTAAAAACTGATTCTGGATGTTATGCATCATTTCCGAGTTGAAAACTCAGAATAGGAGGTACTTACGACAGAAAATACTTCACCTGATGAAATATTAATTTCCTGTTTGGTTAAAAGAATCTTGCAGTGCAAAAAAAATCAGCTGCACTGTTGAAGTCAAACCAGGAAACCTTGCAACCTTCATGAGGGCTGAAGCTTTGGGAACTTCACAATACTGTGCCAGCAAAAAAACACCTTTGCTCACACCTAGTTGTGAACCTGCATGAGGGTCATTAAGGAAGCTTGCAGGAGGAGCATTGACGAAGCTTGCAGAAGGGGCATTGAAGAAGCTTGCAGAAGGGGCATTGAAGAACCTTGCAGGAGGGACATTGAAGAACCTTGCAGGAGGGACATTGAGAAGCTTGCAGGAGGGGCATTTAAGAAGCTTGCAGGAGGGGCATTTAAGAAGCTTGCAGGAGGGGCATTGAAGAAGCGTGCAGGAGGGGCATTGAGAAGCTTGCAGGAGGGGCATTGGAAAAGCTTTCAGGAGGGGGCATTGAAGAAGCTTGCAAGAGGGACATTGAGAAGCTTGCAGGAGGGGCATTGAAGACGCTTGCAGGAGGGACATTGAGAAGCTTGTAAGAGGAGTATTGAAGAAGCTTGCAGGAGGGGCATTGAAGAAGCTTGCAGGAAGAGCATTGAAGAAGCTTGCAGCAGGGACATTGCGAAGCTTGCAGGAGGGGCACTGAAGAAGCTTGCAGAAGGGGCATTGAAGGAGACCAAATAGGGGAGCCTGGGAAAGGAAATGTTAAAGACAAACAGGGAAGTAGTGGTCCGAACGCCAGCACCACCATGTTGCCACTGGTTGACAGCCTGGCGATGCCTGCCGTCTTAATCCACCATGGCAGTGCTGCAAACAGCACTGCCCTGGGGATTACGAGTCCCCTCTGCCGCCTTTTGCATGGCGGTTTCACTGCCATGCAAAGGCTGGTGGAGACAGGGTGCCGGGTAGCATGGGCAGTGCAGGAGCCCCCATGGACAGCCCCATCGCGCTTTTCAGTGCCTGAATTACAGGCAGTGAAAAGCGCAATGGGTGTGGCCACACCCGACGCACCACAACATTGCAGCCAGCTCGATTACGAGCCCCGTCAACGTTGTGGCCTGTTTCCCGCTGGGCCAGTGTGAAACTTGCAATAGGGCCAGCAGGCAGAAAACCGGAGTGGTGGAATGAGGGCCTGAGTGTCAGTAGACCTCACCTGCAACCACAGGCACAAACTGAGCACCGAGTGTAAGTTAGCCATGAAAAGTAAATAAGACAATTACTTTTTATCTTGAAAGTCATTGGCGTGATTGGATTCACAAATTTGGAAAATTCCAGTCACTTCTAATATTTTCATACCGATGGTCATTATAGTAACTATTGTTAGTTGACTCTTGGAAACAAGAAAACATGACTTGAGATGCCCAGTGCACCCCAAGGTGCAAAACATGGTAGCAAGCAAGCGCAATAGCTCAGAAATGAAGTGTCCAGTGTAGACGGATATTCTGAGAACGAACAATGCCAAACGTGCGTGCTCTACTCCGCGGATGTATAGGGAGAGCAGAAAAAACAAAGGCTGAGTTCTGACCTCAGCGAGATGCCTTCTTGCTTTCTATGCCTTGGAGTGCTACCTTGAGCTACATTCAGCGGCGATCCCCCATGATATCCTGTGTAAGAAGTGGAGAGGAGTGGTGAGGTGGTACAAGGTTTTTGCCGGAAGAGGGTGATGTGGCTGTAGACTCCAATACTGTGTGGCACAGGTAGCTGGTGATTGCTGCTTTGACTCCCCTTGGTGCCAGGCTACATTGCCAATACTTCCACACCAGACGTGTACGAGCTCATGTCTGGTGTTCCTCACACCAGCGTGCCCTCAACTAGCCAACATGCTCTGAAACTAAAGTGGCAATCGCCTAAAGCAATAAATAGTACTGGAAGGAAAGGAACATCAAGCATGAGTCGATGGACAACATAGATAAAAAGTCAACAGAATCAACAGAGGTCAACAGAGGATAAAAAAAGAAACAAGGACCATGAGCCAGCCACCCATGCTCTAGAAACAGAGCTCTGAAAGATAGTGGGACTGAATGCAACCAAGAAAGGTTGATAGCAAGCACCATAGACCTCACTTCTTCTTAGCCTAAACACCCAAACTTCATGCAGTTCCACAATGAAGTAGCCCATAGCCTGCAGATTCAGAGGTCCATTTTTCGACTTTTTGGTTTGTAACCCTTGTCCTGATGCCCTTGATAATATAGAAACATCTATCAATGGAAGGGAGATACTTGATGTGCATCCTGGGCTAAACACACTGAAAAGTGGGTGCTGCAATGCAAGTATCCTTTAAGCACTGTGTTGTCTCAGTGCAATTATTTCAGGAGAACATATCTGCCATAAAAAATTCAGGTTCTAAACTGAAAGCAGATGGTCTCACTATATATGTGTCATGGATGGGTTGAACTACCTCAACGAATGTTGTACAGAGATAGAGTCAGTCTCAGCCACCTCAGAAAGACTGGTTATGCTTCCTGTAGTGGTAAGTTCAGATATAAACCCCAGGCATAATCCTCCTGATTGGGACTCTTATAACCATGTATTCAATGTATGATGCTTTGCTTTCCCTGTCAGCGACTGTAAAAGCCAATACACTGGCGTTGGTCCAAAATGGAGAAGTTCTGAAGGCACAAAAAACACTCCTGCCTGTTATTGCTAGGTGGCGAATGGCATGATGGAG
Organism: Pleurodeles waltl; assembly: GCF_031143425.1. NCBI lineage: Eukaryota > Metazoa > Chordata > Amphibia > Caudata > Salamandridae > Pleurodeles > Pleurodeles waltl. The sequence goes on along the minus strand of NC_090451.1, from coordinate 65,313,341 downwards.
CCTATTTCAAGGCCATCCCAAGGAACACAAGCTTATCATTGTTCTCCAGTTATGATACCACCTCCTCAGGACCATTGAATCCTGGAAGACCTTCGAAGGTACAAAACCTGATAAGGAATCCCACCATGGAATTTCAGGGTAGGCGATCACCGCCCATGAGAGATCCCCCGTAAGTAATCAATATAACTTAAATGGTTTAAGCAAGATCCAGGAAAGAGGTAACCAAAAACAAGTAGAAACAAACTGGAGAAGTGCAGTTAAACTCTAAAATGATGAAACCTTAGAAGCCACGTCGAGGACTAAGAATAGAGTTGACGCTGAGGATAAAATGCAGAGAAGTGTAAATAAGAAGTGACAAGTCAAGATGAAACTGTTGGGTTCTGCTTCTACAAGTCTCAGTTTATGTCTTGGCTTTAAAGGAGGGAGGTGTTTTGGCATCCAATTCTTTTGTGCCCGGAACAGCCCACTGCTGCTGCCCAGCCTACGAAATAAGTTTGTGGATACTAGGCACAACATCTTGTGTATGGGCAACAGAAATGGGAATGTTTAACCAGAGGCAATTTGTACCGTTTTTTATGGTAATTCAATTTTTAAAAGAACAGGTGCATTTTGTGTTGCAGTTAATGTTTATATTTTGTATGTAACATGTTTTAAATTCTTGCAGGTGGTTCATGCAACAGTTTAATTGTTAAACGAGCCTATGTTGCATTGTTTAAGTTTAGTAATTAAATCAATATATAAATACATAATTAAATAAATCAATAAAACATATGCAGTAGACATTGTAAATTCTCATAGCACTTCTTTGTAGCTATATAGCCACGATGACAGAGTCCATTTCAGCTTTAGAGAAAGCTACTTTTGGTTGAAATTGGTTCCATTTGGTGCAATACCACACGTGGATATCCTGAAAGCCTGTCATGGATTTGCCCCACCATGACCTAAACTGAAATGTTCAGTACTAACATCAACCTAACACTGTGTAAAAGCAGAATAAACAAACAAGATCTTTACTCCTAACATGCTTTGACTATCATCTAATGCCAAGCATCTACAGGCACAGAATCCACAATCTGGAGATTAGGTGAAATCAGTATTACAGCTGCCATTATTTTCTGGGGAACTGATGTCTCCCTACTAGATTGGCACGTTTACTAACTTGACCATATCTCAACAGTAATTCCTAACCAAACATTGGAGGTCTTTGCTTCTTGCTTCACAGGAACCTTGCCCTGTAGACGCCGCTGACAGCAATGGTCGGACAGCTTTGCACCATGCAGGTAATTATGCAATGTGCCACTTTTAGGGGATATATAGTATAAATTAAAAAAACAGATTCCTTTACACAGTTTTGCATTGCTAACAATCACCAACAATCAGCATTTTACAATATTCCTCACTTTGATGTGTCATCTGGTGTGTTGAGACACATCATGACATCATTCACAGATCACAGAATGGCCACATTCAATCACATCCCAACAAAGCTTGAGTGGTAACTTCAGAGTCTGCTTGAGAACGATGGCCTGATTTACAAAAAGGTTTTCCTTACTTAGACAGTGTTAAGATTGCCTTAAGCCAGAATATACAGTGTAAAGTCTGTCTTAAACCATGAAGGGTAGCTTTAAGACTGCTTTAGCAATTCTTAAGATAAAGCCATTTGTAAATCAGGATCATAGGGGACTGCCTTGAGCCAAGAAACAACGTATTTAACCATGCCCTCCAACAAAACAATGTACATAGTGATTTGAAGTAACCCATTTGCCCACACTATCTACATTTCTCACTCCACGCAGAACTGTTTGTGGGTGGTAATGTGGTGAGCATTAATCAAAGACACATGAACAGAGTTCTGGCCCTCTTTCCTTCAGCTCTAAACACTGTCTTTGCTCCATGTTCATTGTCTTAGCCCATTCTCCATAATTTCCGACTACCTTGAACATTCCTCTTTTGCTTTTAATTTTCCATTACATTATTTTGCTTTTCTTTCATTTGACTTCTTTCAGTCTGTCTCTTTGGTGATGTTTCTCACTTTTTTAATCCCTTTTATTTAAATTAGTTACTTCTGTAACAATGAGTAGCACAATTCTATTATAAAGGATCATCTACATATATCATGTGTCCATGTTAGTCACAAAAAGTAATACCAACATTTTAAAGTTCATTCACCAAAATAAAAAAACACTCTTAGGTTAGACTCTGTGGAAGAGTGCCCGGGCACATTTTTCCCTCTCTTATTCTGGGATGGCATCCTGACACCAAGTGCATCATCTAAAGTGTGGAGGAATCTGAAAATCTGCCAAGTTAGGGAGGAAATTTAAATACGGAGTACAATCTAGAGGCGGAAATTCCTCTTTGATGCAATTCCAAAGGTGGAGGAAATTCAGCCAGAAGATCTTACTTCGTACTCTCCTCCAGACATCTAAATACTAAATGAAGCCTTTGTCTTCCTCTTTCTTTTCTCTTCTTTACATTATTCTTATGATATTTCTCTCGTGTTGGTCTCAAAATCAGCCTCAATAATCTCTTCACATCTCAGCCTCAGATGTTCACTCTGTCTACCTCTCTTTCCCATCAGCAGTAAGCGGCTGCATGTCCTGCACAGACACCCTTTGTGAATTCAAGGCTCCGCTCAATGCCAAAGACCGGGTAAGGCCGCGCTGCCCTGATCTGATAAATGACCAATTGTTGACGCCCCTTGGTAGTAAGTCTTGTTTGTCCCTCACCCTTCTCTCTTTTCATCCTTAGGAAGGTTCCACTGCTTTGATCCTTGCAGCTCAAATGAGCCACTCGGAGCTGTGCCAGTACCTGCTGCATCGAGGCGCTAGCGTCAATGCGAGAGACCTGCAGGGACGGTGGGTCTGCTGTTCCACGTCACTTAGTCAAACATTGGTCTACCATGTCATCGCGCAGTTAATTCTGCTATGGTATATCACTTCCAGTCAAGACAAATTCTAAGGAAAGGGAGCTCTACAAGGGTTTGGCAGTCATGTATTGCTTTGATGACTTTTGTTATTGGTGCAAAGAACACTTTAGAATTTGAAACTCACTTTGGCACTGTGGCCTTCTATTGACTATTGACAACCTATTGGTTATTCCTAAGGTTTAAGGATCACTATATTTTTGGTGTTCCAGCAAAAAATATGCGATGATTTAGTAATCAGTCCACAGTAGTTTCTTTCCAATGCACTTCAGGGCCCTGATATTCACTATCGATCTGATAACAAAGTAACTGGACCCACTGAGAATTGCAAGGACCCAGGTAAATCTGCAGACCTGGTACATTTTACCCTGGGATTTTGGATGCTGAAAGCAGCTGACATTGCTGAGTAAAGCTACATTGCGAAATGAGGAAATAGGGTAATCAGACAGAATATAACAGAATCCCTCGGCGATTCTTAATTTTTTAGAGGAACTTCAGGGTTCTTCCTGTGATTTCCCGTTAACTCCACTCCCAGGAGTTATGATTACCTCTAGTATTGGTAACTCCATGGGCAGACTCAATGGGGCTACCATTGGGTATCTTGTAATGAAGCCCTCTGTCTGTTGGCTATGTCAGTAGAAAGTTCCATAAGGATCTCTCCACAAACCCTTAATGAGACTGGTAAATATTGCTATCTATCTATCTATCTATCTATCTATCTATCTATCTATCTATCTATCTATCTATCTATCTATCTATCTATCTATCTGTATCACCTATGCTCTCATCCTGACTTCTCCTTGTCCTATGTTTCCTACGTGTTTATTTATCTACATTACTTCTTTCTTCATTGTCCTCCTAACTAATTTGTTTCATATTCAGAAATAATCCTCTATACTTGTCTTGCTCTCACCGACGTATATTTATTTCCCTTGTGGGAATAGAGAACTTGGTTGCTCCCTTGGAGACCTTTAATTATTTCTCCAAGAATGTTTACATCCCCATCTCTTCAAGGTTGGTAGCAGCACCCGCTGAATCACTCTTTCAGGTTCACTGTCTCTTCACATTTTTCTGGCTATGTTGTCTCATATCCTCAAGTATCCTTTGCCTGGACTTTATCACCACCTCATCTTGTCATCTCCATGCTGTCCTGTTTATTGTTATTAGACTTCCTGTCGCCTCTTCTCTGATTTTCCTCTGTTTCAGTCTCGTCAGCCAACCTCTGACACTAACATCTTTGTCCTATCCTCTCTTTCTAATTGACAAACTCCTTTTTGTTTTCCCATATTTTTTCTGCTTTTCGCTGTCTCACTCTACCCAACCACCCAAGTCTCATATTTTATGCTCTCTGTAGGACTGCCCTGATGTTGGCTTGTGAGAATGACAGCGTGGAGACCGTAGAGGTTCTGGTGCACGGTGGTGCCACGGTGAGCATCGTGGATGGCCTGGGACATGATGCTGTGCACTACAGCATGGCCACAGGAAACTCCCTCATCCAGCATTTCCTGCAGGAAGCTTCCCAGCGCCGCTCTTGGGCCAGTGGTAAGCAGCACGGCAGGATACAAATGCCTGTTTTTCTTCAGACCATAGTCAGTGGTCTCTCAATATAAGTGGATATGTGATCACTAATTAAATATTAAGACAGCTTAATATGACATTCCTCAATGTTGTACAATCATTATTATAATCTCAGTGATTTGTGTTCTCATCAAAATTGCTGATAGTCATTTTCTCCTCTGCTGCACTAAATATAAGGTATTACATTAAATGTATTCAGGATCATTAATCTTCTTGTCCCACCCTTCATTGTTCCATTCCTACAGATGATTTACTATTGACATTGGTTCATGAGGCACTGACCAAATGTAATTTTGACTTTTTGTGCTTGTATCTGCCTTTGTCCTTTTTGCCCATTATGATTTTTGCTTCCTACTTGGTATCACAAATAATAATTCACTATAGGCTAGTGCTCATGAATCATAAATGACCCAACAGGACTCTAACAATTTTATTATTGGCCTGAAGAATTTTCAAAAGAACACAACCTTTAATTTTCGAGGAATTAAAAAAACTTTATTCTCCTATATGTGCAAACTACATGGATGTGCATTGAAGAATACGTTCATTCTATTCTGTATGACATGGATCTATAAATAACTGGTATCACTAGATTGTGCAGTGGGAGAACACATTATCACATTCTCTTTCATATTCAGATATAACCTTCTTACTATGTAGAAGGTTATGGGTTATGTAAATGATTGATGGATACAGGACGTTTGCCAAATATTGGTGGCTGCCCTGTCCACCCTATTTAGAATGTATGATCATGCCAGTTAATGCCACCCATGTATAAAGTCTAACTAGGGTGAAAGGGACATCTGCCAATTTTTGGCAGATGTTCTGCATCAGCCGAACTCCAAGAAGCCCCCAAAGTTTTCAATCAATTCTTAAATCTAAAATTTGGCATGTTTTACCTAAGCTCTCTGAACTTGAAGGGCACCCAAGATTTTATTTTCATTCTGCATACTCTGTGATTCTAAATGAAATCCAAACTCTCGAGTTAAGATAATTGTGTAGCCTAGATTTATTCTGAAAGCATATACAATCGGATCAGATCTTCTTTTTTAGATTGTAAAATCCCCTCAACCAATTATCCGACTTCTTGTGCTAGAAAATTCCTTTAAACAGAATCTCTTTTTGAACTTGAGCAAATTCACTATGAACTTAAGTGTTGGGCAATTGATGTTTTGCATTGCACACGAGTAGGCACCACACTACTACATTGAGGACATCAACAATGTAACTCTGAATACTCAGCCCTAACAATCAATGTCACAATCCATGACAGTGAAAGGACTAGTTAAAGGACGGTCTACTTAATGTTTTTGAAAGTCTGACCTGGAAGGGATTTTGTTACAAAACAAAAACCCCTGTCATATCAGTCCTCCTACTTTTGCCAAGAGAACATCTATGATGAGAGTCCCAGGTCCCAGTATCTCTCTCTATTTGTGGTCCTCAATGTTGCCTTTAAAATCTATTTTGAACTTACGTAACCTCACCTAAATTTTGACTTGTGAGTACAGCTGTGATTTACACATATAAGTTGTTGTGATAAAGGTCAACTTACATGAAGTTTAGAGTAGACTTTGGGCCAGATTTAGAGTTTGGCAGATGGAGTTACTCTATCACAAATGTGACAGATATCCCGATCGCCTTATTACAATTTAATTCTAACCTATGGAACTTGTAATACGGTGGACGGGATACCTGTCACGCTTGTGACGGAGTAACCCCTCCACTAAACTCTAAATAAGGCCCTTTGTCATTAATGAGCACAATGTCTCTTTTTTACAAAATTAGTATTTTGTGGATTATTGATGGCAACCTCTTAATGACTGGGGCTTTATTTGAGTACTTAGGGGGTCATTCTGACCCCGGCCGTCAAGGACCGCCGGGGCCAGGGTCGGCGGGAGCACCGCCAACAGGCTGGCAGTGCCCCGCAGGGCATTCTGACCGCGGCGGTTTGGCCGCGGTCAGAAATGGAAAACCGGCGGTCTCCCGCCGGTTTTCCGCTGCCCAAAGGAATCCTCCATGGGGGCGCAGCTTGCTGCGCCGCCATGGAGGATTCTGACACCCCATACCGCCATCCTGTTCCTGGCCAGGAACAGGATGGCGGTATGGGGTGTCGTGGGGCCAATGGCATGGGCACTGCAGGGGTCCCCGTAAGAGGGCCCCACAAAGAATTTCTGAGCAGACACTGAAATTTGCGACGGGTGCAACTGTACCCGTCGCACATCCTCCACTCCGCCGGCTCCATTCGGAGCCGGCATCCTCATGGAGGGTTGTTTCCCACTGGGCTGGCGGGCGGCCCAGTGGGAAACCCAGAATCACCGCGGCGGTCTCCTGACCGCGGAGCGGTGTTCTGGAGGGGGGAACTCTGGCGGGCGGCCTCCGCCGCCCGCCAGAGTTAGAATCACCCCCTTAGTCCTGCAGAGAACCAATGATTGTGCTCATCCAGAGGGCACATTTGAGATTTGCTTGAAACAATTTGTTAAAAGTAATTTATTATCCACACTTTTAGAACACGGGTGCAGTTTAACAAACTGAGTTATTAGCACATGGTGTACATTTAGGGGGTCATTCTAACTCTGACGGGCGGTGGAGGCCGCCCGCCAGAGTTCCCCCCTCCAGAACACCGCTCCGCGGTCGTCAGACCGCTGCGGTGATTCTGGGATTTCCACTGGGCTGGCGGGCGACCGCCAAAAGGCCGCCCGCCAGCCCAGTGGAAATCAACCTTCCCACGAGGACGCCGGCTCTGAATGGAGCCGGCGGAGTGGGAAGGTGCGACCTGCAAAGCAAAGGTGCAAAGCAGACACTGAAATACAAAGTGGGGCCCTCTTACGGGGGCCCCTGCAGTGCCCATGGCATGGGCACTGCAGGGGCCCCCAGGGGCCCTACGACACCCCATACCGCAACAGGATGGCGGTATGGGGTGTCAGAATCCCCATGGCGGCGCAGCGAGCTGCGCCGCCATGGAGGATTCTTATGGGCAGCGGAAAACCGACGGGAGACCGCCGGTTTTCCTCTTCTGACCGCGGCCAAAGCGCCGAGGTCAGAATGCCCTGCGGGGCACCGCCAGCCTGTTGGCAGTGCTCCCGGACCGCCGGGGTCAGAATCACCCCCTTAGATCCTTCTAGTGTCTTGAAAGTGTCTTGACATTTGATTGTCGTGTTTAGGCACACTGTTAGACCCTCTGATCAACTGAAGTATAATTTGCAAATAATTCTTTAACACAGCATTTTTGTCTCTTTTGGACATACACAGTGGAGGAAGATGAGAAACAGGAGATAGCTGCTCAGGTAAGTTCCCCCCGCAGTGATTGGGCTCAAAGTCTGGGCAGTGATACTAGAGTAGGTGGCACCCTCAGGGAGTAACTCATTACCAAATATCCCAGAGCGTCCAATATCAGGTGTGAGTATGTCAGGCTCAAAAAAAGTCACAGCGAGGAGGGCATTCAGATAACCGCACATCCCCCTTGTCCCATGTGTATAGCACCACCAAAGTCCTACTATGTGCACACAGCCACGTTTTTTTTTATTGCTGTCCGCATTTTGTGAGATCACCTCAGTTATCTGGTTCTACAGAACGCAGACTTCAGAAGTAAGACAATTGCAATACACCAATAGTAGACGTGTTAACGATTTCAACGTCCAGGTCCGTATCAACTGGTGAATTGCTTTGATATTCACTTAAATTAAGTAATTACGACCATTCATTCTATGCTCTGTGATAACACTAACAAAGGTGTCATTCTTAATGATGCAATAACCTTGATCAATTGTGGCCAGGTGGACCAGCCATTATGATGTGTACCGAGCACATGTATGCAGTTTGAATTGAATTGTCGACCCATGATAAGAAACAATACATTTTGTACAATATTTGATACTAAATTTTGAGTGCCCTGATGAAGTTCACAGGAGGTGAATGAAACGTGTTGGCTGTCTCGTTTTGTGTCATCAAAGAAAATAAAGATTGATTTGGGATACATATCATCTTGATTGGACCTTTGTTCTAATGGATTATAATTTCTTGGTGCACTGCCACTTATAAAGAGTGAGTATATCAGGCTGCCCTTGCTGTTCTTCTGGAAAGTGTAATTTTGTTTTTCCCTTGTAAACACAAGACATTGAAGAAAACATCAAACTAGGTTTATCAGTTACATCTGGCAGATGGCAATCTAGAGAATTGCTTCTGATGCTGCTTGGATACACATTGAGGATAATTGGTCCAGTGTGAAAGGCGATTAAGTGCTTTGGCATAACGGGGAAAGAGGGCATGGAAGGGAAATGGACGACATAGGGATACACGGTTTAAGGAAGGATGGGGCTGGGAGGGAGGAATGGCATTGTTAAGGACAACATTGGAATGGACGGCATGGTGACATGTGGAAGGGTACCAAGAAGAAGGTGTCATGGTTTTTTGGATCAAGGGTCAATCTTTACCATTCCTGGCTGATTTCCCTTGACCCTTAGTCAAGCACAGTTCTACCAATCTGAGTGGGGAAAATGCACAGGTGGTGGCTCACGAGTCTCCACTGAACTTACCCACAGGGAGTTTGGGGTTTCAACATCACAGAAATAAACCAGCACCTGCCAGACACAGGGTTTTAGTGGGTTCACTTTCTCCTTTCCCTATACAGCACACACAAAAAGCATGAAGCATTGCTTGGAACCAATTTAATGCATAACATCCGTAAAACTACTATAGTAGTCAATACAATACCTGTAATGATAATAGATGAGCAAACAGTAAATATTATGAATGCAGATAACATAATACATTAAATTAATTTCCTTTGCATTAAACCTTCACTAAAGACAATTAGCATTGAAAATGTTTGCCATTGCAAAGGGTGCACATCACTTGTCGCATACCTGGATGCGAGAACTAACAGCCTGTACTGCCTGCAAGGACAGTTTGGGGGTCATTACGACCCTGGCGGGACCCTGGCCATTTTAGCCCCGGCGGTGATAATCCGCCAGGGCAGCGCTGCAAGCAGCGCTGCCCTGGGGATTATGACTCCCCTACCGCCAGCCTGTTTCTGGCGTTTTGCACCGCCAGGAAGAGGCTGGCGGTAAGGGGAGTCCTGGGGCCCCGTGCAGCTTTTCACTGTCTGCATAGCAGACAGTGAAAAGCGCGATGGGTGCTACTGCACCCGTCGTACGGCCGCAACATCGCTGGCTCCATTAGGAGCCGGCTCCTATGTTGCGGCCGCATCCCGCTGGGCCTAGTGTCCTAGTAAACCTAGTTTACGCCCGCCGGCCCAGCGGGATGTTGTAATGGGGACCGCGGGAGTGTGGCTGCATTGGCGGCCGCACAGCGGTTACAGCTTAGCGGGCGGCGGTAGCCGCCCGCCAATGTTGTAATGACCCCCTTTATGTTTTTGGGATCCAGGATATTTTCAATCTGTGGCTTTAGTAGAAAAACTGCAGATTCTTCAGAAGTCAATATGTTCCTCCCTCCCCAAGAGGACTGAAAGCACTGCTCCTATATTGCTTTCTAAACCATTGTCAGAAAACTATCAACATTACCTGTGATGTAGGATGATAGAACACCAATGTTCATTATTCCACCATTTTACAAATGCAGGCTCTCTATATTAGTATTAAAACACTATCCAACAGGTGAGTCTATGAATAGGAAAAGTAAAACACATTGTCAAAACTCATCATGAGTACAGAACGTAGTTAGCGGTGTGCGAATTTTGTGTAATTTGCTTTTGCTTAATTATACAAAATTACAGAAAATGTGGAGTAATTAAGTGAAATTGAAAATCCGCGTTTGGTTTTATATTTTAGAGTGAACTGCGCCTTTGTGTCTATTTTGGACCCAAGGGCGCATTTTGTGCTAAAAAAAGCTCACGCGCCGTAAACAGGTCCTGTGCGCTTACACTAGATTTGTGCTGTGAACAGCATGTAATTGTGCAACATGCTCATCTTAGGAACTTTGTGTAGCAAGCATAATGTGAAATTATCAAAATTACACAAGATTGTGCCCGTGTAATGCAGATTTTGCCAGGGCCTAAGTGTTATGCAATTATAATCACAATAAAGATAAATATGGAAGTGATAAGCCTATGAGGCCTTTAGTGTGTAAAGAATGATTGGCAGATGCACAATATTAATGGAATTGGCAAAATCAATACAGAACACATCACAGTGTGGAAAGGATGGCATATGGGGGAATGACAGCTGTAGGTGAAGGAGAGAGGAAGACATGGAGAAGGGCTTTATGAGGCAGAATGGCTTAGGGAAGTATGGAAGGGGGAAGGATGGCATGCGGAGGGGGACGTGAGGAAAGGATGTCACGGAGAATGGACCTGAAGGAGAAGCATCACATGCCAACCCTTTACTGAATTTGTTGTTTTGTAGTTGCCTGCACCCAGTCCTCCACCACCCTCCAACCAAGAGACGAGCACCACCCCACGAAAGAGAAGAGCGCCTCCACCGCCCAGTGCCCCGGGACTGGTAAGGTGCCACCACTCCACTGTGAGACTGATGGTTCAACAGACTTACACCAGAGAGCTACAGCATAGCTTCTGCCAATAAAGGCAGTCACAAACTACCTACACCCTACTCTGTTTAGTGTATTGTTCGGTAAACAAAACAAATTTCACAGACAAAGATGACCTTGCACGGTTAACCTTGGGAGAACCTGGCTGGAAACTGTCATGTCATGTTGGTGTACTTATAGCTAGTGGTCAAAGTGGGCAGGATCGGAGGGGCCCGACGTGCCCATACTTTTATGATTTATGAAACACCATTCCCCTACTTTTTCTTAAAAGACAACCATCCCGGGACGGCTAATTCTGACAGTTTGAATGCTTCAGCTATTCAGTGACTCTCCTGTGCAGTGAAACCAGCGCCGGGCAGGCATCTAAACAAGCTATCCTGCCAGGGTGCCTGCTTGCCTGAAAGAAATGCAAATCTGAGCTACAAGTTAATCTGCAAGTGTAAAGCATGCCCTGGAGCCGGTACTGGCTTTAATTGACCTAATCACTCAAAGCTTTGTGTGACAAAGATTTATTATTTTTTAGTGGTAGTATAAAGAGTTAACAACTGGGCTGTGAAGCGTGTGCTTTTAATTACAAACGTATTTATATCGTGCGTACTACACGAGGAGATGTTAAAGGGACAGTAATGTTAAAATAATTCCACTACGTACACACTGGGTATTACTAAAATCTATTTTTTGGAAGAACCATTTTATTGTAAACATTTTGCACATTGCTGTGTGTAATGCAAGTTTAAAATGATGTATTACATATTTGCGCTGCTTTCTGTCACAGGCTGTGACCTCGTAGCACTAAAAATACACGTCACTCCACTGCACCAACCAAGACTCAATTCTGTGGCTCTCTGGTTACACACAAACCTCTGCAATGCATTAACTAATTTTAAGCTGCATGTTATTTTATATGTAGCTACCTGAGGGTGAAAGACCAAAAAATGTTACAGAATATTTTCTTTTTTTAGCCACACCTTTGACCCCCGTCCTGATGCTCACTGACTTGGTCCCCACTGCATGCAGCATCACAGTTTCTATACTTTTTTAATGCATAGCATAGTGCTCTTTCTTCTCCTACAGCACAAAAAATGTATGATGGGGAAGAACAAATAGTAGAAAAAGAGTGCACAAGGACAGGATCTTAGTTTCATTTGAAATATTCAGTTGTTTCTGAAAAGTTTTAGTTACAGGCAAGTGGAGCAGCAAATTAGAACACCTGAATGCACGGCGAACCCTGGGGCTGCCATACACGTAAAGGTGCCGAACCCTAAGATATGCACGGGTACCCTTACATTTTTGTGTACGTTTTATAAGCTATAGATTTGTGGGGGAGGTGCCTGATATGTAATTTGATATCCTTGGCCGTGAGTAATGTAGAATTTGAAGTGAGGGTCCTCGATTAGTAAGAATCACATTGTAATACTGCTTATCCAAAAGTTAAGTAATTCCAATATTATATATTACAAATAATTGCAGAAAAGAGAGGATTCGGAGGTCTGCAGCCAACACGTGTTTCGCCCTGTCATTGCTTGCAGGCCTAGGCCTTTTTCAGGGCTTGAAATGACAGTGAGTTCTAAATACAAATACATCAGGGGACTATTAGACATCACAGGACTTTAAGACCAGGCTGTTTAAAAACATGAATCCTCTAAAGTCTGGCAGAGCAGCCATGGTGGCATGTTCTGAACATGTGCCCCTGGCTTGCCCTTGAAGGTTGAGTGGTAGGGTTCTTTTCTTCCCTCCCTGACCTTGCCAAAGACTGGATTAGTATATTTAACACATACAATACCTCTTTCCCTAAGGCAGGAAGGCACAGTTTCACTTTCACTAAAGCAAGGCCTTCTAAATGCTGTGAGGCTTAGAGCAGCACTGCAGATACATATTGCCCTGGCACTTATATGCCCAATTTTATCACTCACCACACTCACACTTCACTTTATGCCTACACCAAACACAACACACAAATCCTTTACCACATGCTTACACACACAATGTCATTTCAGATCATACTCGCAGTTGCACCACACATGCAAAACTACACAAGTCACCTCATCAAAAAGTTATCACAAGGTACACACACTTTCTTAACTCGCCCGGGCTCTCACCTACTGTTCACTCTTTCAGGAATTTACCAAATGGTGTGACTCCTATCTTCCCCAAAACACCTAGAATACATTTTTATCCTGTACCACTCTCACATTTTAACAATGCATGACCAACTTTACAACACTGTCACCAAACTTACATTTCTGCATTTGATACTTAAATTACATATTACTATCTCTTTAAAAAGATTCCTGCAGGGAGGCACTTCCTGGCACCCTCATGAGTTTTATTTGACACCTTTTGTTTTCTGATTTTCAGAGCAGACCCCAGACTCCAACACAAGCTCCTGCTCCATCCCTGGCACCTGCACCGACTCCAGTTAAGAGTAGCTCCAAACCCAACAAGCGTAAAGGAGATGCTAAGAAGTCTGCGAAGGTAATACCTGCTTCTGGAGGCAGAATATGCCAATAGAGGATTATTCCCGAGCATTCTAAGGGCTAAGGTACGCCGATATCACTAACAAATCTGCGCCATCATCAATCTTTCTTTCACCCGTTGCAGGAGGACAAGGATGTGAATGAAGAAATTGTGCGCCTAAGGCAAGAACGCACAGACCTTCTGCAGAAGATCCAGAACCAAGAGCAGATGCTGAAGAAACAGAAGAAGGAAGTGAGTCTGAAAATGACAGAGTGCGTAGATAAGGGGGTAGTCACCATCTGAGATATAAATTATAGAGAGGGGGGTCAGTCATCAACAGGATGTTTCTCATTGACAGGAGTGCAATCAACATCCAGGAAATCATAGAGATCATAGAGTAGGGACTAATCACCATTGAGAGAGGGGCAAAAATTATCTAGGGCACAGATCGTAGAAAGAAGAGCAGTCAAAATGCAAGCAGTCATAGAAGTCACAGAGTAGGGACTAATCACCATAGACAGAGGGGCAAGAAATATTTAGGACATAGATCATAGAGAAGAGAACAATCAATATCCAAGAGTTCATAGAGGTTATCAAGTAGCAACTTATCATCATAGAGAGAGGGCCAGAATGTATCTAGGGCACAGATCATAGAGAGGAGAGCAGTTAAAATGTGAGAGGTCATAGAAATCACAAAGCAGGGACTAATTACCATAGAGAGAGGGGCAAACACCATTTAGGAGACAGATCATAGAGATGGGAGCAGTCATCATTGAAGATAGAGATCATAGAGTAGGGTCTAATTACCATCTACGAGACAGCTCATAGAGAGCGGAGCAAACACTATCTAGGATATAGATCATAAGAGAGCAATCAACATCTGATATAGAAATCATAGAGTAGGGACTAGTCACCATGTACAATTCAGAACATAGGGGGTCATTCTGACCCCGGCGGAAACCGCCAAAAGACCGCACCGCAGTCAAATGACCGCGGCGGTCATTCTAACTTTCCCGCTGGGCCGGCGGGCGATCCCCAAAAGATCGCCTGCGGCCCAGCGGGAAAGCCCCTGCAAAGAGGAAGCCGGCTCCGAATGGAGCCGGCGGATTTGCAGGGGTGCGACGGGTGCAGTGGCACCCGTCGCGATTTTCAGTGTCTGCAAAGCAGACAGTGAAAATCATTGTGGGGCCCTGTTAGGGGGCCCCTGCACTGCCCATGCCAGTGGCATGGGCAGTGCAGGGGCCCCGAGGGGCCCCACGACACCCGTTCCCGCCAGCCTGGTTCTGGCGGTGTAAACCGCCAGAAACAAGCTGGCGGGAAGGGGGTCGGAATCCCCATGGCGGCGCTGAAAGCAGCGCCGCCATGGAGGATTCCCTGGGCCAGGGGTAAACCGGCGGGAAACCGCCGGTTCCCCTTTTCTGACCGCGGCTTTACCGCCAGCCTGTTGGCGGTGCTTCCTCTGCCCTCCACCCTGGCGGTTTCAAACCGCCAGGGTCGGAATGAGGGCCATAGAGAGTGAAACAACCACTATCTAGGACCATGATCATAAAGACAAAATAAGTCATCATCCAAGATAGAGAATTTAGAGTGGGGACTAATTACTAATTACTATACATCCCATAGAGTGGAGCAAACACTATCTAGGGCACAGATCATAGAGAGGAGGGCAATCAACATCCAAGATGGAGCTCAGTTACCACAGAGAATACATATTGTGGAGAAGAGAGTAATCAGAACAAGATCATTGAGTGGGGAGTGATCACCATGTACTTTACAGATTATAGAAGGTGGAGCAAACACTATCTGGGTCACAGGTCATAGAGAGGGGAGCAATCATCATCTAAGATACAGATCATAGAGGGGGTGACTGCACCTATATAGAATACAGACCAATCAAAGGAGAGGAATCACTGTGCAAGGTACATATCATAGAGAATGGAGCAATTACCGTCTAGAATACAGACCATAGAGAAAGGAGCAGTTACAGACCAGTAAATAACTCATAAACATGAATAAAATCTGTCATTCAGACGGTGGACTGTAGAGAGAGAGCACAATCACTAACCATAAAGCACTTTGTAGAAGTGAAAGAGCAGCGAATTCACCACCTGGATCAATTTGAATGACATTTCACTAAATTTCACAGAACAAATACACAATTTCTCACCACTCTAGAAAATATCTATATTTGAGAATAGACCGTCGCACTCTGGGTGGTCTACCACCCAACACATATACCACAGAGACAGGGTGCTGTTGAGCGTCCCGAAGAAGAGTCGTGGGCTTGGTAAGATCATTTCCCCGTGGCCGAGTCATGGAAGCACTGGACTTGACAACCTACACAGGACCAGTACATGAAATGTTAACAGAACACGAAAAGGACTGTGCTTAACATGAGTGCACTAAGCACGTCAGTTGGAGAGAATACAATAAACTCAATATCTGCTAAAAAAAACTGTGAGGTGTATGAGGAATCCAGTACTGTCTGACTTGAAATGAAGATATTTATAATGAAAAGGAAAACAAATGGCCCTGGAAGGGGAATAACCACATCAAAGACACTTGATGGAAACAAATGCAATTATTTGCTTTTGCGCCTAGACGCAAGGATAATGGAGGGCTCTGCATGGCTATTTCTAGACATGTGTCATGCGTAGAGTTGACAAACACAAGAATCATCCATAACACTCATACCACTTAAACTATGTTGTATGAACATACTTCTCTTGAATTATTGATTGTTGTGTGCTCTTCATCGTCAATCGGGTATTGCAATAATCAGTTTGATCCATTGGTGAAGGATGTAGTATACCCTTGCTCTCTCTGGGGTCTGTGCCTCCTTTGGTGATCAGAAAAGTGTGTTGTTACATATTTTGGAATGCAGCAGTATTTTGGTTTGCTCATAAGCATTTGGATGATTTGATGGTAAGTTTTGTTTTGTTTTGATGAGTCTGGTCTACAGTCAATCATTCTAGCCTCTTCATAAATTATCACCTTTCTCTTTCCCCCGCAACAGAGATCTAATTTGGAAGAAAGCACCATCCACTCCTGTGAAGAACAGGTGAATACTTTCTCATCTCCAGCTGGTGGACTTGGGGTGGTAGTATTTCCAAACACCAGATCCACAATGCCCTGAATGAAACATTCATGTGGTTGTTTCACCTCTTGCGGAGCTGTGTGACTGTAGAGTGCGTGGATGAGGAAAGGCATTCTTGTACCACGGAAGGGTCTGTTAAAGTGGAACCTTGTATAATAAGTCTCTACATCTCCTCGACCAACAGATACGTGTTCTCCAACAGCAGCTGGCAGAGAAAGACCTAGAAAAAGATCAACTCAGACAGGGGATGGAGGCTCTGCGTAGTCAACTTAAGGTACAGTAGATATTGTCTGTTTGTTCAGTCGGAGGTCGTAACAAAAGGGCAGGAGTGAAATCAGAAAGATTTGCCACTAATCCACACATCCATTTAAGTTGAGGTGTACATATTTTCAGACTTTGGAGACCCTTGATTGTAATGTGTCTGGTCAATGTGAATCTGCTTAGTTCATAAATATTATGGAGGTTGTAGCCCAGGGATGATATTTTCATTTCCTCCAAGGATTGAACAAATGGAGTATACCTTTAAACTCTGATTGAAAGCTCAAGTGTTCTGTAGTTGATTAAATGCCAGGTTTAGGGGAGTGTGGGATAGGGATGTCTGCCAAAAATCAACTGAAGTTCCATCTGTCTTCCATAATATGAATGGACTGGAAGGCATACAACCCAATGGCAGAGACTTCTTCTCCAGCATCAGGCCCGTCACGAGCTGAGGCTGAACTTTTACAAACGATCAATTAACAGTCACCTTCTCAAAGGCGACTTGCCCCCTCAAGGACAAGGGATTACAAATTGCCACAGACATTAAGGGCCTGATTCTGACCCTGGCGGTAAAAACCGCTAGGGCCGTGGTCCGCCAACAGGCTGGCGGTGCTCCTTTGGGCATTCTGCCCGCGGCGGTACAGCCGCGGCCAGAAACGGAAAGTCGCCGACTTTCCGCTGCCCAGGGGAATCCTCCATGGCGGCGCAGCTTGCTGCGCCGCCATGGGGATTCCGACCCCCATACCGCCATCCTGTTCCTGGCGGTTTCGGCCGCCAGGAACAGGATGGCGGTATGGGGTGTCGTGGGGCCCCTGGGGGCCCCTGCAGTGCCCATGCCAATGGCATGGGCACTGCAGGGGCCCCCGTAAGAGAGCCCCACTTTGAATTTCAGTGTCTGCTTAGCAGACACTGAAATTCGCGACCCGTCGCACCCCTTCCACTCCGCCGGCTCCATTCGGAGCCGGCTTCCTCGTGGAAGGGTGTTTCCCGCTGGGCTGGCGGGCGGCCTTTTGGCGGTCACCCGCCAGCCCAGCGGGAAACCCAGAATAACCGCGGCAGTCTTTTGACCGCGCAGCGGTATTCTGGCGGTCCCAGCCAGGCCGGCGGCGTCCGCCGCCGGCCAGGGTCAGGATGACCCCCTAAATTCCATAGGCAAATTTAAAGCAATGTCTGTTCCAGGAAGTAAGGAAGAAAAATCTCTCCACGGCAATAAACCATAGTAGAAAATATCTAGTTGAGAAGGTAGTTTTTGTATAGACCCCAATTTCCTGAACATCTCTTGCATTAAGACTCAACAGAAATTCCATTCTGTTGCTGACGATTACTTCTCCTAGTTATCAGACAGTCTCAAAGATGGAGAAGTCTTCAAGAGGCTTGGCAGATGGAGATCTGGATTATATTTCTGGCATAGACACCTGACACTTGTGTGATTTTGGGAAGATCACTTCATTGCTCTATGCCTCCAGTAGGACATATGCCTGTAAATAAGCAGAAAGTTTGCTGATTGATCCTGGTCTGTGGCAGACTTCACATACCTTCCTATTCCAGTTACTGCATCCTCTGTCCTGCTAACAATGAATCTGCCAGAGCACCTAATAGATTGTTGCAGTCAGGGTAAAGACTGGAACCCAATGTACTAAGTGGGTTTGCATTGAGACTCAAAGGTGAGCAAAATCACAGCCATCATGAGACAATTCTCAGTGTACCACTGGAACGCTGCAGTGCAACTCATCGCAGTTCAGATGGGGGAGGTTGCATGCAAAGGGCATTCCCCTCTGGATTGCAATGCTATCTATCAATAGCTTGCCCTGACAACTACGACTGTAAACCATGGATTGGATACTGACATACAAAAGTGTCCACTGGCGAAGAGAAAGCGGTTTATGTGGGGTGTCAGTAGTGGGAGAACAGACAGCTTTGTAAGTCAGATCTGCTCTAGACTGATCCAAATAAGGGATCTTTCAGAACTGGGAAGGAATTACACGTTGAGAAAACAGCGAGGAAATGACAACCTTAGCATCCAGGAAGGAAGTCACATATCAAGTCTAAGATAGACCTGGTACTTATGAGACTTCTTGAAAATATTTGGAAGCATACAATTAAATGTAGTCACCTTTGGGAGTGTACATAGCCGATCATTTTGGTTGCTTCATGTAAATTCTCCTAATATTTAAAATAGTTGATTTTCGGGTGTGTTGCTGTGCATTGTTTTGTATTGAAATTTAATTTTGCTTTGAGGTATCACAGAAGGAATTCATAAATGATACTAGAAAGAAGAAGAACAGCAGGCATTCCTGTTATAATTTTGCAGCTAATAAAATGCCAATCGTTCAACATAGATAACTAGAAAAATAAAATGCAAGGGAAAAGTTGTAGACCACCAAGGGACTCCATAAATAGCAAACAGCAAATTAACACTTTAGCTGGTGGCACTACTCTGTTGAAAAACTGTATGATTCTAGGATGCTTTCCATGTAGAAGAGTAATGGAAATGTATATACTGTGAGGCTTGGGTGAAAAACAAAGAAGCCAAGGTCCAGTTTGCGGGGGTCTGGGGCACATAAATTCAAGCTGTATGTGAACTAGTCCACACAGAAAGAAGACAAGAAGGTCAAGAACCCTAAAAAGACCAATCCTTTCTGTTTCACTCTCTAGAATGAAAACCAAAATTCTGGGGATCATGGTGGTGAAGAAGAGCTGCTGGATTTCCCAGGTAAGTTTCAGTATATCATTATGTTCCTAAAGTGCGTTTTTTGCATGTCCATCCATATCCCTTTCACCTCCCCATTGATCCCAGACATCCGCATCTGAAACTTCATGCATGCCCACCTCCATCATTTCCCTCTCATGTACATCACGTCTATATCCTCATCAACATCTCACCATCTTCATATTCATCCGCACCCAGATCCCCATCCTCGTGTCTATCGCCCCATAAACCCCCAACCTTCTACATCCCCTTCTCTATAATCTCTCACTATGTACATCTCCATCTCTGGAGCCATTTGCACCCATTCCCTCCAACACATGTTCAGTATCCAGACCGGTCCTCAAGTCATTGTCCCTTTTGAAGAGCCTCTGTTATACTGATATTTGAGAGCGCTCTCTAAGGGGATAGGCAGAGCAGAGTTAACCAAGGGGAGTGGTGGTACCAATGGCTTCCAATTGCATCCAAGTGTTGTAGACATTTTTCTAGTTCTGGGTGGACGCCTGCAGGGAGTAGTTGGTGATGGCCTTATTGCTGCTGTTGAGATTTCACCTCAGCTTTCCTGATTTCAGGGGCAGAGATGCTGCTGTCAAAGAAGATGCTGACTGGGACCTCCGAAGAGCTGCTGGGTGTGCTCCAGAGTCAGGTGGAGACCCTCACTGCTGAAAATAAAGATCTTCAGGAAAAGATTCAGGTATTGCCCACTTGAGGTGGTACAGGCCATCCACCACTTTTGACCAGCACATGGCTATCCGTTGTTCAGAGGCTGAGAGCGGAGGGGTGTTGGTCCAAATGGAAATCACTAAAATTGTTGGAATGCTGGTGTGCGCAGATGGCCACCAGAGCAGGGACAAACTCAGTCACATGTCTGGCTGGCATCACTGTTACCAACCTTTTTAAAAGCATTACAGTAGGAGAAACAAGCTATCTATTGGACACTCAACAGAACACAAACACTGCCAGTTACCTCTGCTTCTTCGACAGACCTGAAATAGACAAACAATAGACGGTTCTGCCTTTCAGAACACTCAGACTCCCCCCAATCACCAATCAAACACGCTCATCATCTAACCCTCATCAAATATCAAGGACAGAACCATGACAAATGTTGCCTGAGTTATTTTAACTTCAAATTAAAGTAAACATACACTGTGGACAACAACAATATACATATCTTTCTGAAGGAAGGATGAAGCTTTTATCCTACAGATACCCTAGGACAGGTCACGTGCTCTACTAAAGTGTTACATAGATTTATATATGAATTAGGGAAATCCTGCCACAAGCATTATGGATGAGAATGTCTCACTAAGGTCATGACCTCCAAACCGAGGGATCTTCATGAAATGCATGTCTTGATCTACCTCTGTCCACGTCTCCCTCTCTCCAAACTGTGCACCATAATGGGTTTAGCATCTTCTCTAGGGATTTGTATCTAATCTGAAGGTCACCTTGAGTGCCGTCAACAGGATCTTTTTAGATTTTCAGCATTCAAAGATCCATAAAATAAGTTAGCTTTGGTTAAGCAATAATGAACTCTATAATATTCAGCATTTCATATTATTGGTATTATTTGCTGCTATGGTTTACTCAAAAAGGTCATTGTTGAACCCCCACCCCTCCTTTTCCCGACACTGTAACTAATTCACAAAAAAATTTATCCCAACTTAAATTTACCACCAAAACATTTGTAATGCGTGCATGTGCAAAATATGCTTTCTTCTCAGTGCTGAATTGTTTTAAGTTTCGATGAGGGCAACTCTGCCTTGCACTTGTATATTTTTTAATGGGCAATATGCACTTGAGCACAATTAGGTGGGCAGAGATAGCGCAGAAAAGTCGAGTGACCAATTTTTACATGAACATTGGTAGTCCCGGAGGAAGGTTCTTGGGAATGGAAATGGAGCAAACTTCTGCAAATGCAAAAAAATACATGATTCATAATACTTGACCAAAGGATTTGTTCAAGTTTTCCTTAACACAAAAGCTTTTCTGTAGAATAGTTTAGTCTGCACAAGATATAAAATACTAAGTTACTGGGGCAAAAAATATATTGTGTTTCTAAGTCAGAAAAATGTAAATGGGAGCTGTGTCCCTCTGTAGATTGCATCATGCTTACATTATAATACTCCCATGCACAAAACACAAATGTTATCGACTTCTTAAGGATTTCCATGTTCATGATGCAGATGAAAAATGCTACTGTACATCTTGTGCATCTTGTGCAATCTTATAAAGAGCACATCACGAGCATTTCAATCTATTTTTATCTCAACAGATTTTGGAGGGTTATGAGAAGGATGACACCGACATGGAAGCCTCAGCTGACTTTATTCCCATCATCCTCTACGATTCCCTCAAGACCGAGTTTGACCGGCTGAAGGAGCAGTATGCTGAGGCGCAAGCTGCGACCAAGGCACTGGAGAGTGAGGGGGACGCTTCCTGCAAACTGGTACCCGCTGAAGCGTACGAGCAGCTGAAAGCTGAATATGAAGAGAAGATCCGTGCATTGGAAGAAGCCCATGCACGGTCATTAGCTGAACATTCAACTGAAGGCAGAAAGGAATCCACTGCTTCAGAAATACTCAAAGAAAAAGCAGATATTAGTGTGGGAAAGGAGGAAGAACTTACCAGAAACATGGCTGACCTCCAAGCAAAATATGCAGATGCTTTGGCAGAGGTTGGCCGCCTGCAAGAGCAGATACAGCTGGGTATACTCTCGGTGGAGGAGAAGGAGGGCTTGGAGAGCAACCAGGCTGAACTAGAGAAGGTTAAAGGGGATTTGCAAAAGGCCGTAGAGGATCTGAGACAAAAAGAAGAAAGAATAAAGGAACAAGAGAGCAGGACAACATCGGATGAAGGGGATACTGCTGGGCATCTCTCCCTTGACGAGCAGGAGAAATTAAGGGTCTCGCTCAGCAAATCCTTGGAAGAAGTCTCCAAAGAGAAGGCTTCACTGCTTGAGAAGTACAGGAAGACAAAGGAGGAGCTGAGGAACCTTCAGAGGTCAGTGAAGGAAAAGGCTGCTGGATCTCCAGAAGGTTCAACTGAAATTCAAGTTGGAACAGAAGAGCTTCAGGAGGTCCAGGCACAACTGAGGGAGCTGAGGGACCAAAATGCGACAGTCGAAGAACAGCATAAGCAGCTACAAGTGGACTATGAAAAGGCTCAGGAGGAGTTGAGCAATCTGAAGGAGCAGCTGAGCTCCTCCTCTTCCAAAGAGGACCATGAAGAGGCAGTGGAGAACCTCAAAGGGTCCCTAGCTGAGGCCAAAAAGAAGCTGCTCGAGCTTGAGGAAATGTACAGCCGGGCAAAGCAGGAAGTGAGCTTGCTGCAAAGAACTTCCAGTACGTACAAAGAGGAAGTTACTCAGCTTTCAGAGCAAGTAAGGGCAAAAGAATCTGTGGAGGCTGCACTTCAAGAGATGAAAGCCAGGGTGAAAGAGGTGGAGCAGAAGTTAGCAGCTAAGGACCAGGACGTGCAGCGGCTTCAAAAGCAACTGGAAGCCAACAGTCGAAGGACGGAGGCTGAGCTAGAGCACGAGCAGATCCGTTGCACCCTGGAAGCCGAGGTCAATACGTTAAACCTGAAGTTGAATGACCTGATGGTAAAGCACGAGAAGACCTGTACGGAGGTGTTCCAGGTGCAGAGGGAGGCACTCTTCATGAAGAGTGAGCGCCAATCTGCCGAAGCGCAGCTGGCCACAGTCCAGAAGCAGCTAGAAACCCTCAAGTCAGAGTCACAAAGAGTCCAAGAGCTGCATGGTCACATCGAGGCCTCAGCCAATGTGGTTAAGGAAAAGGACCGAAAGGTGAGGATATTCCACCATCTGTAACCGTAGTCCTTTTTTTGACTGTGCTTCTTTCTCTCCCATCCTCGCCCCCAAACATGAAATTCCTCCAACTGTTTCCTCAGAGCACTTGAACTTGTAATCAAATTTATTCTTTAAACTCCTTGCAGATCACAGAGTTATCCAAGGAAGTCTTTAAACTGAAGGAGGCCCTCAACAGCCTTTCACAGCTTTCCAGCCAGGGAGGGGTCCTCCCCAAACCAGGCCAGTACCAGAAGCAACACCAAACCCAGCAGGAGCTAGAGACACTGCAAAGCAAGCTGAAGGCCATGCAGCAACAACTGACAGTAAGTAGCTGCTACTTCAGCTTCTCCGTTGTGTAGATTACATTATTTACTAGTGAAATCACCAGAACTCTTTATAGGAGGACGTCGATGAAGAACTTAGAATAAAAATGTATTGATCATATGCAGGGCAATATAACTATAGTCATGAACGTGTAATCAGGGAAGGTTAATTAGCGTATAGAGTTTGCAATATCATTACAGTAAAAGTTGTAGCAAATGATGTTGCAGCCCTCACAACCTTTTAAATGACATTGACAACTCACCCATTCACCCTGCAGATGTCGATGAAATGACCACCAGATTAGCCTGGAAAAAAATTAAAACTGGATCCCAAAATGTCCTATATGTTTCCATGTATATGGTGCAAAAATAATAAATCTTATGAATATTAAAGAGTGAGATACTTTCTACACCATGAAAATTTGACATATTTATCAGAGATATCTTAACTCAAGTCAAAGCACAAAAGCTGATCCCTTATCATACTGGAGGCATTCTCAGGTGTTTGATGTCACCGGGGTCCCTCTTCAGACAATGACATCAGAGCTCCAATGAAGGGCACACACATCTTCCTTCCTCTACTCTGTCCTGGCTAACACAGATAGTTTTCCCATCTCTAATAAACAGCATAGCAATATAGTCCATATGGTCTACTATTAGCTTAAAATCATGTCTCATTAAACGTCAACAAAACATCTATTGTTCTAAAATTATTTCTGGGATCGGAGCGAAAAACACATACATCGTTAAAACAAATCCTAGGCTTTGTACAATGGTTGATGTTGACAGATGCAGATACCACCGCCAGCTCTGAACTTTCTATGGCCATCCCGGAAGGCTATGATATCCACAGTCATGACCGAGTTGGCAGGAAAGGCTGTGGTATCGCATTTATTTATAAAAAGGAATTTAATACCCGTTGTATCCCTATTATCACTTTGCTTTGCGAGGCTTTAATTTTTAGCATCGAAATTGCCAAAAATCAAACCTTTAACAGCTTATTAGTTTATCGCCCACTAGGCCCTTGCTCAGCATTTGCACAGGATATAAGCAAGCTACTAGAAGCTAATATTCAATAAAAAAGACTTCACTCATTTAGGAAATCTCAATTTTAATTCAGATCTTATTTCTGATGCAGACTCAGCAACTCTGCTGCAAACTTTAGTTGCTTTGGGGTCTCTCAGTTAGTTGTTGGCCCTACCCATACAGCTGGACACACATTGGATGTCATTTTTTCCAGCAACTCTTGATTATTCGATGTTAGTAATCTTTCGTCAGTGTGCAGTGATCACAGTGCTGTATTTTTTAATCTCAAACTGTTGTCACTCAACACTGAACTTTTAGCTCACCCAGCTCTGATTTCCTCACGCGCCTGGCATAAAATTCGGATCGAGGAGTTCGCCTCACTTTTAGCTGACTCTCGTCCTACCTTTGCTGAGGATTCAGACATTGCTGCACAACAGTATACTTGCTGGCTTGACAAAGCTGCATTAAAGCTAGTTCCAGTAAAGAGTTTTTAGAATCAAAAGACAGAGAAAGTCTGCACCCTGCTTTTCTGATGAGCTTAGAATGGCCACACAGAATTGAAGAAGGCAGAAAAGGAGATGGAGAGTAGATTACTCCCCCTTGGAAAAGATACTTATAAAAAATACTTAGCTAATTATAAATCATTTATTTTTTTCTACAAAATCTGCCTATTTTACTGATCAAATAAATTCCGCTGCTAACTCATCCAAGGAGTTATTTATTACGGTCAAAATCTGGCTTCAGATATTTCTAACACCATCAACAACTTTACTCAGTCCTTCTGTAACATAGTAGCGGATGCTTTCCGCCAAGCGTTAGAAGATGTTTACTCTTAGTTTGCCACTACACCTCCTACTACTCAACCA
Organism: Pleurodeles waltl; assembly: GCF_031143425.1. NCBI lineage: Eukaryota > Metazoa > Chordata > Amphibia > Caudata > Salamandridae > Pleurodeles > Pleurodeles waltl. The sequence continues at coordinate 65,287,791 of NC_090451.1, read as the reverse complement.
ACAGATAACAATATTCACAATAGGCTTCTTATGGCCAGATGTAGGAAGGCATTTGCGCCTCGCAAACGGCGAAAAACGCCGTTTGCGAGGCGTAAATGCCCTCACGCGATGCAGAAACACATATTGCGAGTCGGTACCGACTCGCAAAATGTGTTTCCGACTCGCAAATAGGAAGGGGTGTGCCCTTCCTATTTGCGAGTCGCACCACGATGTAGAGTTGATTTGTGACCGCGAAAGCGGTCGCAAATCAACTTGCAGTTACCATCCACTTGAAGTGGATGGTAACTCATTCGCAAACGGGAAGGGGTCCCCAGGGGACCCCTTCCCCTTTGTGAATGGTCACAAAATTATTTTTTCAGAGCAGGCAGTGGTCCCATGGACCACTGCCTGCTCTGAAAAAAACCGAAACAAAAAGGTTTCGGTATTTTTTCTTTTGCAGCTCGTTTTCCTTTAAGGAACACGGGCTGCAGATAGAAAAGAAAACTGCTTTATTTAAAAGCAGTCACGGACATGGTGGTCTGCTGTCTCCAGCAGGCCACCATCCCCGTGAGTGCCTAGACTCGCTATGGGGTCGCAAACTGCGACCCACCTCATAAATATTTATGAGGTGGGTCTTTGCGACCCCATAGCGAGCTGCAGAAGGTGTCTGAGACACCGTTCTGCATCGCAAATTGCGAGTTGCAATTTGCCACTTACCTACATCTGGCTCTTAGTACCTTGAATCGGTTTGTTCCTCCCTCCGCTGATGAGGTTTTCTCTGCACTTAGAATGGCAAAATCGGGTTCTCCTAATGATCCCTATCAACCTATAGTGACATCTAAGGTGGTGGAGTCGCTTACCCCTGCCCTTATGGATATTTTTCACACTATGTGTAATTTGGGCATGTTTCTATCTGTTTGGAAGAAGGCATCTGTCCTGCCTTTTTTTGAGAAACCCTCCCTGGATCCACTTGATTCCATCAGCTACCGTCTCATATCCTGGCTACCCCTGCCAGCCAAAGTCATTGAGAAAGCGACAAATAAAGAACTGATGTCTCATGTACATTCCATTAGCCTTTAGATAACAACCAATTTGGCTTTCGAGCCGAGCATAGTACTGAGACAGCCCTCCTTAAGGCTACTGAGGAAATAGGTTCTTCCCTTGATCAGGGCGGCAGATCAACACTCATTCTACTTGATCTATCAGCAGCCTTTGACACGGTTGGTCATGGGCTGCTGATGGAGCGACTTGACAGGGTTAGCGTGACAGGAAGTGTCTGGAGACTACTGTGCTCCTTTTTGAGCAACCGAATGGGTGAGGTTGCATCCAACCTTACAGTTTGCCATGCGGGGTCCCTCAGGGGTCCTCACTCAGTCCAACATTGTTTAACATCTATGTCACACCACTGACTGAACTGATTAGATCTTTTGGGTTTTCACATCCAGGATGGCAGGCAACAGCCTTACGTTGAACTCTGCTAAGACAGAAGTCCTGCTGTTTGGCCCTAAACCATCTTTCTGGTCCCCCGTTTGGTGGCCCTCTGATCTAGGTGCACTTCCTGCACTGTCAGAACTGCCAGGAATCTAGGAGTCAACATAAATAACAAACTTTCCCTCCATGACCAAGTCAATGCAGTTCCATCACCTGCTTACTTATTGTGAGACTGATTAAGAAAATGTTTCAGTTCCTTCCAATCAGTGCTCGAAAAACTGTTGTTTCTGCCTTGGTTCTATCTAGAATCGATCATGCAAATGCACGCTACTTAAACGCTCATCAACATGTTTTGAACAAACTTCAAAGATTGCAGCACGTGGCAGCAAGAACTCTGGCCAAGATTTCAAAATATCAGCCTGCTTCTTCTGCCATTTGGAACATGCATTGGCTCTTAATTAGGAAGCATATTCTATTTAAGGCTCTTTGTATCGCCTAATAGGTGCTACGCAGTCAGGGTCTTGCCTTTTTTAAGCAGAAATGTGTTTCTCCTATCGCCTTACCATCTCACATCTCAGCAAACCACTTATGTAGCTGAGCCCTGAGGAACTACTTGTGCCACCTGATTATTTCCCACCTGTGTGGACCTCATTGGTACTTGAGTCATGGGTTTCTTATATCTGCCATATCATCCCACATCTTGGTGAACCTCTACATGTTTTAGAGCTCTGAGTAATTGCCTGCTCCCTCCATCATGCCACACTTGCGTGAATTTACAGGAATCTAAGTCCTGATATACTGCCTCATCAGCTCATACCTGGTTGGACCTCTCTGATTACTTGAAGCCTCAAGAACTTTGACTCAATGCTAATTATTTATTGTTGCTTTGGTGGAGCCATCTTTGAGATTACTTCTTTCTGCCCTGATGTGCAATGCACTACTTTGATAAATAGGCCTCATCCATCAACCCATTGTCCAATTCTAAACCCAGAATAGCTGTAATGAGCTGCATTTTGATAGGAGTGAAATGTCATGTTCATCATTGGCCATCATCATTGCCCCCAAATGGTCTATATTTATCTGTTCATGCAGCAATCAGTACTACTTAGTGATTTGTCAGTTCTGTCCTGTTCAGAGATTGGTTGATGCTTCCCTGGCCTCTGATTGGTTAATAATAATTTGCTTGTTTTTGTAGGACACAGAAAGACAGCACCGTTCACGCATTGCATTGTACCGGACCCATCTACTAAGCACCATCCAGGTCAGTCTTTGATCAGATGCCTTTCTTCAGGTACAAGGTCAGGATTAGAAAGGGATGGGTCAGCCAATCAGTGATCTATATAGCGCTGCTTATCACCAATGGAGTCTCAAGGTGCTGTCGTAAGGGTGCTGATCAGTCGAAGAGCCAGGTCTTGAGGTCCTTGTTGAACTGATTCAATGAGGGGACCTGCCTGAGGTGGGCAGGTAGCATGTTCCAGGTCTGCGCTTCTAGGTAGAAGAAGGATCTGCCTCCTACTGTGCACTTTCTGATTTTAGGGGGGGCGGCGAGGGCAAGTTGAGAAGATCGGAGTAGCCTGGCAGGGGTGTAGAAAGGTAGGTGGTGGTTGAGGTAGGCCGGTCTGCAGGGCCTTGTAGGCGTGTGTCAGGAGCTCAAAGGTGATACGTTTGTTGATGGGGAGCCAGTACAGATCTCTAAGGTGGGCGGAGATGTGGCTGTGGCAGGGGATGTCTAGGAAGAATCTGGCTGCTGCTTTCTGAATTCTCTGGAGTCTTGCTTGGAGCTTGTTTGTGATTCCAGTGTAGAGAGCGTTGCCGTAGTCGAGTCTGCCGCTGACAAGTGCGTGGGTGACTGTGCTTCTTGCCTCAGTGGGGATCCACTTGAAGACCTTCTGGAGGAATCAGAGAGTGTGGAAGCATGACGATGAGACAGCGTTGACTTGGTGGGTCATGGACAGCATGGAGTCCAGGATGATGCCTAGGTTGCCTGTGTGGTCGGTAGGTGGTGAGGGCACTTCCAAGGGCAGCTGGCCACCAGGAGTCATCCCAGGTGGAGGGAGTGGGACCCAGGATGTGGATCTCTGTCTTGTCCAAGTTGAGCTTGTGGCAGCTGTTTTTCATCCAGTCGGCGACTGCTCTCATTTTGTTGTGGAAATTGCTCTTGGCTGTTGATGGTTCGTCGGTGAGGGAGAGAATTAGCTGTGTGTTATCGGCGTAGGATACTATTGTATTGTATTGTAGTAGTGTTGATATAGCACTTACTACCCCTGATGAGGCGTTGAAGCGCTTTTCGGTGAACAGCACGCTACTCTGGAACCCAACAAGAATTAGTGATGGATTAGTATCGGGAAATATGAGTACAGTTTTAGTATTATTATGAGTTAATTTGAGCCGCGGATATGAGAGTTTGTTAGTTAGATTGACTGGAGTAATGGATGGGTGGAGGAGGAAAGAAATTCAGAAGTGTTAATTCGGAGTATATCCTTCATTTACTCAACCCAAAGGCTTGGGATGAGTAAAGGGGGATGGAGGAGGGAAGAGTCTGTGGAAGGGTTAGGGAGAGCATAGTAGCAGGGTGAGATAAATGAGGGAGAATTTAGTAGGGTTGTGTGGGAGGTCATGGTAGTAGAGTGAGGTTTGGTGAGTTAGATGTGGAAGCGGAGGGAAGAGCTTAGGCAGAGTTATTTAGGAGATGAAAGTAGTAGAAAGGATTTGGGATGAGTGAGAGTGGGAATGGAGGATAGTTTGATAGAGACATGACATATGATGATGGGTAGATAAGTGTGATAAGATGAGAGCAGGAATTCATAGATATCTAGTATAACAACCCACCCAGGAGCCATGCAATGACCCACGAACATGCCAAGCACAGAAACAACATATACACATACATACATACATATATATATATATATAATCATACACACATACACACACACATACAAACACACATGAATACACACACATATGCACATACAATATATAATTAGAACCATGGGTAAATATACTTAGTCAAACAGGTTTAAAGAGTGTGTGTGTATTTTATTGTTATGACATAGTAGCGATAGATATTTTCTAAAGAACTATACATAACTAGAAATAGACACATAATCAGAAAAAATATTTATCAACATAGGCATATGCAGTCCATAGTTGTTTGAATATGGTGGTTATGAAGGAAAGAGCCAACTCTTGAGTAGTTTTCTGAAGACAAGAAAGTTATCTGTGGCTCTTATAGTTGGGGGTAATGAATTCCATAGTTTAACTGCTTGAACGGAGAAGGATGTACCACCTATAGTCTTTTTCTTGTATGGTGGTGTTCTAAGGTGGGGTGCCAATCTTGAGCGGAGGTTTCTTTGTGGGATGTATTTGGTTATTTTGTTTCTGATAAAAAGCGGTCCTGTTCCATGTATAGCTTTGTGGGTGATACAACGCAGCTTGAAAGTGCATCTTCTGGCAATGGGTAACCAGTGTAGTGCTCTCAAGGCAGGGGAGATGTGGGCTTGCGGCTTTACATGTAATAGTAGCCTGGCTGTGGAATTTTGGATATGTTGCAGTTTTTTCATAATAGATAGAGATGATCCATGGTAGAGGTAATTGGCATAATCCAGTTTGGATAGTACAAGCGAGATAGTAGCTTGCACCTTGTATGGGAATCCGAGGTGGGGGAAGATGCGTCGTAAAGTCTTCAAGGTGATGAAGCTTGTTCGTGCTAATTTGTCCACTTGGGCATTCATAGTTAACTTGGAATCCATGGTGATTTCAAGGTTTTTAACTTCCTTGGATAATTGAGGAGGTGGTCCGAGATCGTCAGGCCAGACGCACAGAGGGTCATAACTTTTCCAGTCACCACATATTTCTGTTTTGGAGGTATTTAGTTTGAGATGGCGCCAGGTCATCCACTGATCAACGGCTCTGAGGCAACTGAAGATTTGTGAGTTTTCAATGTTTTTGGGGCATTCTAATTTAAGTAGTATTTGTGTGTCATCTGCATAGTTGTAGCATGTGAGATGGAAATCATTGATCAGTTCTGGTAAAGATATCATGTAGATGTTGAAAAGCAAAGGTGAGATGATTGATCCTTGGGGGACCCCTGATTTTGTGAGGTAGGGTTTGGAAGAGAAGGGGGGCGAGTAGATGATATCAGATCTTTTTTGAAGATAGGAAGTAATCCAGTCAAGAGCAGTCCCTGGTATTCCGGCTTCGTGGAGTCTTTGAATTAAGGTGTCATGGTCAACCGTATCAAAGGCAGCCGAGAGGTCCAAGAGAAGTAGTGCAGCAACTCCATTGCGGTCGACTGTGTTTTTAAGATCATCCCAGATTGCTATGAGTGCCGATTCAGTGCTTCTTCCTGGGCGGAATCCAGTTTGGAAGTCTGAAAGTATAGAATTGTCTTCAATGAATTGTCACATCTGGGCGAATGCTGCTCTTTCTATCAATTTGCCCAGGAAAGGTCCATTTGTGATTGGTCTGTAGTTGTTGGGGTCTTGCGGGTCTAGGTTTGTTTTCTTTAATAACAGTCATATGTATTCCTTTACAAAAGTTCCTGTAGTTAAAGAGTTGTTGATGATTCTTCTTACAGGTGTGGCAGCAGACGTAGATAGAAGAATGCTCTTGAAGATTTGTGGTGGGCAAGGGTCAGAAGGGCAACCGGAAGGTCTGCTTGCTTTGACCAAATCCATAAAATCATCCTGGGATATTTGTTTGAAGGACTGTAGAGGTTGGGTTGGTTTATTCTTAGAGGGTATTGTAGGAAAGGGGTTGGTGCTGATGGTTTTCTTCTGTTTTAAATAGGAGTCCAATGTGTCTGTCTTGGTTGTGTAGTGAGTTGCCAATTTGTTTGTGAAATCTTGAGTAGTGGGATGACTTCCTTCCATACATGTAGGTTTTCGAAATTCATTGAGAATTTTATTAAATTCCTTGGTTGTAGATTGAGCATTTTGAATTCTGTCTGATTAGTACCTTTTTTTAACTTTTTTGATTGATGATTTGTATATTCTGTTAAGTTTGTGTAGCTGCAGTTTATCTTGACTGTTGTTTGTTTTGAGCCAGGTCCACTGCAACTTTCTGATTTGTTGCTTTATCTTTTTAAGTTCGGTGTTTCTCCAAGGTGTTGGTTTTCTTTTGTCGTGTTTAGTTTTTCTGAGTGGTATTAGGATATCAAAAGCTTCCTGTAGCCACTCATAACGTTTTGGCACAGAATTAATTGTATCTAGATCTATGTTGGCCGTTAGTTGTGTTTCCAAGTCTTCCAAATTGAGTTTGCTCCATGGTCGATAGGTGCATGTATGTAAGTAGTTGTGGGTGTGTTGATTTGTGGAGTTGTATGTCGGAAAGTTATCAAATGGTGGTCTGACCAAGTGATTGGCATGATGCTATGAATAGTAACTAGTTCAGGCTTGGCAAAAATGACATCTAGGATGTGTCCAGCGATGTGTGTGGGATTGTGTACAATCTGATGTAGGTTCATTGCGACTAAGCCAATGGTGATGGCTTTTGGATGGGGCATATTGGTTTGTAAAACCAAATGTTTAGATCCCCAAGAATGCATAGGTTGGAGTATAGTGTAATAAGGTTTGAGACTGTGTCTAGAAAAGCATCTGGGAATGTGGAGTTGTTAGATGGAGGTCTGTAAAGGAGGAGAAAGTTACAGGAGGAAGTTGGAGTAGGGTGGCATCTGGTAAGGAGGGCTTCACAACCTTGTATGGAGATGTTGTCTGTTTTACTGAGGTTCAATGCCTGTTTGAATATAATAGCTAGTCCACCTCCTCTCTTGCCTATACGGTTTTGTGTGATGGTTTGATAGCCTGGAGGAACGGCTTCGTGCAACACTGGGGCCATGACATCTCCCAACCAGGATTCAGTTATGAATAGTAAGGCAGGTTGTGTGTCTGTGAGCAGGTCGTAGATGTGGTGCTTGTTTTTTTAGAGTGATCCAGCATTTATGAGCTGGCAGTTTAGAAAAGCTGTGTTAGTGGTAGTGTTGTTTTGTTTAGGAGAAGAGTAAGTAGTATGATATGAGCTTGAAGCAGGAGTGTTGCTAGTTGTGATAACTGTTTGAGGCTCACAATATTCTTGCTTTTTAATATAGTGTTCCTCTTCCAGCAGGTTAAGGAGGCATTTTGTTGGGTCTGTGTGTGTGGGTGGTGGACTTGGTGACTGAGAGAGCCATGAAGAGTGTACTGTTTTTTGTAGGGTAGTCTTATTATGTAATAGACAAGGGGATGCGAGGTTGCTAAGAGTGGCATGTTTTTTATTTTGTTTGCGTTTGTTTAGTGTGGATGGAGTATGGGTTAGGGGTGGTGGAGGAGCACATGGATCATGATGTAAGGCTCTAAAGTGTGCAATGGAGGAGAGGCGAGGAGAGGCGAGTGAATGAAAGTTGCTGGGTTGGGGTGCTTGTGGTAGGTGTTTGTGAAGAGTGAGAAAGTAGGGGTGAAGATAGGATGGAATTTGTATTCTTTGTGTAGTCCTGAGGGTGGGAGTGGGTATGACGATAAGTGTAATGTAAGTTTGTGTTGATTTGATGTGCTGATGTGTGTGGTCTGTATTGTTTTTGTGGAATAGTGAGAGGGGATATTGGTGTAGTTGTTTTTGGTGAGGGATTTGTATGTGAGTTAGTGCTGGTGAGTTGAATTTGAGTGTTAGATGGGGTGTTAATGTGTTTTGGAGATGAATGTACGAGGTGTGTAAGAGGCGATGGATGTGTGTCAGGGGAGTTAGTGCTAGTTGTGATGACTGGAAGAGGTAACATGTGTGGTGGAGTGAAGTATGGGGATTGTATGGTTGTGTGTAATTGGTGAAGAGAGGGGAAGAGTGTTTGTAGATGGTGTGTTTGAAGGCAGGGTTTGGGCATTGTTATGATGACAGGTGGTCTGTGTGGAGCAAACAGCGGATAGTGTTGTTGGTTAGTATGAGCAGAGAGTGTGTATCTGGAAGGCTGAGACTGAGAGAAATGTATACTGTAGTTTTGTGTTGTGTGGGTGATGGCAGGTTGTGTGAGTGGGAGTGGACAGAGTAGTGTTTGCTGTGAGAATGCAGGTGTTTGACTGTTGTAGTTGAGGAGGATATGTGTATATGTGTTGTATAAAGGGTATTGTGTTGGGTGATGGGACATTGCAATCTGTCTGTGGTCAGTTTGTGATGCATGATTTGGATGTCTTTGTAGAATATGTGTTTGCATGTTGAGGGATGTGTAGGAGCTAAAACCATTCCTGGTCAGTTGAGAATTGGGCAGCATTTCTGGCCGTAGTCCCTACCTGTCCCAAACAGGCCCAAACAGGCAACTGCCCTTATCCTCTCCGCCCTTTGCCTCAATGCCCGGGCTGAGACGCCCTGAATCCTAGGATTAAATAGCCCTACTGGCCAATAAGAAGCTGGTCCTAACCCTAGCCAATCCAATTTCTAGCCCTGATTCAAACAACTAATGGGAGACCCAGCCTTAATCACCAATCATAGCCCTATTCCTGACCACCAATCACAGCCCCAGCCCTAATACCAGCAACCAATCAGAATCCCAGCCCTATTCGCCAATCACAGCCCTAGAACCAACAGACAATCCGAATCTCAGCTCCACCAATCACCACCCTAGAACCAACAGCCAATCAGAATCTCAGCCCTATCCACCAATCACAGCCCTAGAACCATCAGCCAATCAGAATCTCAGCCCTATCCACCAATCACAGCCCTAGAATCGTCAGCCAATCAGAATCTCAGCCCTATCCGCCAATCACAGCCCTAGAACCAACAGCAAATCAGAATCTCAGCCCTATCCACCAATCACAGCCCTAGAAACCAACAGCCAATCAGACACAGCCCTAGAACCAACAGACAATCAGATTCTCAGCCCTATCCACCAATCATAACCCCAGCCTGGGAGCCAGCAACCAATGGAAAGACCATCTCCCAACAACCTATCAAAACAACATATGCAACAACCAATAGGACCTTATATAAGGAGCAAGTTAACTGTAGTCCAGTCCCTGTGGGCAGGGAGAAAGGCAGCTGCTGCTCTATTCAGAATCTCCTTGGTTACAGACAGGCTGAAACCACACTTCTAAGCTAGCAGAGTCTACTTTCCAGGTAAGGGAGAGGTTGTTTAAAAAACAAACACTGGAATACTGCTGGGCGCGCACTCTGAAATTGGGCTTTTTTAAAGGCAAAAAACAGGGGGGCAGACAGTTTTTAAACGCAATTTAAATCACAGATACAGATTAAAACAGTCTCCCAAAAACACACTCTGCAAGATGTATGTAGCCTTTTTACTTAGAAGAAAAAAAGGGGGGTGGGGGGTTATGTGCCACAAACTAGCAAGGCAATTCACACAGTCACGGCAAAAACAAATAAAGAAAAAACACCACTTTAAAAGAGGCCAGGCTATGTTGAGGTTGTGCTGTCTGAGGCAACTGAAGATTTGTGAGTTTTCAATGTTTTTGGGGCATTCTAATTTAAGTAGTATTTGTGTGTCATCTGCATAGTTGTAGCATGTGAGATGGAAATCATTGATCAGTTCTGGTAAAGATATCATGTAGATGTTGAAAAGCAAAGGTGAGATGATTGATCCTTGGGGGACCCCTGATTTTGTGAGGTAGGGTTTGGAAGAGAAGGGGGGCGAGTAGATGATATCAGATCTTTTTTGAAGATAGGAAGTAATCCAGTCAAGAGCAGTCCCTGGTATTCCGGCTTCGTGGAGTCTTTGAATTAAGGTGTCATGGTCAACCGTATCAAAGGCAGCCGAGAGGTCCAAGAGAAGTAGTGCAGCAACTCCATTGCGGTCGACTGTGTTTTTAAGATCATCCCAGATTGCTATGAGTGCCGATTCAGTGCTTCTTCCTGGGCGGAATCCAGTTTGGAAGTCTGAAAGTATAGAATTGTCTTCAATGAATTGTCACATCTGGGCGAATGCTGCTCTTTCTATCAATTTGCCCAGGAAAGGTCCATTTGTGATTGGTCTGTAGTTGTTGGGGTCTTGCGGGTCTAGGTTTGTTTTCTTTAATAACAGTCATATGTATTCCTTTACAAAAGTTCCTGTAGTTAAAGAGTTGTTGATGATTCTTCTTACAGGTGTGGCAGCAGACGTAGATAGAAGAATGCTCTTGAAGATTTGTGGTGGGCAAGGGTCAGAAGGGCAACCGGAAGGTCTGCTTGCTTTGACCAAATCCATAAAATCATCCTGGGATATTTGTTTGAAGTACTGTAGAGGTTGGGTTGGTTTATTCTTAGAGGGTATTGTAGGAAAGGGGTTGGTGCTGATGGTTTTCTTCTTTTTTAAATAGGAGTCCAATGTGTCTGTCTTGGTTGTGTAGTGAGTTGCCAATTTGTTTGTGAAATCTTGAGTAGTGGGATGACTTCCTTCCATACATGTAGGTTTTCGAAATTCATTGAGAATTTATTAAATTCCTTGGTTGTAGATTGAGCATTTTGAATTCTGTCTGATTAGTACCTTTTTTTAACTTTTTTGATTGATGATTTGTATATTCTGTTAAGTTTGTGTAGCTGCAGTTTATCTTGACTGTTGTTTGTTTTGAGCCAGGTCCACTGCAACTTTCTGATTTGTTGCTTTATCTTTTTAAGTTCGGTGTTTCTCCAAGGTGTTGGTTTTCTTTTGTCGTGTTTAGTTTTTCTGAGTGGTATTAGGATATCAAAAGCTTCCTGTAGCCACTCATAACGTTTTGGCACAGAATTAATTGTATCTAGATCTATGTTGGCCGTTAGTTGTGTTTCCAAGTCTTCCAAATTGAGTTTGCTCCATGGTCGATAGGTGCATGTATGTAAGTAGTTGTGGGTGTGTTGATTTGTGGAGTTGTATGTCGGCAAGTTATCAAATGGTGGTCTGACCAAGTGATTGGCATGATGCTATGAATAGTAACTAGTTCAGGCTTGGCAAAAATGACATCTAGGATGTGTCCAGCGATGTGTGTGGGATTGTGTACAATCTGATGTAGGTTCATTGCGACTAGGCCAATGGTGATGGCTTTTGGATGGGGCATATTGGTTTGTAAAACCAAATGTTTAGATCCCCAAGAATGCATAGGTTGGAGTATAGTGTAATAAGGTTTGAGACTGTGTCTAGAAAAGCATCTGGGAATGTGGAGTTGTTAGATGGAGGTCTGTAAAGGAGGAGAAAGTTACAGGAGGAAGTTGGAGTAGGGTGGCATCTGGTAAGGAGGGCTTCACAACCTTGTATGGAGATGTTGTCTGTTTTACCGAGGTTCAATGCCTGTTTGAATATAATAGCTAGTCCACCTCCTCTCTTGCCTATACGGTTTTGTGTGATGGTTTGATAGCCTGGAGGAACGGCTTCGTGCAACACTGGGGCCATGACATCTCCCAACCAGGATTCAGTTATGAATAGTAAGGCAGGTTGTGTGTCTGTGAGCAGGTCGTAGATGTGGTGCTTGTTTTTTTAGAGTGATCCAGCATTTATGAGCTGGCAGTTTAGAAAAGCTGTGTTAGTGGTAGTGTTGTTTTGTTTAGGAGAAGAGTAAGTAGTATGATATGAGCTTGAAGCAGGAGTGTTGCTAGTTGTGATAACTGTTTGAGGCTCACAATAGTCTTGCTTTTTAATATAGTGTTCCTCTTCCAGCAGGTTAAGGAGGCATTTTGTTGGGTCTGTGTGTGTGGGTGGTGGACTTGGTGACTGAGAGAGCCATGAAGAGTGTACTGTTTTTTGTAGGGTAGTCTTATTATGTAATAGACAAGGGGATGCGAGGTTGCTAAGAGTGGCATGTTTTTTATTTTGTTTGCGTTTGTTTAGTGTGGATGGAGTATGGGTTAGGGGTGGTGGAGGAGCACATGGATCATGATGTAAGGCTCTAAAGTGTGCAATGGAATAGAGGCGAGGAGAGGCGAGTGAATGAAAGTTGCTGGGTTGGGGTGCTTGTGGTAGGTGTTTGTGAAGAGTGAGAAAGTAGGGGTGAAGATAGGATGGAATTTGTATTCTTTGTGTAGTCCTGAGGGTGGGAGTGGGTATGACGATAAGTGTAATGTAAGTTTGTGTTGATTTGATGTGCTGATGTGTGTGGTCTGTATTGTTTTTGTGGAATAGTGAGAGGGGATATTGGTGTAGTTGTTTTTGGTGAGGGATTTGTATGTGAGTTAGTGCTGGTGAGTTGAATTTGAGTGTTAGATGGGGTGTTAATGTGTTTTGGAGATGAATGTACGAGGTGTGTAAGAGGCGATGGATGTGTGTCAGGGGAGTTAGTGCTAGTTGTGATGACTGGAAGAGGTAACATGTGTGGTGGAGTGAAGTATGGGGATTGTATGGTTGTGTGTAATTGGTGAAGAGAGGGGAAGAGTGTTTGTAGATGGTGTGTTTGAAGGCAGGGTTTGGGCATTGTTATGATGACAGGTGGTCTGTGTGGAGCAAACAGCGGATAGTGTTGTTGGTTAGTATGAGCAGAGAGTGTGTATCTGGAAGGCTGAGACTGAGAGAAATGTATACTGTAGTTTTGTGTTGTGTGGGTGATGGCAGGTTGTGTGAGTGGGAGTGGACAGAGTAGTGTTTGCTGTGAGAATGCAGGTGTTTGACTGTTGTAGTTGAGGAGGATATGTGTATATGTGTTGTATAAAGGGTATTGTGTTGGGTGATGGGACATTGCAATCTGTCTGTGGTCAGTTTGTGATGCATGATTTGGATGTCTTTGTAGAATATGTGTTTGCATGTTGAGGGATGTGTAGGAGCTAAAACCATTCCTGGTCAGTTGAGAATTGGGCAGCATTTCTGGCCGTAGTCCCTACCTGTCCCAAACAGGCCCAAACAGGCAACTGCCCTTATCCTCTCCGCACTTTGCCTCAATGCCCGGGCTGAGACGCCCTGAATCCTAGGATTAAATAGCCCTACTGGCCAATAAGAAGCTGGTCCTAACCCTAGCCAATCCAATTTCTAGCCCTGATTCAAACAACTAATGGGAGACCCAGCCTTAATCACCAATCATAGCCCTATTCCTGACCACCAATCACAGCCCCAGCCCTAATACCAGCAACCAATCAGAATCCCAGCCCTATTCGCCAATCACAGCCCTAGAACCAACAGACAATCCGAATCTCAGCTCCACCAATCACAACCCTAGAACCAACAGCCAATCAGAATCTCAGCCCTATCCACCAATCACAGCCCTAGAACCATCAGCCAATCAGAATCTCAGCCCTATCCACCAATCACAGCCCTAGAATCATCAGCCAATCAGAATCTCAGCCCTATCCGCCAATCACAGCCCTAGAACCAACAGCAAATCAGAATCTCAGCCCTATCCACCAATCACAGCCCTAGAAACCAACAGCCAATCAGACACAGCCCTAGAACCAACAGACAATCAGATTCTCAGCCCTATCCACCAATCATAACCCCAGCCTGGGAGCCAGCAACCAATGGAAAGACCATCTCCCAACAACCTATCACAACAACATATGCAACAACCAATAGGACCTTATATAAGGAGCAAGTTAACTGTAGTCCAGTCCCTGTGGGCAGGGAGAAAGGCAGCTGCTGCTCTATTCAGAATCTCCTTGGTTACAGACAGGCTGAAACCACACTTCTAAGCTAGCAGAGTCTACTTTCCAGGTAAGGGAGAGGTTGTTTAAAAAACAAACACTGGAATACTGCTGGGCGCGCACTCTGAAATTGGGCTTTTTTAAAGGCAAAAAACAGGGGGGCAGACAGTTTTTAAACGCAATTTAAATCACAGATACAGATTAAAACAGTCTCCCAAAAACACACTCTGCAAGATGTATGTAGCCTTTTTACTTAGAAGAAAAAAAGGGGGGTGGGGGGTTATGTGCCACAAACTAGCAAGGCAATTCACACAGTCACGGCAAAAACAAATTAAAAAAAAACACCACTTTAAAAGAGGCCAGGCTATGTTGAGGTTGTGCTGTCTGAGGCAACTGAAGATTTGTGAGTTTTCAATGTTTTTGGGGCATTCTAATTTAAGTAGTATTTGTGTGTCATCTGCATAGTTGTAGCGTGTGAGATGGAAATCATTGATCAGTTCTGGTAAAGATATCATGTAGATGTTGAAAAGCAAAGGTGAGATGATTGATCCTTGGGGGACCCCTGATTTTGTGAGGTAGGGTTTGGAAGAGAAGGGGGGCGAGTAGATGATATCAGATCTTTTTTGAAGATAGGAAGTAATCCAGTCAAGAGCAGTCCCTGGTATTCCGGCTTCGTGGAGTCTTTGAATTAAGGTGTCATGGTCAACCGTATCAAAGGCAGCCGAGAGGTCCAAGAGAAGTAGTGCAGCAACTCCATTGCGGTCGACTGTGTTTTTAAGATCATCCCAGATTGCTATGAGTGCTGATTCAGTGCTTCTTCCTGGGCGGAATCCAGTTTGGAAGTCTGAAAGTATAGAATTGTCTTCAATGAATTGTCACATCTGGGCGAATGCTGCTCTTTCTATCAATTTGCCCAGGAAAGGTCCATTTGTGATTGGTCTGTAGTTGTTGGGGTCTTGCTGGTCTAGGTTTGTTTTCTTTAATAACAGTCATATGTATTCCTTTACAAAAGTTCCTGTAGTTAAAGAGTTGTTGATGATTCTTCTTACAGGTGTGGCAGCAGACGTAGATAGAAGAATGCTCTTGAAGATTTGTGGTGGGCAAGGGTCAGAAGGGCAACCGGAAGGTCTGCTTGCTTTGACCAAATCCATAAAATCATCCTGGGATATTTGTTTGAAGGACTGTAGAGGTTGGGTTGGTTTATTCTTAGAGGGTATTGTAGGAAAGGGGTTGGTGCTGATGGTTTTCTTCTGTTTTAAATAGGAGTCCAATGTGTCTGTCTTGGTTGTGTAGTGAGTTGCCAGTTTGTTTGTGAAATCTTGAGTAGTGGGATGACTTCCTTCCATACATGTAGGTTTTCGAAATTCATTGAGAATTTTATTAAATTCCTTGGTTGTAGATTGAGCATTTTGAATTCTGTCTGATTAGTACCTTTTTTTAACTTTTTTGATTGATGATTTGTATATTCTGTTAAGTTTGTGTAGCTGCAGTTTATCTTGACTGTTGTTTGTTTTGAGCCAGGTCCACTGCAACTTTCTGATTTGTTGCTTTATCTTTTTAAGTTCGGTGTTTCTCCAAGGTGTTGGTTTTCTTTTGTCGTGTTTAGTTTTTCTGAGTGGTATTAGGATATCAAAAGCTTCCTGTAGCCACTCATAACGTTTTGGCACAGAATTAATTGTATCTAGATCTATGTTGGCCGTTAGTTGTGTTTCCAAGTCTTCCAAATTGAGTTTGCTCCATGGTCGATAGGTGCATGTATGTAAGTAGTTGTGGGTGTGTTGATTTGTGGAGTTGTATGTCGGAAAGTTATCAAATGGTGGTCTGACCAAGTGATTGGCATGATGCTATGAATAGTAACTAGTTCAGGCTTGGCAAAAATGACATCTAGGATGTGTCCAGCGATGTGTGTGGGATTGTGTACAATCTGATGTAGGTTCATTGCGACTAGGCCAATGGTGATGGCTTTTGGATGGGGCATATTGGTTTGTAAAACCAAATGTTTAGATCCCCAAGAATGCATAGGTTGGAGTATAGTGTAATAAGGTTTGAGACTGTGTCTAGAAAAGCATCTGGGAATGTGGAGTTGTTAGATGGAGGTCTGTAAAGGAGGAGAAAGTTACAGGAGGAAGTTGGAGTAGGGTGGCATCTGGTAAGGAGGGCTTCACAACCTTGTATGGAGATGTTGTCTGTTTTACTGAGGTTCAATGCCTGTTTGAATATAATAGCTAGTCCACCTCCTCTCTTGCCTATACGGTTTTGTGTGATGGTTTGATAGCCTGGAGGAACGGCTTCGTGCAACACTGGGGCCATGACATCTCCCAACCAGGATTCAGTTATGAATAGTAAGTCAGGTTGTGTGTCTGTGAGCAGGTCGTAGATGTGGTGCTTGTTTTTTTAGAGTGATCCAGCATTTATGAGCTGGCAGTTTAGAAAAGCTGTGTTAGTGGTAGTGTTGTTTTGTTTAGGAGAAGAGTAAGTAGTATGATATGAGCTTGAAGCAGGAGTGTTGCTAGTTGTGATAACTGTTTGAGGCTCACAATAGTCTTGCTTTTTAATATAGTGTTCCTCTTCCAGCAGGTTAAGGAGGCATTTTGTTGGGTCTGTGTGTGTGGGTGGTGGACTTGGTGACTGAGAGAGCCATGAAGAGTGTACTGTTTTTTGTAGGGTAGTCTTATTATGTAATAGACAAGGGGATGCGAGGTTGCTAAGAGTGGCATGTTTTTTATTTTGTTTGCGTTTGTTTAGTGTGGATGGAGTATGGGTTAGGGGTGGTGGAGGAGCACATGGATCATGATGTAAGGCTCTAAAGTGTGCAATGGAGGAGAGGCGAGGAGAGGCGAGTGAATGAAAGTTGCTGGGTTGGGGTGCTTGTGGTAGGTGTTTGTGAAGAGTGAGAAAGTAGGGGTGAAGATAGGATGGAATTTGTATTCTTTGTGTAGTCCTGAGGGTGGGAGTTTGTATGACGATAAGTGTAATGTAAGTTTGTGTTGATTTGATGTGCTGATGTGTGTGGTCTGTATTGTTTTTGTGGAATAGTGAGAGGGGATATTGGTGTAGTTGTTTTTGGTGAGGGATTTGTATGTGAGTTAGTGCTGGTGAGTTGAATTTGAGTGTTAGATGGGGTGTTAATGTGTTTTGGAGATGAATGTACGAGGTGTGTAAGAGGCGATGGATGTGTGTCAGGGGAGTTAGTGCTAGTTGTGATGACTGGAAGAGGTAACATGTGTGGTGGAGTGAAGTATGGGGATTGTATGGTTGTGTGTAATTGGTGAAGAGAGGGGAAGAGTGTTTGTAGATGGTGTGTTTGAAGGCAGGGTTTGGGCATTGTTATGATGACAGGTGGTCTCTGTGGAGCAAACAGCGGATAGTGTTGTTGGTTAGTATGAGCAGAGAGTGTGTATCTGGAAGGCTGAGACTGAGAGAAATGTATACTGTAGTTTTGTGTTGTGTGGGTGATGGCAGGTTGTGTGAGTGGGAGTGGACAGAGTAGTGTTTGCTGTGAGAATGCAGGTGTTTGACTGTTGTAGTTGAGGAGGATATGTGTATATGTGTTGTATAAAGAGTATTGTGTTCGGTGATGGGACATTGCAATCTGTCTGTGGTCAGTTTGTGATGCATGATTTGGATGTCTTTGTAGAATATGTGTTTGCATGTTGAGGGATGTGTAGGAGCTAAAACCATTCCTGGTCAGTTGAGAATTGGGCAGCATTTCTGGCCGTAGTCCCTACCTGTCCCAAACAGGCCCAAACAGGCAACTGCCCTTATCCTCTCCGCCCTTTGCCTCAATGCCCGGGCTGAGACGCCCTGAATCCTAGGATTAAATAGCCCTACTGGCCAATAAGAAGCTGGTCCTAACCCTAGCCAATCCAATTTCTAGCCCTGATTCAAACAACTAATGGGAGACCCAGCCTTAATCACCAATCATAGCCCTATTCCTGACCACCAATCACAGCCCCAGCCCTAATACCAGCAACCAATCAGAATCCCAGCCCTATTCGCCAATCACAGCCCTAGAACCAACAGACAATCCGAATCTCAGCTCCACCAATCACAACCCTAGAACCAACAGCCAATCAGAATCTCAGCCCTATCCACCAATCACAGCCCTAGAACCATCAGCCAATCAGAATCTCAGCCCTATCCACCAATCACAGCCCTAGAATCATCAGCCAATCAGAATCTCAGCCCTATCCGCCAATCACAGCCCTAGAACCAACAGCAAATCAGAATCTCAGCCCTATCCACCAATCACAGCCCTAGAAACCAACAGCCAATCAGACACAGCCCTAGAACCAACAGACAATCAGATTCTCAGCCCTATCCACCAATCATAACCCCAGCCTGGGAGCCAGCAACCAATGGAAAGACCATCTCCCAACAACCTATCACAACAACATATGCAACAACCAATAGGACCTTATATAAGGAGCAAGTTAACTGTAGTCCAGTCCCTGTGGGCAGGGAGAAAGGCAGCTGCTGCTCTATTCAGAATCTCCTTGGTTACAGACAGGCTGAAACCACACTTCTAAGCTAGCAGAGTCTACTTTCCAGGTAAGGGAGAGGTTGTTTAAAAAACAAACACTGGAATACTGCTGGGCGCGCACTCTGAAATTGGGCTTTTTTAAAGGCAAAAAACAGGGGGGCAGACAGTTTTTAAACGCAATTTAAATCACAGATACAGATTAAAACAGTCTCCCAAAAACACACTCTGCAAGATGTATGTAGCCTTTTTACTTAGAAGAAAAAAAGGGGGGTGGGGGGTTATGTGCCACAAACTAGCAAGGCAATTCACACAGTCACGGCAAAAACAAATTTTTAAAAAACACCACTTTAAAAGAGGCCAGGCTATGTTGAGGTTGTGCTGTCTGGCGATTTTGGAAAGCAGAGCCATATAAATATTGAAGAGGTATAGGCTCAGGGAGGATTCCTGGGGTACTTCACAGTAGGTTCTGTTGGTTACTCTCTGGGTCCTTCCGGTGAGGAAGAAGTGGATCCACTCCAGGGCCTTGCCGTGTTTACTGGTGTCGTGAAGTCTGGTGCATAGGGTGGTGTGGGATACAGTGTCAAAAGTGGCAGAGAGGTCGAGAAGGATGAGGGCAGCCGTGCCTCCGTGGTCCAGTATGATGTCATCTGTGGCAGCAAGGAGGTAAGTTTTGGTGCTGTGGTTGCTCCTGAAACCGGATTGGGAGGGGTCCAGGGTGTAGTTTGACTTGAGGAATTCTGTGAGCTGCCTGTTGATGACTTTTTCAGTTAGCTTAGCTGGGAAGGAATGAAGAGAGCTGGGTCTGTAGTTTTTCATAGCTCTAGGATCAGTGGAGGGTTTCTTTAGTAGCAGTTTGATCTCTGCGTGCTTCCAGTTCGGGGTGATGGTGGTGCTGGCTTGGTTCAAGATGTGGAGTTGGCACAGGTCCGAAGGTGCCCCTGAGTGGATAGAGTTCATGAGCTTTTGGGTGCCCTCTTGGAGATGGGAGTCTATTGGCTCAGCATTGTCTGGGGGATGGGGTCCCTGGTGGTGCTGGGGAGCAATGGAGGTGGGATTTGGCTCTCGAACCCTTTGTATATATTCTAGATTCTCTGGTGGAAAAAGGTGGTGAGGTTGTTTCAAAGGTCATGAGGGGGGAGGATGTCTGTTGTGTCCGTGCTGAGGTTTGTGAATTCCTTGACTATGTTAAAAAGCTCCTTGCTGATGTGCATATTGGAGCTGATGTGTTTCTGGATGGGGGCCTTTCTGGAGGATCTGATGTGTTGGTGGTGCGTGGTGACTGTGTCTTTGTATGCTGTGCGGTCTGCCATGTTTTTGCTGTTCCTCCATTTGCGTTCGAGTCATCTGCAGATGTGTGTAGAATCTTGGCGATCGGTTGTGAACCAGCTGGGTTTCTTGCAGTGCTGGTTTCCGCACCGGGGCTACGGTGTTTGCGCAGTCGGAGATCCAGCGGTGGAGGTTGCGAGCCAAGTCATTTGCGTCCGAGGTCTCCTGTGGAAGGGAGAGGCTGAGTGCGTCGGTGAGCTGGGCTTCGGTGACCTTGCTCCAGTTCCTGCAGGGGGTGTGGGGGCATGGTGGCGTATGGTGGTCTTAGTGAATGTGAAGTGGATGCAGTGGTGGTCAGTCCGGAGGTGTTCGGAGGTGTAAGAGGATGATGTTGTTTCCTGCTGGGAAGATGGGGTCAAGGGTATCTCCTGCTGAGTGAGTGGGGAGGTTGACCAGTTGCTTGAGTCCGAGAGTGGCAAGTTTGTCCAGGAGGGATGTGGTGTTTGAGTCATTGCGTTTTTTGAGGTGAAAGTTAAGGTAGCCGAGGAGGATGTAGTCGGTAGAGGCAGGGGTATGGGGGGCGATGAGGTCGACAATGGCTTTGCTGACCTGGGAGCAGGGTTCAAGAGGTCCGGAGATGAGGATGTCACGGAGAGAGGTGTTTGGGTTGGTCTGGATTTGGAAGTGTAGGTGTTCAGTGGCAGTTGTCTGGGCCTGGGCCTCAGTGATGTTCATAAGGCGGACAGTGTTCCTGTAGATGATGGCGATGCCTGCTCCTTGTCGGTTGACGCAGTCTTTGTAGATCATTTTGTTGCTGTCTTGGATGGCAGTGGCGATGTCCGGGGCTGAGGTGGGGGTTATCCAGGTCTCTGTGAGGAAGGTGATGTCAGAGGCGCTTGAGTCGAGGGGGTCCATACTTCTACTGCATGTTTGACAGGGAGGGGGTGTTGAGGAGTATGCGTCTGAGATGTCCGGTTGGGCTCGAAGTGGGGCGTTGTGGCATGCAAAGGTAGGTGAAGGCGCAGTTGCAGCAGGTGAAAGGGCCATGTGTGTCCTTCGGAGAGGCGTGGTGGCGTGCAGTGGAGCCTACTGTGTTGAGGGTGTGCAGGGTGCTGGCATCGTACCAGTGGATGGTGTCGGGACTAGGGTCTGTGATGCTGGGTGTGGTTCAGGCATGGATGGGCACAGATTGTCTTGCCTTTGGCGTGCCAGCGGCGCACCCGCTGCACCCAGCCACACAGTGGCCACCATTAAGAAGGGGATGGAGGTGGGAGAAGTTGGTCAGCCGGGCGGCGGGAGGGTGGAAAAGCGTGTCACAAAGAGGGTGGTGGGGCCACAGAGGCAGCAGTGGTAGGGAACAGGCACAGGATGTGGGAAAAAAATAACTAAAAGAAAGGAAATTAGCCAAAAGCAGTAACGGGTGGTGCTGCGCTGGGGGAGTGGCACAAACGCTGACCAAGGTCATTGTAATCTGATTCTTGAGTTACCTTTGCTGAATGAGCCGGTGTTTAGAGGTTCTCTGCTTGAGAACAGGTTCAATGTCTTTATTTGATGTATGATGTAAGGTCTATTGATTGTGTGTGAACACGAGTGTATTTGCATGCCCCTGGAATATATGCGTCTACACATTCTGGTTTCTTTTCTCATGATATGTGCATCATAAAGTATATGTCTCTGGTTGTGGGTATTGTGAAGAAATGTTTGTGTTCCTAGAAGCTATTCTTTGTACCTAATGAAGGTGTGTCCACCTCAAGTAGTTTTTGTTGTATAATTGTGTTTCTATGCACAGGTGCCTGTGTTCTGTGCCAGCTCTTATGCTTCTATCAGAATGTGTTGTAGTGTAAAAGCACACACTGTAGACACTACTGAGTGCTCCTGATACAAAGAGGAATGACTGGGCCAAAGAGAATAGAAACATGTGCACGAGTACATGTGTCTGCTTATGTTTGTTCCTATGTGCATGTTTATGCACGGCCATGCAGTTGTGCTGACACTTTTCCCTGCCCCCAGTTTGTGTTGACCATGGTCTGTGTTCCCACAGGGATACATGGATGAAGATGTACAGAATGTGCTGATGCAGATTTTGAAGATGCGCCGGCTTCAGGAAAACAGGCGGTGAGCGCTCTTTACTGCCACACAGCTTGGATCTCGCTGAATGAAGCCAACATCTTACACCCAGTGATAACTCCTACCAAAGACTGCTCTTGCAAAGTTCCAGAAATCCTGATGCTCCAAACCCGATATGGCAGGGAGTCACCACAAGGCCTTTGATTGGGTGAAGGGGCTTGACTGGCACAGGCGGAGCACGGTGTGTCTGGAGATCCCATGTCTTAATCATCTGCGTAGTGGTATATGCAGAGGCACACTCTTCACAGTACACGCACCTGTGGGAAATGTTCTGCATTCAGGATCAACGTTGTGTACTATGTAGACAAGAGTTGTACCACACTTGTTGGAAATGACACTAAATCAAGGTTTGCTCTCACTCATTGTATTGTATTGTATTGTAATCGTATTTATATAGCGCTTACTACCCCTGACGAGGCGTCGAAGCGCTTTTCGATGAGTAGCACGCTACTCCGGAACCCAACAAGAATTAGTGATGGATTAGTATCGTTAAATAATGAGTACAGTTTTAGTATTATTATGAGTTAATTTGAGCCGCGGATATGAGAGTTTGTTGGTTAGACTGGAGTAATGGAGGGGTGGAGGAGGAAATAAATCCAGAGGTGTTAATTGGGAGTATATCCTTCATTTACTCAACCCAAAGGCTTGGGATGAGTAAAGGGGGGTGGAGGGGGAAGAGTATGTGGAAGGGTTAGGGAGAGCATAGTAGCAGGGTGAGATGAATGCAGGAGAATTTAGTAGGGTTGTGTGGGAGGTCACAGAGGTAGAGTGAGGTTTGGTGAGTTAGATGTGGAGGGAAGAGCTTAGGCAGAGATATTTAGGAGATGAAAGTGGTAGAAGGGATTTGGGATGAGTCAGAGTGAGAATGGAGGATAGTTTGATAGAGACATGACATAAGAGTGATGAGTAGATAAGTGTGATAAGATGAGAGCAGGAATTCGTAGATATCTAGTATAACAACCCAAAAAAAAAAAAAATTCATGTCTTTGTCTGTAATATCTACCAGGTTTAAAGATTCCCTCCTAATTTTTCCAAATCATTTTTCCAAAAGTGCGCCTGCTAGAGTGGCGGATTCACTTTTGGCAAAACTGAATCCCTTGCAGAGTGCCATGTTTTTGCAGTCCACGGGATATGTTTTTTCTTCCTCAGAGCAATCAAACAAGAGGTTTAAATGCCGCGGGAGTGTTTTAAACATCATTTGGCGTACTTGAGCATACAAGCGAGCAAGTGATATAGGAAATGTGCTGTTATCAACTTTTCCATCAATGTCATACTTCATAGTTGTTTATATGCATTATCAAATAAGCCTTTTAGAGCGATAGTCGTGCTCCTCTAAGGCAGATAATGCTCATATTTGAATCTGGATTGAAGTGAATGAAAACAGTGTTTAAATGCCGCGGGCAATGTTCCTCTGTTTTCTCTAACTGGGGTGTAGGTGGCACTTAACAGGTCATGTCCTTGGGGTGTGCAACCAGGTCACAAAACTGCCTTGATGCCCTATTGCATGGAGCAATGATATCCCTTTTTTGCTTTAGTGGTATGGAGAGGCTAATGCCAAAGATCTTGGCTAGTTATGCGCTGCGCGCGCGAGAATGGTCAATTTCTTGGCGCACGTATCCTTGGCTGCAGCGCACAGAGACTGCACACTGCCGCACACAGTGGAAAAAAATTTGAGGGAACATTGGCTATGAGTGAGCTTTGATATTGTCCAGGATGGTCAATGTTTTGGTGTGGTGAGTTTCAAGATCAATAGATACCTTGTCAAAGTGGTGGGCCAGAATACTGAAGAAATATTGAGCGCTCATGCGTCCAGCAGTGCTTGCATCTAGTTTGTTAAACTCAGACAGAATCTTCAAAAGTTCCTTAGGCAGTTAGTAAGATTAGCAATACTTTTTCTTTGTATTCCAGGTTGATTTTCAGTTTAGTGTGGTTAACCAATTGTATAACAGTTTACAGCTTCAAAGCTGTTTTTCAACTCATGTTCCTGCATGTGATTATTCAATTGCAGTATTTATAGTCCTTTTCTAAATTATTTATGGCCTCCAAGAGAAATTCAGTTTCACAGATATTCGTGCGGTATCAAGAAGTCAAAGGCATTTGAGGTCCAATAGCTGAATTTTAAGACTATGGGGGTCATTCCAAGCTTGGCGGGCGGCGGGAGCCGCCCGCCAAGCGGGAACCGCCAGAAGACCGTACCGCTGTCAAAAGACCGCGGCGGTCATTCTGGGTTTCCCACTGGGCTGGCGGGCGACCGCCAAAAGGCCGCCCGCCAGCCCAGTGGGAAACACCCTTCTACGAGGAAGCCGGCTCCGAATGGAGCCGGCGGAGTGGAAGGTGTGCGACGGGTGCAGTAGCACCCGTCGCGAATTTCAGTGTCTGCTAAGCAGACACTGAAATTCAAAGTGGGGCCCTCTTACGGGGGCCCCTGCAGTGCCCATGCCATTGGCATGGGCACTGCAGGGGCCCCCAGGGGCCCCACGACACCCCTCACCGCCATCCTGTTCCTGGCGGTCGAAACCGCCAGGAACAGGATGGCGGTGAGGGGGTCGGAATCCCCCATGGCGGCGCAGCAAGCTGCGCCGCCATGGGGGATTCCTCAGGGCAGCGGAAAACCGGTGGGACACCGCCGGTTTTCCGTTTCTGACCGCGGCCATACCGCCGCGGTCAGAATGCCCTTAGGAGCACCGCCAGCCTGTTGGCGGTGCTCCCGCCGACCCCGGCCCTGGCGGTCAAGGACCGCCGGGGTCGGAATCACCCCCTATGTGATCTACTGAGACAAACACTTGCAAAGGCAGTGAAAAATAATCAAGAGTAGTTCTAGGCTGGAGTAGAGTGTTTATGAGCATCAGGGAAGCTACCAGTGGGATTATTGCTGCATTAATCTTATCTTGTAGATATCAGAATTTCCAGTTATAGGGCGTAAATGTAAGTCTGAAGATGCTTGAAGGGATAATGGGTAATTAAGCCCTGATGCTGGCGGAAGATGGCATTTGGGCTAGATTTGAGTTTTCAGAGCTCCAAAGATGCATTGACGGAAGTCAAGGGATTCTAGAAAGGCAAGGATAGATCTAGTTTTGCTAGAGCCTGGGACATCAAACCTGGTGTATTCATTTCCAAGTACGATCATCGAGGAGTGGTCGAGAACTACAGATATATAGTCACAGAAAGAGTAAGGTAATGCAGAATTAGAAATGGGGGAAATAATTTAGGAAGAGTACTGAGGAAGAAATAGCACCTTTGAAGGAAGGATTCACATTTAAAGTTGAATTTGCTGGAAATTAGTTTTTACTAGATCATGCATCAAGTTTAAGACGGACGTTAGTGAACAAAAGGCTCAATTTAGGAGTAATGGGGAAGTGTGGAATGGTATTCGAGGGTGGTGATGAAGGGAGGGGTAAAGTGTAGGGAGTTGGGCGATCAACATACTTAATAGGGTTTTGATGGGTTCAGAAAGCAAGGGCAAAGTGGGGGTGGTGAACAGGTGAAACCTCAAATAAGGTGCAGGGATTTCAGGGCTTTGCGTGTCAGAGAATTGGAGAGGTGGGGCTCGCCCTTCTGAAGTCAAGTTGAAGTGTTAGGCAAAGAAAGTTGCTCAAACCCAGCCATGGTAGGTCTGAGGAAGTGATGTACCGGGAAGGTTCGGGATGGAGATAGCAGTTGGAGTTGATGCTGGAGGGTGGTAACGAGTGACGGATGGGGATCAGCAAGAAATGATGTGGGTGAGGGATGAAACGAGGAAGTGCATTGCTTAAGGTGGAGGAGTGCAGGTGTGAGTGGTCATGAGTTAGAGGGGGGCAAAAAAGCACAAATTTGCCTTTAAGGAAGGAGAATAAATAACTAGCTGAATTTCAACAAGAAGGAGGCCCAGCCATAATCCAGTGGCATAAATGAAACACACTATTGTTTATGCTCTGTCGGCACTGGATTTTGCATTCGGGAATCACTTTGGCCTGTACTTTGTGCTCCTTCTCCCCTCAAATGCATCATTCAAAGACAGCTAGCTAGAGAGACTCAGAGGGTTCAAATTGGCAGTAAAAAATAACAATTTTCAGGAAAAGGACAGGGGTTATGGCAAAGAGGGCCTACTTGAAAATTCCCGACAACAAATGTCTATGAGAGAAAGCTGCAAGAGTTG
Organism: Pleurodeles waltl; assembly: GCF_031143425.1. Lineage (NCBI taxonomy): Eukaryota > Metazoa > Chordata > Amphibia > Caudata > Salamandridae > Pleurodeles > Pleurodeles waltl. The sequence continues at coordinate 65,261,881 of NC_090451.1, read as the reverse complement.
GGTCACATGAAGGGTCAGCGCCACTCAAAAGTAGGAGAAAATTGTTGTGATCCAAATGTTGGAAAACCTGGATTCTGAACCGTAAAACCACTATGACTGGACTGAATCTTATTGTAATTTGGTTCTCTTGGCAGTCCATCAGCAAAGATTTAGATTAGCAGTGGATTTACTCAACAAGATGTAATAATGACCAGATTAACAACTTGTTTCTCTTTCACGTCATCTCATTGTCATGTGTCTTATTATCGCTGTGTGCTTCTTTGATATTTTAAATTAAATATGTTTTGTTCATACCGAAAGGAAACGTCCTATTGGTGTGTTGATCTTTTGATATAAAGGCTGATGTCTGTTTTGTAAAATGAGTAACAGAGCGAGTTGGATTTTAAGGTTTTGTATCTTTGACAGCATAGATATTGATTTAACAAATGTTTCAGTACATGCTCAAATCAGAAAAGAGTAATTTTGGTGACCTCTGCCTATGGCTTAAGGACTGTCTCTTGAGGGGCACTGTATTCCCAAACTAAAAATCATAATGTAAATCTTGATGCACCAATCCACAGGTATATTGTGATTTTTATTATAATCAATATTTCATAGGATTATGTGTCGCTGGCGTGTTTGGCTTCATCAGGTCCGATCCATGTAAATCAAGCAATTGTCATTGGTCATCACCAGTTATAACCATCATGTAGTGGTTCAGTCAATGACGCGTCTGTGATAAGCGTTTTCTTCAGCGTTCTCTCGTTGGGGATTTCCATGTATAGCCATAAGCACTAAATAGTCCCGCCCACGTGCGGGGACCACAGATCACTTCTTAAAAAGTATCTTCCTAAGTGGGAGTTTTCGCCTTTCGTCGTGAAGGCCTGCAAAGTCACTTAAGAAGTGGACACATTATGCAGCCTGTGTACATAGGCTACGCTGGCTGATCTTTCCATTTTAAAATCAAGGCAAAAGCCAGCACATTGTCATTTGACAATAATTTGTTAACAGAATGAATCTCCCTCACAAACCCATTTTTGAATGATAGAGATAAAGGAGATGAGGACAGAGTAGCCCCATAGGCTGCCATTATATGGCTAAAAAAGAGTCTGTGTCTTTAAGAACTCAGAGACTACCAGTATCCCATCATGCACAGCTGGTGGCAGTTGCTTCAGTTCTTTTTTCCGGCTCCTGCTGACAGGATCCTGGAGCATTGAGCTCAACCAACATTTTAGTTTTTTTTTCTGAGAAAAATTCATCTGAATTTCAGTAACAACTTTTTCACTTGACATTTCTGTTCTTTCCCCACCTTTTTCTGCCATTTCCTAACAGAAAATTATATTTTTTATTATCAAAAATGCAACCTCTTTTTGATAAACGACCAAACTGTGAGAGGAAAAAAAGCCAAAACTGAACCTCCCAGAGTGTGTATTCTATATCTTCCAGATATTCACATTCCTGACACCTGCAAGATTTGTAAAACCTTTTTCTGGCGCACCCTACGTGACAGGGAGAAGATTCGCCTTCAAGGTTGGATGAGAGGAGAAAGCAGAAGACCCAATCTACAGGTTGACCTCAGAGTGAGGAGAGGAACAGTCCTCCGTTAGGGATCTGCCATCGGCCTCTGGAGGACACTCCAGTCAAATAAAGGCCTGAAAAACACCATAGGTACCGTTTGGCATCGAGAACATCGACGTCAAGATGAGGTGCAGTGCCGACCTGTTCACTGTCTCTCCATGGGTTGACGTCGAACAGATGCTGCATATCGACATCCAGGCAAAGAAGACATCGTCGCACTGAAGACCATCTATGTTGAGGAGCCCGTTGACATCGAGACACTCTCATTCGGTTGCCGTCAAGTCATTATTGATGTTGACTCATCACGGTCAGTCGCCGTCAAAATCAGGGTCAACATTAGCAAGACACACTCTGACAGTGAGATGTCGACGTCGTAGGATGCCAAGAAGTAGGTCGACATCAAGGGGGAGAGGAAACTCAAGGTCTGTCACAATTTCAGACTCCTCACCTCAACAATTGCACAGAAGGCGGAGGCAAAGCTATAGCTCTCCAGACTCTAACTACTCCAACATCTATTCTTCATAAAGAGAGGCGCAACGGGCTCCTACGCCAATACCATCGACATCTCCTCCACCACAGCCAACTCCTCCTCTATTACCAACAACAGAACCACCACCGATAATCTGTCCTGTGAGAACCAGATCCCGTTCTACATCAAGACCTCATTCTAGACATCACTCTAGACATCATCAAAGGACTTGTCCACATTCAAAGTTCCAAGTCACTCACATCATCGACGTTGTTATACAAGATCTCGATCTAAACACACTACAGAGTCCTCCTCATCTGGTACAGGGAGATATTCTCCAACTCTCTCCGATTCTCCCCCACCACATTTCTCTCCAGTAGATGACGTGTCAACATTTCAGGAAGTACTCATTAGAAAGGCAAGCAAATGAAATATTCCTCTATCTGCGCCAACACCAACAACATCTACTATCTTTGAAACTTTGCAACAGAGGTCAGCCTCACCTCCTCTATTACCTATGGTTCTAGGTCTATTGGAACCTGCAATGGACCCGTTCTTGTCTCCGTCTTCCATCAAAGCCACACCTTTCAGGCTTCAAAAAAAAATTTGACCGCCCAAACAAGATCCAGCCTTCCTGTGATGTGACCCAACACCATATTCAGTGTTGGTAGTAGCCGCTAAAAAACAGCATGTCAGAGCTCCCACTTCTATAGTGCCACCTGATAAGGAGAGGCGTAAACTGGACTCAGTAGGAAGAAAAGTGTGTAACACGGCAGCAATATCAATGAAGGCAGCAAGCGCCACAGCCTTGTTAGGCTGTTATGATAGGGCCCTATGGGAGTCTCTACAGCAATTTATAGAACATCTCCCCGGAGACAAAAGAGAGGACTTTAAAGAAATTCTAATTGAAGGCCTAATAGATTCAAATCAAATCATTAGTGCAGCTGCAGAATCCTCTATATTAGCAGCTCATGAGTACTGCCACAGAGTTTCCCTCCGAAGAAATTCATGGCTTCGCCTCACTTTGTTAAAACCAGAATCTCAGCAGAGGATTCTCAGTTTACCTTTCTCTGGCACCACCCTTTTCGGATCTCATACAGATGATGAAATGGCGAGAATGAAAGCAGAATTAGAGACATTAAGAGCTGTTGATTGTAGGAGGCTGGACTGGCTTGTAGTGAATACCAAGGGGTACTTGCACCTTGCACCAGGCCCAGTTATCCCTTATTAGTGTATAGGGTGTCTAGCAGCTTAGGCTGATAGATAATGGTAGCTTAGCAGAGCAGCTCAGGCTGAACTAGGAGACGTGTGAAGCTACTACAGTACCACTTAGTGTCATATGCACAATATCATAAGAAAACACAATACACAGTTATACTAAAAATAAAGGTACTTTATTTTTATGACAATATGCCAAAGTATCTTAGAGTGTACCCTCAGTGAGAGGATAGGAAATATTCACAAGATATATATACACAATAGCAAAAATATGCAGTATAGTCTTAGAAAACAGTGCAAACAATGTATAGTTACAATAGGATGCAATGGGGAAACATAGGGATAGGGGCAACACAAACCATATACTCCAAAAGTGGAATGCGAACCACGAATGGACCCCAAACCTATGTGACCTTGTAGAGGGTCGCTGGGACTATTAGAAAATAGTGAGAGTTAGAAAAATAACCCTCCCCAAGACCCTGAAAAGTGAGTGCAAAGTGCACTAAAGTTCCCCTAAGGACAAAGAAGTCGTGTTAGAGGAATAATGCAGGAAAGACACAAACCAACAATGCAACAACTGTGGATTTCCAATCTAGGGTACCTGTGGAACAAGGGGACCAAGTCCAAAAGTCACAAGCAAGTCGGAGATGGGCAGATGCCCAGGAAATGCCAGCTGCGGGTGCAAAGAAGCTTCTACTGGACAGAAGAAGCTGAGGTTTTTTCAGGAACGAAAAGGGCTAGAGACTTCCCCTTTGGTGGACGGATCCCTCTCGCTGTGGAGAATCGTGCAGAAGTGTTTTTCCGCCGAAAGAACGCCAACAAGCCTTGCCAGCTGCAAATCGTGCGGTTAGCGTTTTTGGATGCTGCTGTGGCCCAGGAGGGACCAGGAGGTCGCAAATTGGACCAGGAGGTAGAGGGGACGTCGAGCAAGACAAGAAGCCCTCTTTGCAGCAGGTAGCACCCAGAGAAGTGCCAGAAACAGGCACTACGAGGATGCGTGAAACGGTGCTCACCCGAAGTCGCACAGAGAAGTCCCACGTCGCCGGAGAACAACTTAGGAGGTCGTGCAATGCAGGTTAGAGTGCCGTGGACCCAGGCTGGACTGTACACAAAGGATTTCCGCCGGAAGTGCACGGAGGCCGGAGTAGCTGCAAAAGTCGCGGTTCCCAGCAATGCAGTCTAGCGAGGTGAGGCAAGGACTTACCTCCACCAAACTTGGACTGAAGAGTCACTGGACTGTGGGAGTCACTTGGACAGAGTTGCTGGATTCGAGGGACCTCGCTCGTTGTGCTGGGAGGAGACCCAAGGGACCGGTAATGCAGCTTTTTGGTGCCTGCGGTTGCAGGGGGAAGATTCCGTCGACCCACTGGAGATTTCTTCGGAGCTTCTAGTGCAGAGAGGAGGCAGACTACCCCCACAGCATGCACCACCAGGAAAACAGTCGAGAAGGCGGCAGGATCAGCGTTACAGAGTTGCAGTAGTCGTCTTTGCTACTTTGTTGCAGTGTTGCAGGCTTCCAGCGCGGTCAGCAGTCAATTCCTTGGCAGAAGGTGAAGAGAGAGATGCAGAGGAACTCGGCTGAGCTCTTGCATTCGTTATCTAAAGTTTCCCCAGAGATAGAGACCCTAAATAGCCAGAAAAGAGGGTTTGGCTACCTAGGAGAGAGGATAGGCTAGCAACACCTGAAGGAGCCTATCACAAGGAGTCTCTGACGTCACCTGGTGGCACTGGCCACTCAGAGCAGTCCAGTGTGCCAGCAGCACCTCTGTTTCTAAGATGGCAGAGGTCTGGAGCACACTGGAGGAGCTCTGGACACCTCCCAGGGGAGGTGCAGGTCAGGGGAGTGGTCACTCCCCTTTCCTTTGTCCAGTTTCGTGCCAGAGCAGGGCTAAGGGGTCCCCTGAACCGGTGTAGACTGGCTTATGCAGAATTGGGCACATCTGTGCCCAACAAAGCATTTCCAGAGGCTGGGGGAGGCTACTCCTCCCCTGCCTTCACACCATTTTCCAAAGGGAGAGGGTGTCACACCCTCTCTCAGAGGAAGTTCTTTGTTCTGCCATCCTGGGCCAGGCCTGGCTGGACCCCAGGAGGGCAGATGCCTGTCTGAGGGGTTGGCAGCAGCAGCAGCTACAGTGAAACCCCAGGAAGGGCAGTTTGGCAGTACCAGGGTCTGTGCTACAGACCACTGGGATCATGGGATTGTGCCAACTATGCCAGGATGGCATAGAGGGGGCAATTCCATGATCATAGACATGTTACATGGCCATATTCGGAGTTACCATTGTGAAGCTACATATAGGTAGTGACCTATATGTAGTGCACGCGTGTAATGGTGTCCCCGCACTCACAAAGTTCAGGGAATTGGCTCTGAACAATGTGGGGGCACCTTGGCTAGTGCCAGGGTGCTCTCACACTAAGTAACTTTGCACCTAACCTTTACCAGGTAAAGGTTAGACATATAGGTGACTTATAAGTTACTTAAGTGCAGTGTAAAATGGCTGTGAAATAACGTGGACGTTATTTCACTCAGGCTGCAGTGGCAGGCCTGTGTAAGGATTGTCAGAGCTCCCTATGGGTGGCAAAAGAAATGCTGCAGCCCATAGGGATCTCCTGGAACCCCAATACCCTGGGTACCTCAGTACCATATACTAGGGAATTATAAGGGTGTTCCAGTAAGCCAATGTAAATTGGTAAAAATGGTCACTAGCCTGTTAGTGACAATTTGGAAAGAAATGAGAGAGCATAACCACTGAGGTTCTGGTTAGCAGAGCCTCAGTGAGACAGTTAGGCACCACACAGGGAACACATACATATAGGCCACAAACTTATGAGCACTGGGGTCCTGACTAGCAGGGTCCCAGTGACACATAACAAACATACTGAAAACATAGGGTTTTCACTATGAGCACTGGGCCCTGGCTAGCAGGATCCCAGTGAGACAGCGAAAACACCCTGACATACACTCACAAACAGGCCAAAAGTGGGGGTAACAAGGCTAGAAAGAGGCTACTTTCTCACATTGATCTAGAAAAACCTAAGGATTCAAGAAGACCCTGCAGGCCTTTCCAACGTTGCTTCTTGTCACAGAGAGGGTTCAAGCCCCTCGTTGGCACAAAGGTCACCAGCAGTCTAGTGCTCAGTCCCAACAATACCAGAGGGCCCACCAGCCTTTTGAAAGAAAGCAGGCTAGAGGAAAATCAAGTCAGTGACCTCCTCAGGGGGGAAATAGGCATCAGGAGCAAAACCCTGAATCATCTCTTCCCCCTCTTCTGTTACCCACTCCGGGAGGGGGAAGCATTCATCATTGCTTGGCAGAGTGGCAAACATCACAAAGGATGCATGGGTTTTGAATATTGTTTGCAATGGATACTGTCTCAGATTTTCCGCTCCCCCACCATCCATTCCACCAAAACCTTCCAATTTCCACATTCCTCAGTTACAGGCAGAAGTGGATGTTTTATTACAGAAGCAGGTGGTGGAGCCCATCCCTCATCATAAACAAGAAACTGGGATTTATTCCAGATATTTTCTAATCAAGAAAAATGAAAAGAACAAATTCAGGCCCCCAAACAAATGGATCCGTTGAGAAAAATTCTGAATACTGGCTTTACATCAGATCTACCCTCAACTACACAAAGAAGACTGGCTTTGCTACATTGACCTTCAAGATGCATACTTTCATACCCCAGTGGTCAGGAAACATTGAACATTCTTGAGGTTCGTAGTGGGTCACAATCAGTATCAGTACTAAGTGCTTCCGTTTGGTCTAAAGTTAGCACCTTGAACCTTTTCCAAATGCGTGGCAGTAGTGGCAGCCCACCTACAAAAGCACAAATTATTCATCTACCCCTATCTAGATGATTGGCTAATCAAAGCGTCCACGTTCCAAAAAGCACAACTCCATTACAATTAGACGTGATCTACTACAGCAATTGGGATTTCAAATATGCCATCCGAAATCAATCTCTGTCCCAGTGCAAACAATTCACTACCTGTGAGCATTCATCAATACTCGCAGAGCAAACCTCTATCCTTCCGAGGAGAGATGCTTATCAATCTTTCGGAAGTCTCAAGCTCTCAGGAGAATATCCCATCCAACTGTGAGAAAGATAACCTCTCTCCGCGGCTCAATGGTGTCCTGCATATTCCTCACACCAAATACTCGTCTTCATATGAGACCGTTACAGGAGTGCCTCCATGACTAATGGGACCAATTGACAGGCAAATGGGACAACAGGATTCAACTGTCCCAACATGCGAAACGGTCCCTGAAATGGTGGTGCTCTCCAACCAAAATTCTACGGGGAACACAGTTCCATCAGGAGATTCCACTTCAAACCATTGTCATGGATGCCTCTCTTCTGGGATACGGGGCCCTCATGGAGCATCTACAAATTTAGGGCAAGTGGTCCCAGAGAGAATCTATAAATCACATCAATCTCGTGGGACTGTGGGCAGTTCATCTGGCGGTGAAAGCATTCCATCCATCTTTCAGCTCCAACTCCCTGTTTGTACAGACAGACAATTCAACAACTATATTATACCTCAACAAGCAGGGAGGAACGAGGTCCAGGCCTTTGTCACACAAAGCGCAGACAATCAGGAGATGGCTTCTGGCAAGGAACTTATCAAAAATTGCCACTCACCTTCTGGAAGTACAAAACGCCCAAGCTGATTCTCTCAGCAGACTCCTTCAGGAAAACCACAAATGCATTCTAAACAACGAGGTTGTTCAAAACGTATTCCAATGGTGGTGAGCTCCAGACATTGACTTATTCGCAACCGCAGAAAATTGCAAATGGCAAAGCTTCGCATTGAGGTACTTCCAGCCCGGGACTCTGGGGAATGCCCTATGGATCAACTGGTCAGGCAGATTTCTCTACGCCTTTCCGCCAATTCCTCTAATTCTAGCAGTCCTCATCAAGCTATCCCAGTCGACAACCAAGATGATACTCATAGCTTCGGAGTGGCCGCGTCAGTGGTGGTTCACAGACCTCCTTCATCGGTCCATCCAACCACATCTCAAACTGCCATGCAGACCAGATCTTTTGATGAAATTTGGAGGCCAGAGGGTGCATCCCAATCACTCATCTTTGAATTTGGAAGCATAGCTCTTGAGCTAGTGCAGTATGGGATCCTAAATCTTCCACAAGACTGCTAGAACATTCTTAAAGAGGCAAAGCAACCTTCTACACAAGCTGCATATGCTTTCAAAGGGAAGACATTCTGCATACGGTGTTCGTCTAAAAACAAAGATCCTACCACCTGCCAAGAGGATGCCATTGTTCCATATCTACTCTATTGGGCACAATCAGGCTTGCAGTTCTCTTCTAAAAAAGTCCACCTGGCAGCTCCTACTGCATACAGAAAAAGTCCTTCACAAACCTCTTTTTTCAAAATCCCAGTCATCAAGGATTTCTTAGAGGGTTTGAAAATGTTTTTTTCTCCCATTAGGCATCCTTCTCCTCCATGGAAGCTAAATGTGGTCCTCTCACGCCTTATGCAAGATCCCTTCCAACCCATACATAAGGCCTCTCTCCAACACTTATCTTGGAAAACCGCTTTCCTGATAGCAATATCATCTGCCCAAAAAGTTAGTGAAATCCAGGCACTCTGTTCACACAAACCATACACTGTGTTTCACTAGAACAAAGTAGTCATGAGAACTCATCTGAAATTTCTCCCAAAAGTGATTTCAGATTTCCATGTCAAACAAACTATTTCCTTGCCTATATTTTTTCAGAATTCTTCCACTCCAACGGAAAGATCTCTGAAACGTGTTCTCAAATTTTACCTTGACAAAACATGAAACATTCGCAAATTGGACCAATTATTTATCAGCTACAGTCCTCTTCGCACAGGATTAGCCACCTCCATTTCGCGATGGTTAGTATTGTGTATTTTATTATGCTATCAAAAGGCTAACAAAACACTTCCTACTAGACCAAAAGCACACTCTACTAGAGGGAAAGCAGCTACTGCCGCTTTGCTGCGCAATATTTCTATACCAGAGATTTACAAAGCGGCAACATGGAAGTCAGTTCACACATTCAATAAACATTACTGCCTAGATTCCGATGCTAGAGCAGACACTCAAGTAGGGCGGGCTTCCCTCTGAAATGTATTTGCATGACATTTTACAGTTCATCCTCTGTCTCTTCTCCCCCTCTCTGTAGGGATGGGCTTGCTATTCCTTTCATTGCTTATGACTATACATGGAAATCCCCTACGAGAGAAGGAACGGTTTCTTACCTGTAACTCCAGTTCTCTCATAGGGGAATTTCCATGCTAAGTCATAAGCTACCCTTCCTCCTCCCCGGAAGAGCAGACAGAGGTATCCAAACTCCGTATTCAGTCTGGCTTAACTAGTCTATGAAGGTTATCGCTTGTAATTCAAAAATGTCAATTGTTTGATTTGAAGTGATCAGCCTTGCTGAATCCTGATACTATGCAATGCATGCTACGGTGATTGTGATGTGCCTTGGTGCTGAGGTGAAGAGATCCTGTGTAACTCAGATCTCTGATACACTGTCAGTGTGGTTTGATGTCGCACAAGGTTTCATCAATAAATTTATTTTGGGGGACGTCATACACTTGAAACTGTGGCCTATGTGTGTTTGAGAGAGCCTGGCAAATTGCATACAGTTTCAAATGTCCTTAAGCAACAAACACCATAATATTTAAAAGGTTGCAATATTTAAATTGTGATGAATACAATCAACAAAAGTATACTTTGTGGCCAAAAGTCTCAACATAAGTCTCAATTTTACGGGGAGACTTCTTCTATCAAAACATATTTGCAAAAGTTTACAAAACATTGAAATCTCTGCAAAGTTTGTAGGAGCCAATTTCAAAGATGTTAAAAAACATGTTTTAATTATGTTTAATTTCATTCAGAAGTGTTTCCTATTTAGGAACTTTAAAGGTAAGTTCATGTTTGTTTTTTTATATGATGGGCTTCATTTTGAGATTACAAGCTTATAAAGACTATGTTACCATCAATTGTTCATGCCAGTTAAAACAATCACCCGGAATGGTGTGCGGTATGATGTTTGAGAGAGTATGAAAGCAGGGTGTCAGAGGTATGTCTAGCTGCAGTGGAACAACTTTTGATTTCTCTTGGGAAGCCTTATGGAGCAGTTTTCCGACTACTTTTTCCGCATGGCTGAGGTCTTCGATAGATGAAGCAGGGGAGGGCGGATCTGTTTTCAGATCATCCGTTCTGTGGAACAATGACAAGTAGAGCGTGAACCACAGGAAGGACGAACAAGGATGGCTGACTGGCCTAACACTAACATGTTCATAGTCTCATATATGAAACCCATTGAGTCTTCCGTTGCCTTGAGGTGGCTTTGAACATGCATAGTAGTGGTCTTGATATAAAATGGCGATTCGACAAATGAATGTAAGAGTAATCTAGATTGTATTAAAGACATAAAGGCAGCCCACCTACACTAAGAAACCATTAAAAAAAATAGAAACTAATAGATAAGCTTTGGTATTAGAGTGAATGTGTTACTGTGTTTTATAATTGTGTTGAGAGTTAAGGGCACATTGTTGGTGAAGTGGAAATGTGTAAAGAGAGAACCTGACATCCTGAAACAATGGCCCATTGTTGAATTATTATTGTAGGAGAAGGTTGGTGGGGCAGAATTGAATAAAGAATTCCAGGCGTCTTCTCAAGCATGGAAGAGTTCTAGAACTCTTGTTGGTGATTTTTGATGCTGGAAGGAGAACCAGATGTTACCGAAGAAGACAATAGTTTCAAATCTTGTTTGTTGGAAATTGATGACACAGAACAACATGAAACCAGGGAGGATTATGAAATCCAGATTGTGGTTATTGACAGTTTTGCTGAATTTTACAACCTTTCATTCAACCTATCTTTAGTCCTAACCAAAGGTGGTGATGCGGTACGGCTTCAGCCACCCACCTTTCCCTCCAACTTTACATTCTAGGTCATTACACTAATGAAATATTGTATTTATCATGCAAGTGTTTTTTAACGATGATATTGAGTATAGAATAACTCCAATCAACAAGGTTAGAAGAATATAGGTTTCAATAAATCTTTAATTATTCACTCATAAAATGTGCAATTCTCTTGTGAGACAGGCCACCCTTTAGTGAAGCTTGACCTGTCCCTTATTTAGACCCTCTGGGACCTGTCATGACAGAAGGAAACAATTATGATCTGCCATCAAAACGAATTAATGTGCATTCTAAACATTTGGTTCAGGAGGAAGGTATGGAGTCTTCATCACAAGGGGATGGACCTAAGTTTGTTCCTGTTTTCTTTAGGGAGTCCTCTGATATGGGGGTCAAATGCAGGCCTGGGCGGAATGCGTGAAGTTGTGCTACATGGATCTCTGTGAAGTGGTAAAAAAACTCCGCTGTGCTAAGCAGAGTTCTACCAGCAGGCAGAGTTCCCTTTTGCATCCGTTTGCATTGCATTTTACATCATATGCAAAGCGAAGAACATACTCGCATTAAAAATTGCGCGCGAACAGCACCATACGGTTTGCGTGGGCGTGGCCCTCTTGTTTTTCACTCGGTTTATGGTGATGGGCCTGTTTTGTTCATCTTTTTATTATCTTTGCAATCCTCCACCCTATCAATGAATCTACCCCTCATTTTTATTTATTCAATTAGTGTGTCTTTTTGTGTCTGTGTATTTTTATTTTTTGTGCTATTGTGGCTTTTTGTAATTTTCTTTATTTTTCCCTTTATTTAGTTATTTCTAAATTCCTTCCTTATCCTCCTGTTTCATTTCTTCTTCATCTCACTTCCCAGCACCATGGCAGAGCAGGGCAGCATCGGCGATCAGAAGAGCAGCAGCACCAGCCCCCCTGGACAACCAGCAGCCATCTACCTTGTGGGAGGTGTGGCCACCAAGGGGTGCAGCCTCTGCCCATCTTTAGTGAGGAGGAGGTGGCAGCACTGTTTTGTATGTGCAGCACTACCTCCCCTCCATGTTGGCAGCAGGAGGCAGGCCTGGGAGCAGTTACCCCCTGTGGTAGCCTCGGCAGCATTGGGCTAGGACAGTGGTTCCAAACCTGTGGTCCAAGGACCCCTGGGGGTCCGCGAAGCCTTCTCAGCAGGTCCGCCGCGCCTTAGACAATTTTATGATATTAACAGATTATGTCCCCAGCTTTCAGTAATGATTCACTGGGGGGGTCCCCAGATTCTAATAATGATTCAGTGGGAGTCCCCGGGTTCCAGTACTGATAACGCGGGGGTCCACAGAAGTCAAAAGGTTGGGAACCACTGGGCTAGGGTGTGCCGCTGTGTCCAATGTACCTCCCAGGTCCAGTGCACCACCCAGCAGCTGACACACCATTGGGCGGACATCACCGACCGCAAGCAGGACCTGCTCAACCTGCTAGGCATTGACATCCCGGGGCTCGGTGAGTATTAATTATATTATTTGTTGTGTTTGTGTCTTACAGTGCTAACTTTTTCCCAAATAGCATGCTGCTTACACTCAGAGGTAAATTACATTTAGTTTATGTTAAGATCATTATTATGTGATCCAGTTTAACCTAGACAGGTGCATGGTGCTACCTAATTATACTCGTCAGCGCTCGCTTTGACTGATATCACCTACTTTGCTCACTTTATGTTTTATGGCAATGGTTCAAAGCATGGGGTACTTTCATTTGTGTTCTATCCCTTGACTCACTGTTATTTGTTAAACGAGGCAGATATGTATTCCACCCATCAACATCATTCATCAACCCGCTCCCTGCCCATCGCATTGAGCCATCCATCCCTGACGAATAGCAGTATGGTTCAATTTGTGCCTGTAGTGTTGCCTGTGCAATGTGCATCTGCTTCAGTTAATGCAGCATTTACTAAGTTTTCAATGAACTGCAAACCAAACACCCAAACTGTGTTGTTTTCCCTTCACCCAATCAGTCACTTAGTACTTCACTCCTTTATTCTTTCATAACTTCTTACGTCCCAGCCTACCAAAGCAAATTATGCCTGTTCAGATTTTTCCCTTTACAAACTGGATAAATAAACCAAAGCTTAGGCACATGATGAATTGGTGACTGTTGACACCACTCTATTCTATAGCAAAAGCTCTACCTACCCACGCAATCCCTCTGCCTTAGTCTGCACTAGAGTTTGCCCAGCAAATTAATTTGTTGGAAAGAAGTTATGGTGGGGGGAAGGCCAGTGAGTAAAATGCTACTAGTAAGTGCCTGATTTGATTTCAAGTTTGGCGTAAGGGATACTCTACGACGAAGGTGCCAAATACCATCTATATAGCCCGTTCCTTTCCCTGTAGTGCAGTGCATCGTTTTCCCCACCATCTACTTACTGCTGATAAGATAAATATTATATCTGCATTTTAGATATCACATGTGTGACATATCTTAGTTATTCATCTGCCTCTTTGTAGTTAGGTTAGAAACTGAAAACAAATTTCACTAAGCTTGAAAGACCAATCACTTTCCGGAAAAAATTATCATTCATCAGACCCCAAACATTGCAAATCATCGGAAACAAGTTTACAATTTTATTGAACTCCCTCCCTCACTGTCAGACAGCCACCACATACATCATCAGTCATCACTCACGGTCACTCAATAGATCACCACTTATTGGTGCAATTATTAGCAGTTACCTCTTCCAATCCAAGCACAGTGGTTTAACAAAATATCTCCTCTTTGATGATATCATCAACACATTGGAATTTGGCATTGGCACTGATGTGTTCTAATCAATGATTTTCTAGGGCAGCCCTGCTAGGTAACGTTAAAAAAAATTAGGTTAGGCAATGGCATGTGAGGGAGGCAAGCATTGTCTCCAGTGTCCTGAAGGGTATGTGGGGGCTTATTCACTGCACATGGGTCCAACTCCAATGCAGGCTTATATGTGACTATGAAATGGTGGGGAAGTATAAATCGGACACAAACATAATGTTTCAATAGCACTTTTTTCAAAGAAAGAAAGAAGAAAAGTTCAATGACAATTAAAAAGTTCTATGGGGGCACTGGCATACTCAGTCTATGAAGTAGAGTTCATCCTCAGACTCTTGTGGTTCCCCAGAAGTTGGTCAGCTATAACACTTTATTCTGACTAATCATCCTCTTCCTCCTGTGGTATTTCAGAAACCGTGTAATTAGGTGTTATAAAATGCTGGATCATTTTGATCATGATTAATCTCTCCACGTTTTGAGGTGAGAGACTGATCCTCTCACTGTAACAACTGCACTAAACACACGTTCAGGAGACATGCTGGCTACAGGACAAGCCAGAAACTTTATTGCCAGCCTGCTGAGCTCTGGCCATTGGTGCATCTTCCCATACCAATTGTCAGAGTCACCAGATCCTCGGGGTCCGTGCACGTTCCCAACACTTCCACCACAAGACAGCTCCAATACTCTGATTAGATTTATCACAGAGTCTAAGAGAGTCCAAGTGGGGAAAAGGAGATTAGGACGGGAACAGCTGGGAAGGAGACCTGTAGGAAGCAAAAGGTTAAAACACAACATCAAAATTACATCTCATGAAATCAGTACCATGCTACAACTCTAAGCTTCGTCTTTTCCGAAAAAACATGAACAACCCTCGAATAATCCTAAAACTGACTAGGCTTTAGATGACCGAATACCTGAGGAGGAAACAGGAAAAGTTAAATAGGACTTTCAGATTCAAGTACTTTCTTTAGCATGAGAATCAGGAAACACTCTGAGCAATTTCTAAACAACCATATGAATCACCTTTTAGGAATACATATCAGGAACACACAGAATTACCTCTAGAACTCTGGTATTGTGTTGTGTTCATCTCAGAAAAAACATTGGGAAGTAAATTGCGCACACTGCAGATTTGTATATGAGTATTAAACACCATAAAGGTTTGTGCACCATGAAATCACACAACATAGATTCAAGGAATAAATCATGCGATGTGTCAACTTGAAATGCTACCAAGAAAATGTCTTAGAATGGTAGTGCACAGTAACTTACATTATTTATACACGAGGAAAGAATTGCGCGTCTTGCCGATTCAAATGCCACCATACAAAAGCCAAGAAATGGTAGTGCACAATGAATAACATGAAAAAACACTCAAGGAAAGAATCACGCGTGTTGCCGATTCGAATGCCACCATGTAAATGCCAGAAAATGGTAGCGCACAATGAACAGCATGAATTACACACGAGAAGTGAATCGCGCGTTTCGCCGATTCGAATGCCACCATGTAAATGTCAAGAAAAGGTAGCGCGCAATGAACAACAAAGTTAAATGCTCCTGAAACGAGTTGCACGTCTTGCCAACTCGTAAAACTTCATGTAAATGTCAAGAAATATCAGCGCGTAATGAACAATAATGTAATAACGAAGTCAATCTTTATGGAATAAATTGCGCGTCCTCCCTATTTGCAAACCACCATACAAATGTAAAAAAAAATGGCAGCGCACAAGTAATCTGTTATTCATTTAAAAATTAAAGAATATGAAGATTCTCAATTACGGTGTTGGGAAATGTCCAAACACCGTCTTACCGTCTGGAAACAGTGATCACCAATGAGAGATGAGTGCAGAAGACTGGAAAATCCAAATAGGCCGCCGGGACAGGGGCTCAGGAAGAAGCTGCTGCTCTGCACCGGGACCTCTGAATAGTGAGCACTGGAAGTTGGGCTGACTCTCTTTTATAGAGTCTTGGCCCAGCCCAGAACCACTCCCAGGCATGTTGCAGGGAAAGTCTCCAGAAGGCCCTGGAAAGGGACCACACCCTAACACACTCTGAATGTCTGCAGCAACACATTGTAAATGTACAGTATTTATAAGCACCTTAAAAATGAATCTTTTGGATGGAATTCTGCAATGCAAAAGGTTAAACAATAACATATCATCACAATGCATAAATTACTTTATCTTGCGAGTGTTGGGTTTTTGCATTCTAGATGCCCGTAGAGCGCGCACTGTCCTGGTGTTGACACCAATAGGTTTTGATCCACATACACCTCTTTCGGGTTATCCAGATACTCCTGGAATATCCTCTGAATGGTCATTGGTGCTGCCATTTGCCCAACTGCTTTAGCCTTCGCCTCTGCACTGGACTTAAGACCTGCCACTTGAAACCAAGCCAATGCAGAGGTTGGGTCTCATTCTTCTGTTGCTGTTCTTGCCAGTGTTCTTGTTGTTGGCTGCTGTGAGACAAGACTGCCCTCTCTGGAAGTGGAAGGCGTCACTCCAGAACTGTGGAGTGGGACTCTAAGTTCCAGCCGTTCTTCTTCCAGTTCTCTGGCTTGCTCAACAATCTACATCTTGTATTGTGGAATATCCCCTCCAGAAAAAAGAATGAAAGAGGAAAGAATTTGTAGCATGGATCAAGAAGGGTGGCACTGATATACTCTTTGGAGGAGATAATGTCATTTTGCAGCCTTCCATTACAAGCCAAGTGATCGCCTCAACCAAGGCGTGTGCTTCTGGGTTTTCGTTCGCACCCCAGAATGCAAACCTTACAGACACCTTCTTTAGCTGCTCCTGTAGCAGATGCAATAAAGGGATATCTTGGCCCATTGTACTGTCCTCCCTGCTAACTTTCCCATTGAAAACCTCAAAAGGGAGTAGCATCTGTGTGAGGCATTTGACTAGGTCTCATTTTTCCGCATCCATGGTCATAGCTTTCCCAATTGCATCCCCTCCTCTTTGAATGACATAGGGCCTGATTACGTGGCTAGAATTCCAAAGGCCCCTAGCCTCACGCTGACGGTTGGACTGCCGCAACTGTGGTACTCTGACTGCCGCAACTGTGGTACTCCGACTGCCACATTACAACCCTAGCGGGCAGACCCACCAGTTGACCGATGTCACTGCTGGGAATGAGTTTCCCGACACGGTGATGGCAACCTGAGTTGTACTCAGTCAGGGAGGCACTGAACTCAGCGCCACCTGGCTAGTTACAGCCCCACTTTCCACCAGCCTTTTCATGGTGGGAACCCCACCATGAAAAGGCTGGCGGAAATTCAGTGCTGGGGGTCGGGCATGGACAGTGCCGTGGCCCCCCTGCCCAGTACCCTTCAGAAAGCAAACTGTCTGCTTTGCAGGCAGTGCGTATTCGGGTGCTGGAGTGCTACAATATTGGCCTCTGCTTCCTTGAGACAAATATCGTAGCACTGTTCCCACCAGTCAGCCTGGTAGAAATGCATAATACAATGTTCCCACTGGGCTGACCAGCGGAAACATTGTAATAAGCTCAGAGGGGAAGTCACTGTCATGGCGGTGGCGTCCTCCCCCCTCCTTTGGCGGTCCTGCGATGGGACCGCCAAAGTGGTAATCAGGCCCTCAGTCATTGATCTGTTTGTACTGCTCAATTAGACGTTGCAACATATAATAGGTTGAGTTCCAACGTGTTGGCACGTTCTGTAGCAGGGCTTGAACTGGTACTCTGTTACCACGCTGAATATTCTGCAGCTGCTTCTGGACTTTAAAAGGATGGCTGAAATGAGTGCAGATGCGTCTGCAGGTGGTTAGTATGTTGCTGACTATGGGGGTCATTCTGACCCTGGCGGTCTTGGACCGCCAGGGCCACGAATGACGGAAGCACCGCCAACAGGCTGGCGGTGCTTCCAAGCCCATTCTGACCGCGGCTTTAAAACCGGGGCCGGCGGTTTCCCGCCGTTTTTGCCCCGGCTGGGCGAATCCGCCAGGGCAGCGCTGCAAGCAGCGCTGCCCTGGGGATTCTGACCCCCTTACCGCCAGCCTGTTTCTGGCGGTTTTCACTGCCAGGAAGAGGCTGGCGGTAAGGGGTGTCCTGGGGCCCCTGGGGGCCCCTGCACTGCCCATGCCACTGGCATGGGCAGTGCAGGGGCCCCCTAACAAGGCACCATGAAGCTTTTCACTGTCTGCCTAGCAGACAGTGAAAAGCGCGACGGGTGCAACTGCACCCGTCGCACCGCCGCAACACCGCCGGCTCCATACGGAGCCGGATCCTGTGTTGCGGCCCCCATTCCCGCTAGGCCGGCCGCCGCTAACTTGGTTAGCGCCCGCCGGCCCAGCGGGAATGTCGGAATGGGGGAAGCGGTATTTTGGCCGCATGGCGGCCAAATGCCGGTTCCCGCCTGGCGGGCGGCTACAGCCGCCCACCAAAGTTGGAATGAGGGCCTATGTCTTCTTTTTTAAGAAAGTCTTGCACAACCAGGTTGATGAAGTGTGCCAAACACAGGATCCTGAAATAGCCACCGTCTGCCGTGGCCTTGACTATGTTACTGCCATTGTCCATGGCAACAAATCCAATTCAAAGATCTCTGGGTTACAGCCATTCAGACACCTTGCTATTAAATTCCTCCAAGCTTTGTGTGATCTCTCCATGGCGAACATGGCTACTGTTGCATGCTGCTGAATGCTCTTAAACATTTCTCCAGGGCCATGGTCTGTAGATAGCTTTTGCTTTACCCCCACAAAAGAGATCCAGTGTGCAGTGATGCACATGTAATCAGTCGCCTCACAACTCGTCCACATGTCTCTCATCAGGTGGATAGTGTGGACAACGCTTTGTTGCAAAGCTTGTCCAACCAATTGCAGGACATTGTGAAGCAACGCTGGAACAGCAACTCTGACAAAATAGATCAGACTTGGAACCTTCCATTTCGGGCACATGGCTGCCACAAACTCTAAGAATCCCACTCCTTCCACAAAAGAAAAGGGAGGAGGTCCAGCATTAACATTTTTGCTAGTTTCCCATTGGCCAGATATGCCATTGGGTGGTTGCGGTCGTCGTGCCCTCCTGCCTAAACATGCCCGTAATAGTAGCCTGGATTTCCTTCTTTTCTGGGGCCACTGACGCAGGTGACTTTAGAGAAGTAGGAGGTGGTGGGTGTCATGGGCAGTTACTATATGTTGTGGTGTCTCCATCTAACTCTGAGCCTTCTTGTGCCATTGTGAGGTTGCTGAGGTGGGTGATTCTGGTGCACTGCTGGGGACAGGGCTGCTTTGCGTGAGGATAATGTCACCCTCTTCTTCTTCACCTTCCCCTGTGATTTGACCAGTTGTAGCTGATGTTTACCGGCTCTCCTCACCTTCACCTTCACCACTACGACCATGTGCAGCCATTTTTTAAGGTGCTCCTCCCACCGGATTGCGTGATGGTTTTTCATGTGGGCTGTCTGGCCTCCGGTACCATAATATGAACCCGGCTTAGCTCGACAAACACTTGTGTGGCAAATGGAGCATCTCGTAATATTCTCCTCCTTTTGGCTAATCATAAAAAAGTCCTAAACTGGGGAGGAGTACTTTTTTATTGGGCCAGTGCCAGATGAAGAACTGAAGGTAGGTGGGTGTTTCAATTGCCTCTCTGCACTGCATACTTCTACTGAGGTACGGGTTGGCACAGGTCTCTGCTGTGGCCTTACAAATATGGGAGCTGGTGGTGCTGCCTGTGCCACATCCCTCGGAGCATGTTTAATAGTAATGTCAGACTCCTCTGTGCCACCTTGCACGATGACTGGCTTGTCGCCGTCTTCCATCTCATCACCCCCTTCCATACTTCTATGGCTTTCAGGAACTTTTATTTCCCTTGACTCTCCTAACATCTCCCGGACTCTGCCGGGGTCCATTCCATGTCGCTGTCATCGTCATCAGAAGCGGTGCTTAGAGAAGATGGTGGAGTAGTACCCTTCTGTTTTCTTGCTGGAGATCTGGGAGCCGTTGACTCTAAAAGAGAAGATTCTTGCTTTACAGAAAGCTGCTGTCCACTTTGCTCTGTTTCCTAAAATGATTGGGTACTAATTTGCAAAAAAGACAAATCCAAGTCTACATCATTGCTCGTAGGCGTTGCTATGATTGTATCGGCTGCCTCAGTGACAGACATGGTCTTGGGCTTAGTTTGGGGTGGTGCTGTTGATGCGGGAGTGCTGCTCCTTGGTTCCTCCCTGGAGGCCGGTGTGGCAGGCACACATCTCCCAAAAAAGGTTGCAGTTGACACACCACTGGCGGAAAGCTGATTCTTTTCACTGGCCACCTTCTTGGGAGCAACTTTTGTTGGGTACATATTAAGCACTAGGTTGGCAGTGTGAAGTAAGAGAGGAGCGCTGTTTGTTCCAGCAACTTTATTGCATTAAACAATTTACAGCCATAAATCCTCCGAGCGTGTCAGGACATACGCCCCCACACACTCCAAACAACTGTCATTTGTTTTCAACCGTCGCCAACGCCTAGCAACCCCTCATGCACCAACATTCCAGCCGCTCGCGCTCAACTTCGTAAAAGTACTACATAGAGGTTTTTTTTTTTACAGAATAAACCTCCAATCCCAAAATATTAAAAACACCCTTGTCTAAACCCCTTTTGATAAACAAACTTAACATAACATTTTTCATTATTGACACAGTTTCCAAGGTAGTTTTCGTAACCTATTGCTCCTACGTGAGCCATGACCATCTCTACCACTTTGATCCAGATCTGATTGTTTCACCAAAGTCCGCTCACACATAAGCTGAGGATCAAACTCCTGCCTCAGTTTCACCACTTCGGACTTGTTCCACCACTTATTGCCCTCAACCCTAACTGCATTGCCCGAAACCAGTTCCACCTTAACCGGTTCAGAAAATTTGGAGCTTCCTTTCTTAACAAAAGTTGGCAGTTTTATAACTACCCAGTCACCTTCTGCGATAAAAGACTCTTTAGCCCCTTTCTTGTTGTCAAAGTATCTCTTTTGTGTTTTCTGTTTACTTTCCACATTAGCCTTGCTTAGATCAGAACGATCTCTCACATGCATTTTTTTTAAAAATGTAGACATCCAACCCGGTTTAACTTGAGTATTCGATTTTCTCCCTTTCAAAGCTTCAAAAGGAGACACCCCTGTGGTAGAATGAGGAGTCGTTCTGTAAAACCACAGCATTGCCTGAACTGACGCCTGCACCTCACATCCACTCTTCAAGGCCCACCTGATACAGTCTCCCAACACACAATTGAATCTCTCCACTAAACCATTTGTTTGGGGTTGATAAAGTGAGCACCTCAAATGTTTAACAGAACCTTGCTTCAGAAACGCTTTGAACTCCTCAGACACGAACTGAACACCATTATCAGAAATGACTTCTTCTGGAAACCCCTCATTCATAAACAATTCTCTTAAAAATGTCACCAGTGATTTAGCATTGGGTTCTTGTACAAATCTGACATATGGCCACTTTGAAAAGTAATCAACAACTACATATGCATACCATAGACTGCAATTTAGAGAATGATATGGTCTCACCATATCGACCCCCAATTTTCACCACGGACCTCTAGGACACCCAATAGGCATGAGAGGTGTCACAGTTTTTAGACTTTTGTCAGAATTAGAACAAACAATACAGTCCCTTACTAATTGCTCAATTTCACTGTCCATGCGTGGCCACCAAAAATTGTCATGTATTCTTCTTTTGGTTAAAGTGGTCCCCAAATGGCCTTCATGTGCCTTCTTCAATATGGAACACTTCAATTCCTCTGGAGGAATCAGTTTATCATCCCTCAGGAGTATTCCATCCTCAATCGTTAACTCATCTTATATTTTCCAGAAGGGTTGAACAGCCACAGTCATGTCTCTCTCATACGGTCAGCCCTCTATGACAAACCTCATCACCTCGCACAAGTCTTTGTCATCAGCCAATTTCTCTTTCCACTCTTTCTCAGAGCAAACACAAATATGTTCAACCTCAACGGTTGCAATCAAGCAACTTCCATCATCCACAATTTAATCAGCAGAAGGACTAATCTGACTTGGAAATCTTGACAGGTAGTCTGCTCTGACATTCCTCCCACCAGGAATATGCATGACTTCAAAATCATATTGCATCAACTTTGCCACTAATCTAGCAATCCTAGGTGTACCTGTTTTGTTGTTGGTTCCGTTTAGAATTGAAACCAAAGGTTTATGATCTGTTTTTAGTACAAAATGCCTACCCCAAACATAGCTTCTGAACTTTTCAATAGCCCAAACACAGGCCAATAACTCTTTTTCAATGACAGAGTAATACGTTTCTGGTTCTCCCAATACTCTGGATGCAAAACCAATCGTGTTTTCCATACCATCTATTGTTTGAGTCAGCACAGCACCCAAACCCTTTATTGCTAGCATCAACCGTGAGACAGCATTGGAAATGCTGATCATGAGGTTTTAACACTTTAGCTTGAGTTAACTGGATCTTGATATCTTCAAACGATTTTTCACACTCAGAGCCCCATACAAAACTGGTTTTATCCTTCAACAAATTTGATAAGACTCTGACACGACTAGCATACTCCGGTATAAATTGAGATTAAAACTCACACATACCTAAAAACGCTTTCACACCTGCTTTGTCACTGGGTGGAGGTGCTGCCTTAATGGCATCAATCAAACCAGGTTTCGGACTAACACCCTCCTCACAAATCACATGACCCAAATATTCAACAGACAACCTCATAAACTGGCACTTTTCTCTTCTTAGAACAATGCCATGAGCCATGAATTTCTGTAACACTTGTCTAAGAATCCTGTTATGAACCTGCTGATCAGGTTCGTGAATCGGTACATCATCCTGAAAAAACACTACATTGGAAATATCCTTCAGAAGAGTACTCATAATCCTTTGAAACACTGAGGCTGCAGATGCCAACCCAAATGGCATACGGCAAAATTAGAATACTCCAAAAGGCGATACAAATGCTGTCAAGTACCTGGACTCCTGATCCAATTCCACCTGATGGTATGCACTAGCCAAATCTGACTTTGTAAACATCTTTGCACCTTTAATGGTAGACAACATTTCACTAATCTTAGGTAAGGGATGTGAGTCCACCCATATCTCTCTGTTAAGAGCTCTGAGGTCCACACAAATTCTCAATTCCCCATTTTTTTCCTAGCCACCACCAATGGAGAAAGACATAGAGAAGATTCAATGGGCTCTATGATCCCTTTGTTCTGTAAACCTTCTAATTCCCTTTCCAAATCTTCCCTCACACTAAAAGGTACACCCCTAACTTTGTGTTTAACTGGCACGGCATTCATTTTCACTTTAATTTTATGCCTAAAGCATTTTAGCCTCCTCAATACTCCTGAAAAGACTTAAGGGAACTCATTGAGAAGATCTTCAATCTCCTCCGACTCTCTACTCTTGATCAGACGTACCAGGTCGTAAAATCATTCCAAACAGGCCCTGATGGAACCAATCTAAAATATTCAACCCTCTTGCTGCCACGTAAATCTTCCCATGTATACATCTTCCCCTGAACTCTAAGATGTCCTAAAAAAAACTTGAAGCTCAATCTTCCTTCCTTCATAAGATACCGGAGCTCTGTCAGGTTGCTTGAGGGTCCGCTCTTTCCAATTTTGCTCAAACAACTCTTGGGTTATCATGGTGATCCTAGCCCCTGAGTTAACCAGGAGGCGCAAAGATTTATCCCCTACTTTTATACACACATAAGGGTCCACACAATTATCGGGATCACCGGACTTAACTACTCCGCCATCAACTGCCAATACCATGTCCTGAACCTCTCCCATGAGGTGTTCAAGTACTTTATCATTCTCTTCCATCACCGTCATCACTAACTCTCGTTTCCCACCTTGACACACTTTAGCAAAATGGCCAACTTTGCCACAGTTCCTACATTGAATATTCAAAGCAGGGCAACTCTTAACCCCTTTTTGATGAAGCGCATTTCCACATCTAAAACATATGTTTCTTTGTTTGAAAAAAACATTAGAACTAGAGAACTTATTGTTCTTTTGTCCACTTGACTTGTCCATTCCACTTTTTTCCTCTTTGTTCCTGACAGCACTAACTCTGCTAACAGTTGCCTTTCTATTTCTCTAGAAGATTCAATGCTCTTTGCAATTCTTATTGTTTCCACCAATGTGGGATTGCCTAACGAAAGCAACGTCTGTCTGATAGATCTATCTGTACCTTGACAGATAAATTGGTCTCTGATCAGTTGATCACCCAGCTCTCCAAACTGACATTCCGCAGCCAAAAGACGCAACGCAGAAATATAAGTGTCCACATCTTCACCACAACGTTGTTCTCTTTTATAAAACTTGTGTCTGGCCACCACCAAACTGGGAGGCGCATTAAACCTGTTGCTCATTTTCTTCACTGCTATTTTGTACTTATCCATTTCGCCTTCATACATTTGTAAATCCGGTAAATGCTTGAAAATTGCCCATACTTCGAATCCAATGGAATGCAGAAGAAAGTATTTTTTGCGTTCCGGTCTAAACCGCGCTGCACCTATTGCTCCTAAATAAGTCCTGAAGGCATCATACCATTGCCTCCAAACTATATGTGGTTCACCAGGGCTCTCTAGAAATGGCGGTGGTGGCAAAACGGATTGTGTGGTTCACTCCAATGAAGTATATTAACAGTCAATATACAGTTGCTGTTATTAACTTTTTTCCCTTTTCTTTTTTTTACTGTTCCTTTTGTTTTTTGTTTTTTCTCTAAGAATAAAAATATGTTCACTTATAATAAGTAGTCCAGACTGTCTTTTTTTTGTTCTTTTTTTTTTTTGTTTTAGTTCTATAGCCCCTCAGTTCGATTGTACTCCATACTAGCTGAGAATCAGGTTATTTTCCATAGCCGATGGGAGTAACACCATGTAATCTAAGCCATTCCTCCAAGATGCCTCCAATTTGTTTTCATAGCGAGTGGAACGTACTGCTTAGAGCGTCTTGCCCTGACGTGTAATGCCTGTTGTTGAATCTGCAAGACGAGGTGTACTCGTCTTGCCCTGACGTGTAATGCCTGTTGTTAATACTGCAGGATGAGGTGTACATCTAGATCCTGGCTTTCGACGACATTAGCCCTGGAAGCGTCTTGTCTGTCACCCGCTCTGACGCGTATACGTGGGCTCACACCGCTCAAAGGATCAGCCTCCTCATCGCCAACATGAAGTAAGAGAGGAGCGTTGTTTGTTCCAGCAACTTTATTTCATTAAACGATTTACAAATATAAAACCTCTGAGCGCGTCAGGACATACGCCCCCACACACTCCCAACAACCGTCATTTGTTTTCAACCGTCGCCAATGCCTAGCAACCCCTCACACACCAACATTCCAGCCGCTCGCGCTCAACTTCGTCAAAGTACTACAAAGTGTCACTAAGATGCACAAGCAAAAGAGTTTTGAGGACCAAAGTAACTGTAAGGCCTTCTCTTTGGCAGTACTGCAGGTGATGTGGGGTCTCTTCTCTTGTGCACCTAAAAACAACCAAGCAAGAAAAACATGTAGTTGGGACATTGTTGCAGGATGAAAAAGTACAGACAAATGCAATCTTAGTGTGGTTGGTTAATTATCTAATAAATAAAATATAAATGTAATCAAACATTGTACAGTCAAACCACACCACCACACTATAAAAAAATTACATTTCAAATCAGACAGCACAACATGCAGATCTAGCTCTTTGCTTTATCTCCATCTATTTTAGAGGAGACACCTGGGGTAGTCGGAGAGAGGGGCATGGGTAAATGGAACAATCCTTTAAAAAACCTATGGCAGCAAGGTGGTCCAGGGGAAATGGAATAATCTTTAACAAAATTAATTCTGCTGTTGATTTGTCTGCAGTGCTCCGCAGCCAGGTTGTCCTGGAGGATAAAAAAAAAGAATGCTGTAGTGCAGCTGTGCTCCTTTGGTGGATGGATGGATGGATGGATGGATGGAGGAATGGTTGGAGAAAGGCGAAATACAGAATTAAATAAAATAAAAATATATTTTTTAAAAAATTACAACTAAAATATAAAAATGAAAATAAAGAAAGTAAAGAAAGTAAAATTTAAAAGCAAAATTTAAAATTAAAAAAATATTTATAACATAAAAATTAAAAACTAAAATATAAAAATGAAATAAAAAAATACAAATAAAACATGAAATAAAAAATGAAATAAAAAATTAAAATAGAGAATAAAAATAAAAATGTGAAATAGGTAATAAAAATAAAAATAAAAAAATAAAAAATAGAAACAAAAAAAATTATCAATAATTAACAATGTTTGTATGTAAGCATATGGCAATGACACACTGGCTGCATGTGCAAAATGGCTGCCAGACAGCCACATGGGCAAACAACAACAAGGAGGAAGAAAGCATGGCAAACAAAGATCACATGCAAGCCTATGGTAAAGGGACACTGGCTGAATGAACAAAATAGCCGCATTAGTTCAGCAATGTAAAACATGAAAATTAATTGAGCTATAAAAATTTCACGACAACACGCATCCTTCTATGACATCAAATATTACCTCAGAACATATACACTTTTTGCCAAAAAAACATGAAATGCAAACAATAGCCAACATTTTTAATTAATCCAATGCCATCCCTAAATAAAGTTTTAACAACATATTTGACTGAAACATTTATTTCATACACTGATGACTATTAGTGCTTGCTCCTATTGGCTAGATGGTCCTTTGGAAATATAGGCCACATACTAAAATCATATTGCAAATGTTACAAACATGCAGAAAATGTACTGAGCTATAGAACAATTTTCCTTTACAGCGAGTAAACAATCAATGAAATGCAAAACAAATAAACACTAGGACCATAATAAAACTCCAGGCCACCCACCACTATAAAATTAAAAAATCTAATTAAAGTACAAAGAAATACTGGTGCATGCCCAAGCAAACAAACAACACACTTATACAACAGTTTTTGAACTTACTTGCGTGATTCAACAAAAAG
The DNA here is from genome assembly GCF_031143425.1 of Pleurodeles waltl. Lineage (NCBI taxonomy): Eukaryota > Metazoa > Chordata > Amphibia > Caudata > Salamandridae > Pleurodeles > Pleurodeles waltl. The sequence goes on along the minus strand of NC_090451.1, from coordinate 65,234,964 downwards.
AAAGTCCTTAAATCCAAAGGTATATCTAGGAGACAATGAGAGTGATCTTTCCACCTTGAAATCCAAGTGAAAAGTGACCATGAGATGGACGAAGCACTATGAGGAGCCTGCTGCAGAAGAACAGGAAGTTGATGTCTCTGACGCAACTTCCTTCCTGTTTGACAAAAAAAGGCTTCTCCATCTGAGAAACAAATTGCAGGATCCATTGGAGAAGAACATCTAGTCAAAATCTCTTTTTGACTAGATTTAGTGGCTCCGGAGTAGAAAATCTACTCCAGAAGTGAGCTAGCGCTCGCGAGCACCATTTTGGCTGATGTCGAGGCCAGAAGCAGCGCGAGTAAAGGTGAAGTCTTGCGTGTTCTCGCTAGTGGCCCGGGAGTATTTTCGGGCTTGCGGGAGAATGCAACACCCAATCTCGCGAGCGTGAATGAACTCCGCTCTGCACCGGAGTGTGGAATTCAGAACTCTGCGCTACTCCGTGTGACCAAATTTCACAAACTCTGCCAGTGGAACAGAATTCTATGCCCAGGCCGATGATTCCCATTTATGAGAAATTTCCCTTGTAGTTCTTTAACATGAGTGATGAACGCCTCCTCCCTATGCAGTAACTTACTTTTAGTGTTTGGTCGTAAAACAACTTAGCGACTAGTCTATAATTCAGATTCGATACATCTATGAGAGCGAGAGGTGGAGTTTTAGCTATGCTGCTATTCAAGAATTATAATTTATTTGGTCTATTTTGCTTCCTGTAGCTCAGTGTAATATAATGAGGCTTTGGCATTGCTGATGTTCTTTTTTTTAAACCATAAGTACAGATTTTTTTTTGTTTACTCTCTCTTCAACACTACAAGGCTAACTTTGTCTATCACCTTTAATGCTGTTCTTTTGGAATTTACTGTTAGTTGATTTGCATTATTGGTGGGGACCTACAAAGAAAGGACAGATTATCTGCAATGTACAAACCTAGCGCTGTCTTGTCAATATCCCTCATATTTCTGCATTTGATGAGCTGGTGCTTGGGTTCTCTTCTTAGTATTGTTTGGTGACTGGAATCTTAAAGGGAATCTAATGAGGGTTGGACCGATGAAGACCAACGGGATCTTTCACAGTTATCTGGTGCTCTTTGGCTATGATGAGGTCTACCAATGGCGCCTTTGTGTGCGTGTGGGAAGTAGAGAGTCGTGAGTGATCGTCACCCTGCAGGTAGGTAAACTTAGCTGCTGTGTTGGATGTGTCTCACCTCTGAATGTTAGACTCTCCAAGCAGAACATTATTTGAGCCTACCAGGTAATCAGAGAGGATATAAATTCCATGATTTTTTGTAGAAAGATGGTGTTTTAGCCCAGGCTATAGTCAATAATAATATTCCAGATGGTGGAATTTGCAGTGCTAGGATTAAATTATGTTAATAGTCATTCAGTGTTTAAAGTTTTGCTCTTAAACAATCTTGCCTTACGGATAGTCTCTCTAAACAAGGGCCACACTTCTTCTTGTCCTCTTGAATATGTCAAATCTAAGGGTGGAGTACCTTGTGCTAACAACAGGTCACTTAAAGGTTGAGAGCAGTTGTTAATCCACATTTTTGTGAACTGTAGTAAGTCTATGTTATTGAGAATAAAGTGTCACTGATTTCAGTCATGAGAGGTTGGGGAGAATCTGCAGTCACCTGCATACATTTCAAAGAGTCCTATGTGTTGTTTCTGTGGTTTGGGTGTTGATTTGTATGAGGTTAGACCGATTCTGTCTGAAGTCTTTGTCAGACTTTGTTTGCACTTATAGTAAAGCAGGTTTCTGGGTTTGAAGTAATTTAAGTAAGGTTATTGTGGTTGATGGTCCTGGCAGAGTATTTTAAATCTACTTTGGCCCCTGTTGTTGTAAATTGTGTTGATAGACTCCCATGTGATGAGCTGGGGATTGCTGGATGGTGACGTAGTAAGGGACCTGTATCTGGTGGCCACTTGTTGATCTCATGGCTGACTGGAAACCAGGCTAGTGTTATGAGGAAGTGTGATGAGGTTCTTTTTATAGCTGAGCAAGAGAAACTCAAGCAGTGAGTTTCCCGAGCAGTGTTTGGATTGCTCACGTGGGTGAATTGTGGTCTTGGAGGTTGTTTTGGATGTGTCATCTCTCAGAATTTCCAGTAAAAGAAGAACTGCATATCTAGACTAGAACTAATTCTTCATAATCGGAAGGTGTTGTAGCAAGAGATTCCTCTTTCTCTGTGCCCTAGAGAGCACCAACATGCAAGACATCTAAACCCCCTGGATGCTCCTGTGTGTCACTTTGTGGAAGATTAGAAAGTAGGGGTTTGGTTCATTTGGAGTAAGAGGGACTGTCTTTTTTTTCCAGCCTGTTAGTCTGCTCACACGGTTATGATCAGTGTGCATCTGAATTTTTGATTGACAGTTATTTGTTGCGTTAATGTTGTCATGAATGTCCGCGACTGAGTCAGTCATACCTTGCCGATTCCTTGGTCATTGTCGATCGATTGTACGCAATATCAAAGCAAGGAATTATCATGATAAACTAATACAGTGACAGAATATTGTGGGACAAAATATTGAAAGGTAAGTGCATATAGAGGAAGTATAGATTTAGTATTCTTATGCACCTTGATAATATATATATATGTCATCTTACATATATGCAGATAGGTATAGAAAAGCTGTACATACTTTTCAATCAGTTCTTAATTTGTAAAACAATAAGGGCCTCATTACATTTTGGCGTGGGGATCACTCCATCACAAACATGACTGATATCCTGCCCACTGTATTACAAGTTCCATGGGATAGAATGGAACTTGTAATATGGCGGACATTGATATCAGTCACGTTTGTGATGGAGTGTTCCCCTTCGCAAAACTCGTAATGAGGCCCTAAGTTCTGTTTTTGTCAGAATCCCTTGGCTGTTGCTGAATACCTAGGCTGCCACGTCTTGATTCCTTTCATCCACCACCAGACACCCCTTACCACTTCTATCTCGCGCTTTAAAGGCCTTTTATATCACTTTCTCTCTTTGTTTCTGTTTTGACTTTTTTTTACCTCTTTCTTTCCTCTTTTTAAGCAGCGGCGGTCCAAATCTCAAGGGGAGGGGCAGGCGAGGGGGTGGTGACAGGGGTAGATAAAAATAAATATTTAAAAAAAACTACCTTAACGGATGCCGCCGGCCACCTCGCGCTTCTCCTCTCTTCTGGTGTCCCAGCATTCACTGGCTCCCCAGCAATCCTGGTGCTGCTTTCATGCTAGACCTAGCATGAAAGCAGCTTTGGTATTGGCCTGAGTGGCTTCCACTGCTGCTCAGACACAGCCCTGGAGTCTGTGCAGTTTCTCCAGCCCAGCTGTGAAACCTAAGTGCGCATGTGTGTTTGGCATGCTTGAGACGGCTGGCAAAACACACATGCGCACTTAGGTGCACTCTCTCCTCCTTCCCCTTTCCTTTCCCCCCTCCCGTGGCCCAGCCCTTCCTGCCACATGCTGCTGGCTGAACCAGCAGCTGTAAAATAAAACGATAATTAAATACAATTTTATTTTACAGCTCCTGGCTCTTAGCAAGGGCGCGACGCTCCTTCGCCATTGCGAAACAGCCGCCCCAGCCCCTTTTGTGTTTTTCACTCTCTAGCTCTTGGTGAAAGTTAGATAACAAAAAATAACTGCTGGTCTCCAAAACGTAGTGCCGGTGGGCTCAACCACCAGCTCAAATTAAGCACTGCCTTCAACATTTTGTACTTCGATATTGTGGCGTGATATTTGGTGCCAACGAGATTCCTGCCTCGATATTCTGAGGGCGTACCTTGTCCATTGCATTATTCATTCTTCCGCTTCCCCCTTTTTGGCAGCCAAATCTGGTCAGTGCAAGCCCACTCTAGAGCTAAGTTCAAAGGACAATAATTTACTGGAGATTCCCAAGACAAGGACGGTCCCAGCACCTTCTCTGTCCCTGCTACTTGGCAATTGAACCCCAAAACATTCTAATTTCTGGGGTCTCCTCGGGACAGGGGGCTGATGTAGTGCATTTAAGATTAACGGAAACTGTCAAAACTACTCATAGGAAGTCCATGCTAGGATCTGCAGAGGTCAGAGTATTTCCTGTACGGCTTAGCTTGTATACAAGTGTGTAAAGATTTATACGAGGCTGCAGTAGTTTGCCAGGCTCTGTCCCAAAAGAAATTATTTTCAGTCGTCGGTCCAATGCACCCAAATGATGGCTGTATTTTACTGTCCTGGCAGTGGACGGGGGTACGCATAGCGGCCACGGGTCCCGGGTCCAGTGATGTGCTGTGTCAGGCCAGTTTTGTTTTCCTTTGAAGTCTGGGACATGTAGTCCTGTTTTAGAATGAAATAAACAGACCTACAATTTCCAGAATTCAAAGAAAATCCCTGGACTGAGCAGCACATGGATCTGGGAAACTCGACAGGGCTCGGTGTGGGGTGCAGTCCTGCTAGGTTTCCCATGTCCAATCGGGATAACCTCCTCCAGTTCTGTTTTTTTCTTTACGTTGTGGGACTTGTAAGCTGATCTGTCCCACTATAAAACCAGCACTAGAAGTCCTGCGATGCAAAGGAGAAGCATGAACTGGATCAGCTGCTCATGCATGGATCAGGGAAACTTGGCAGTATTACCCTGGCTTGCACCAGGGTCAGCACACTGCTATGGACTGCCCCAGTGGTGGCCTCCCGAAGAGGAAACGCACCGTGTGATCTTGTACATTCTGTCCTCTTCCGAGCAGCTCTGCTACAAATCAAATGGGCTAATCTCATCACGTGAAGATCCTGTTTACAGCCACACTCGGCGGTTTCCTCGCAAATCTGAAGGAGGGATGAGAACGAGACTAAATTCTCATTTTCTGTTTTATTGGCAGTGACTGTGAGAAATCACGAGTCTCGTGGGGAAAAAACCAGCCGCCCTTTCCCGAGTTTGTGAGCTGGGGAAGTTGGACCCCGAGGTCATGTTTATAGTTAAAAAGCCAGATGTCCGAGGCTGGACGAGCCATAAAGACGCACATGATTAAAGCGCCAAGAGTAAAGACCAGGGTTCGAGGAGCTGCATCACTATTGCAATCTAAGCACCGTGCACGGGACACTTGCGCGAGAGAGCTTTTATAAACCACGCAGCAACAGCCACCAACAAATTATTGCTGGCAAGGACCGCGGTGAAAAGTGTCAGCCGAAGAAGCTCCTAACTCCTCCGAAAGAAGTAGCCGTTAGCTAACTGGTGCAAGGAGCGCACTTTAGTGAAGTGATGCGCTCTTGCAAACAGCTGATGGTGGTGCCGGGCACTGGTGCAAGAGAGTGAGAGGTGGCCCTGGACGCTCGTGCAAGAGAGTGAGCGGTGGTGCTGGACGCTCGTGCAAGAGAGTGAGCAGTGGCCCCGGGCACTTGTTCAGGGTGCAGAGGTCGGAGCTGGACTTGTCAGTGGTGCTGGACGCTCGTGCAAGAGAGTGAGCGGTGGCGCTGGACGCTCGTGCAAGAGAGTTAGCGGTGGCGCAGGACGCTCGTGCAAGAGAGTGAACGGTGGCGCTGGACGCTCGTGCAAGAGAGTGAGCGGTGGCGCAGGACGCTCGTGCAAAAGAGTGAGGAGAGTGAGCGGTGGTGCTGGACGCCTCGTGCAAGAGAGTGAGCGGTGGCTCTGGACACTTGTTCAGGGGGCAGAGGTCGGAGCTGGACTTCTCAGTGGTGCTGGACGCTCGTGCAAGAGAGTGAGTGGTGGCGCTGGACACCGTGCACAAGAGAGAAAGAGAGAGAGCGGTGGCGCTGGGCACTTGTGTAAGAGACAGAGGGCCGTGAAACAGGAGCTCGACGGTGGGGCTGGGCACTGGTGAAAGAGGCACTGGATAGTGATTCTGCGCTCTTGTGCAAAAGGCACTAGACGGCGCCCCGCAAAAGTGATGGCCATGCAACTCAGACCAAACTGATTCACTAGTCACCTAGGAAGCACCAGGACACAGGATCGACGCCCCCCGCTGAGCACCAGACTCTGGTGTCACCCTTAGTGCAAGAGCCAACAGCGGTGAACACTGACGTAAGAAGCACGGGGACGATGAGGTTTTTGCTGTTCCTCACCCTCCTTCCGGCCGTCTCTCAGACCCGTGCTGATGTGCCTGGGGCCGACAAGAAAGACGGTAAAGTAATGACGCTTCTTGTGCTCTTGGGAACACGGGCTTTTGTACTTAAAGTGGCACTCACTCGACCTCCACTCCTGGCACTCGTTCACTCTCAAGTGGAGGCACTCACCCACCCTATAGTGTAGCAGTAGTGTGCCAGAATCTCAACCGGTCTGTACTTCTGTTACTCACTTACCAGCTCTGCTGGCACTCACCCACACAAAACTGCTGGCGCTCTCCACTTATGCCACTCACTCACCTACTCTGCTGGAACTCAGTCACTCTCTGGTGTTGGTACTCCACCACTCTACACTTCTGTCACTCACTCACTTATTCTGCAGTCACTCATTCACTCTAATGTGTTGGCCCTCAACCAGTCTCCACTTCTGCCACTCACTCACCTACTCTGTTGGCACTCATTCACTCTCTCGTGTTGGCACTCCACCACTCTCCAGTGCTACCACTCACTCACCTACTCTGCTGGAGGCACTCATTCACCCTCAAGTGTTGGTACTCCACCAGTCTCCACTTCTGCCACTCACTCACCTACTCTGCTGGAGGCACTCACCCACCTTATAGTGTTGCCACTCAACCACTCTCCACTTCTGCCACTCACTCACCTACTCTGCTGGCACTCATTCACTCTCTTGTGTTGGCACTCCACCACTCTCCAGTGCTGCCACTCACTCACCTACTCTGCTGGCGGCACTCATTCACTCTCAAGTGTTGGTACTCCACCAGTCTCCACTTTTGGCACTCACTCACCTACTCTGCTGGCACTCACCCACCTCATAGTGTTGCCACTCAACCAGTCTCCACTTCTGCCACTCACTCACCTACTCTGCTAGTGGCACTCATTCACTCTCAAGTGTTGGTACTCCACCAGTCTCCACTTCTGCCACTCACTCGCCTACTCCGCTGGCACTCACCCACCCTACAGTGTTGGCCCTCCACCATTCTCCACTTCTGCCACTCACTCACCTACTCTGCTGGCACTCATTCACTCTCCAGTGTTGGCACTCCACTACTCTACACTTCTGCCACTCACTCACCTAGTCTGCTGGCACTCACCCACCTTATATTGTTGGCAATCAACCAGTCTGGCGCTTAACCACTCTTCAGTGTTAGCACCCCACTAGTCTCCACTTCTGCCACTCACACACCTGCTCTGTGGGCACTCATTCACTCTAGTGTTGGCACTCCACCACTCTCTACTTCTGCCACTCACTCATCTGCTGTGCATTCACTCACCTACCCTATAGTGTTGGCACTCCAGTACTCTCCACTTCTGTCAGTCACCCACTCTGCTGTCACTCACCCACCCTATAGTGTTGACACTAATCCAGTCTCCACTTCTGCCACTCACATGCTCTGCTGGCAATAATCCACTCTCCAGTGTTGGTACTCCACCAATCTCCACTTCTGCCACTCACTCACCTACTCTACTGGCACTCATTCACTCTCCAGTGTTGGCACTCCACCACACTTCACTTCTGCCACTCAGTCACCTCCACTGCTGGCACTCACCCACCTTATACTGTTGGCACTCCCCCACTCACTTCTGCCACTCACTCACCTACTCTGCTGGCACTCACCTACCCTATAGTGTTGGCACTCCACCACTCTCCAGTTCTGCAACTCACTCACCTACTGTGTTGGCACTCATTCACTCTCAAGTGTTGGCATTCAACCAGTCTCCACTTCTGCTGCTCACTCACCTACTCTGCAGGCACTCATTCACTCCCCAGTGTTGGCACTCATCCATGCTCAACTTCTGCCACTCACTCACCTAATCTGTTGGCACTCATTCACTCTCCGGTGTCAGCAGGCCACCGCTCTCCACTTCTGCCACTCCCTTCTCGGCTGGCACTCATTCACTCTCCGGTGTTGGCACTCCACCATGCTCCACTTCTGCCACTCCCTTACCTACTCCACTGGTACTCACCCACCCTATACTGTTGGCACTTTGCCACTCTCCACTTCCGTCACTCACTCACCTACTCTGGTGGCACTCACCCACCTTATAGTGTTGGCACTCAACCACTCTCCACTTCTGCCACTCACTCATCTACTCCGCTGGCATTCATTCACTCTCCGGTGTTGGCACTCCACCACTCTCCACTTCTGCCACTCACTCACCCACTCTGCTGGCACACATCCAGTGTCCAATTCTGCCTCTCACTCACCTGCTCTGCAGGCACTCATTCCCCCTCCAGAGTTGGCACTCAACCACACTCCACCTCTGCCACTCACTCACCTTCACTGCTGGCACTCATACAGTTTTTGGTGTTGACACTCCACCACGCTCTACTTCTGCCACTCACCTACTCTGCTGGCACTCATTCACTCTGTGGTGTTGGCGCTCCACCACTCTCCACTTCTGCCACTCACTCATGTACTCTTCGGGCACTCACGCACCCTATAGTGTGGGCGCTCTACATTTCTGCCACTCACTCACCTCCTCTGCAGGCAGTCATTCACTCTCCAAGGTTTGCACTCAACCAGCCTCCACTTCTACCACTCACTCACCTAATCTGCGGGCACTCATTCACTCTCAAATATTTGCACTCTACCAAGCTCCACTTCTGCCACTCACTCACCTACTTTGCAAGCATTCATTCACTCTCCTGTGTCTGGCATGCAATTAGTCTCAACTTCTGCCACTCTCTCACCTACTCTGCTGGCACTCACCCACCTTATAGTGTTGCCACTCAACCACTCTCCACTTCTGCCACTCACTCACCTACTCTGCTGGCACTCATTCACTCTCTTGTGTTGGCACTCCACCACTCTCCAGTGCTGCCACTCACTCACCTACTCTGCTGGCGGCACTCATTCACTCTCAAGTGGTGGTACTCCACCAGTCTCCACTTTTGGCACTCACTCACCTACTCTGCTGGCACTCACCCACCTTATAGTGTTGCCACTCAACCAGTCTCCACTTCTGCCACTCACTTACTTATTCTGTGGGAACTCATTCACTCTCCGGTGTTGGCAGTCCACCACTCTCCACTTCTGCCACTCACCTACACTGCTGGCACTCACCCACCGTATAGTGTTGGCTCTCCGCCACTCTCCACTACTGCCCCTCACTCACCTACTCAGCTGGCACTCATTCGCTCTCTGGTGTTGGCACTCCACCACTCTCCACTTCTGCCACTCACTCACCTACTGTGCTGTCACTTATTCACTCTCCAGAGTTGGCACTCAACCACGCTCCACTTCTGCCACTCACTCACCTGCTCTGCGGACACTCATTCACTCTCCAGTGTTGGCACTCCACCACTCTCTACTTCTGCCACTCACTCATTTGCTCTGCATTCACATACCCACCCTATATTGTTGGCACTCCACCACTCTCCACTTCTGCCACTCACTTACTTACTCTTTGGGAACTCATTCACTCTCTGGTGTTGGCAGTCCACCACTCTCCACTTCTGCCACTCACCTACACTGCTGGCACTCACCCACCCGATAGTGTTGGCCCTCCACCACTCTTCACTACTGCCACTCACTCATCTACTCTGCTGGCACTTATTCACTCTCCAGAGTTGGCACTCAACCACGCTCCGCTTCTGCCACTCACTCTCCTATGCTGCTGGCACTCATTCATCCTCCGGTGTTGGCACTCCACCACTCTCCACTTCTGCCACTCACCTACGCAGCTGGCACTCATTTACTCTCCGGTGCTGGGACTCCACCACTCTCCACTTCTGCCACTCACTCACCTACTCTGCGGGCACTCACCCACCTTATAGTGTTGCCACTCAACCAGTCTCCACTTCTGCCACTCACTCACCTACTCCGCTGGCACTCATTCACTCTCCGGTGTTGGCACTCCACAACTCTTCACTTCTGCCACTCACTCACCTAATTTGCTGGCACTCAGTCTCTCTCCAGTGTTGGCACTCAACCACGCTCCACTTCTGCCACTCACCTACTCTGCTGCCACTCATTTACTCTCCGGTGCTGGGACTCCACCACGCTCCACTTCTGCCACTCACTCACCTACTCTGCTGGCACTCACCCACCTTATAGTGTTGCCACTCAACCAGTCTCCACTTCTGCCACTCACTCACCTACTCCGCTGGCACTCATTCACTCTTTGGTGTTGGCACTCCACCACTCTTCACTTCTGCCACTTACTCTGCAGGCACTCATTCTCTCTCCAGTGTTGGCTCTCCACCCCGCTCCACTTCTGCCGCACACTCACCTACACTGCTGACACTCATACACTTTTTGGTGTTGACACTACACCACGTTCCGCTTCTGCCACTCACTCACCTATTCTGCTGGCACTCATTCACTCTCCGGTGTTGGCACTCCACCACTCTCCACTTCTGACACTCACCTACTCAGCTGGCACTCATTCACTCTCCGATGTTGGCACTCCACCACATCCCACTTCTGCCACTCACTCACCTACTCTTCTGGCACTCACACACCCAATAATGTTGGCATTCTCCACTTCTGCCTCTCACTCACCTACTCTGCGGGCACTAATTCACTCTCCAGTGTTTGCACTCAGCCAGTCTCCACTTCTGGCACTCACTCACCTAATCTACAGCCATTCATTCACTCTCAAGTGTTGGCACTCAACCAGCCTCCACTTCTGGCACTCACTCATCTACTCCGCTGGCACTCACCCACCCTATTGTGTTGGAACTCCACCACCCTCCAGTTCTGCCACTCATCTATTCTACTGGCACTCATTCACTCTCAAGTGTTGGCACTCAACCAGTCTCCACTTCTGCCACTTACTCATCCACTCTACTGGCACTCATTCACTCTCCGGTGTTAGCCCTCCACCACTCTCCACTGCTGCCACTCACTTACCTACTCTGTGGGCACTCATTCACTCTCCGGTGTTGGCAGTCCACCACTCTCCACTTCTGCCACTCACCTACTCTGCTGGCACTCACCCACCCTATACTGTTGGCACTCCACCACTCTCCACTGCTGCCACTCACTCCCCTACTCTGCTGTCACTCACCCACCTTATAGTGTTGTTGCCACTCAACCAGTCTCCAGTTCTGCCACTCACTCACCTACTCTTCTGGCATTCATTCACTCTCCAGTGTTGGCACTCCACAACTCTTCACTTCTGCCACTTACTCTGCAGGCACTCATTCTCTCTCCAGTGTTGGCACTCAACCACGCTCCACTTCTGCCAATCACTCACCTACACTACTGGCACTCATACACGTTTTGGTGTTGACACTCCATCATGCTCCACTTCTGCCACTCACTCACCTATTCTGCTGGCACTCATTCACTCTCCGGTGTTAGCACTCCACCACTCTCCACTTCTGACACTTACCTACTCGGCTGGCACTCATTAACTCTCCGGTGTTGGCACTCCACCACGTCCCACTTCTGCCCTTCACTCACCTACTCTTCTGGCACTCACGCACCCTATAATGATGGCATTCTCCACTTCTGCCTCTCACTCAACCAACTACTGCTGGAACTCAGTAACTCTCTGGTGATGATCCTCCACCACTTTCGACTTCTGCCACTCACTCACTTACTCTGCAGACACTCATTCACTCTCAAGCATTGGCACTCTACCACTCTCCACTTCTGCCACTCACTCACCTACTCTGTGGGTACTCATTCACTCTCTTGTGTTGGCAGTCAACCACTCTCCACTTCTGCCACTCTGTCACCTACTCTGTTGGCACTCATTCACACTCTGGTGTTGGCACTCCACTATTCTCCACTTCTGCCACTCACTCATCTACTCTGCTGGCACTCACCCACCCTATAGTGTTGGCACCCAACCAGTCTCCACTTCTGCCACTTACTCATCCACTCTACTGGCACTCATTCACTCTCCGGTGTTGGCTCTCCACCACTCTCCACTTCTGCCACTCACTTACCTACTCTGTGGGCACTCATTCACTCTCCGGTGTTGGCAGTCCACCACTCTCCACTTCTGCCACTCACCTACACTGCTGGCACTCAGGCACCCTACAGAGTTGGCACTCCACCACTCCTCACTACTGCCACTCACTCACCTACTCTGCTGGCACTCAGCCACCCTATACTGTTGGCACTCAACAACTCTCCACTTCTGCTACTCACCTACTCTGTGGTAACACATTCACTCTCCAGTGTTGGCACTCCACCACTCTCTACTTCTGGCACTCACTCACCTACTCTGCTGGCACTCACACACCCTATAGTGTTGGCACTCAACCACTCGCCACTTTTGCCACTCACTCACCTACTCTGCTGGCACTGATTCACTCTCCAGTGTTGGCACTCCGCTGGTCTTCACTTCTGCTACTCACTCACCTACTCTGCTAGCATTCACCCACCCTATGGTGTCGGCCCTCCACCACACTCCACTTCTGACACTCACTCTCCTACTCTGCTGGCACTCACCCACCCTATACTGTTGGCACTCCACCACTCTCCACTTCTGCCACTCATTCACCTACTCTGCTGCCACTCATTCACTCTCCGGTGTTGGCACTCCAGTACTCTCCACTTCTGCCACTCTCTCATCTACTCTGCGGGCACTCACCCACCTTATAGCGTTGGCACTCAACCAGTCTCCACTTCTGCCACTTACTCATCCACTCTACTGGCACTCATTCACTCTCCGGTGTTGGCCCACCACCACTCTCCACTTCTGACACTCCCTCACCTACTCTGCTGCCACTCACTCACTCTGCAGTGTTGGCACTCCACCACACTCCACTTCTGCCATTCACTTACCTACTCTGCTGGCACTCATTCACTCTCCAGTGTTGGCACACTACTAGTCTCCACTTCTGCCACTCACTCACTTACTCTGCTGGCACTCACCCACCCTATGGTGTCAACCACTCTCTACTTCTGCTACTCACTTACCTGCTCTGCGGGCACTCATTCACCCTCCAGTGTTGGCACTCCACCACTTTCTACCTCTGCCACTCACTCATCTGCTCTGCATTCACTCACCCACCTTATAGTGTTGGCACTCCACCACTCTTCACTTGTGCCACTCAGCCACTCTTCTGCCACTCACCCACCCTGTAGTGCTGGCACACATCCAGTGTCCAATTCTGCCTCTCACTCACCTGCTCTGCTGGTACTCATCCACTCTCCAGTGTTGGCACTCCACCATTCTCCACTTTTGCCACTCATTCACCTACTCTGCTGGCACTCACACACCCTATAGTGTTGGCACTTAACCACTTGCCACTTTTGCCACTCACTCACTTACTCTGCTGGCACTGATTCACTCTCCAGTGTTGGCACTCTGCTAGTCTTCACTTCTGCTACTCACTCACCTACTCTGCTAGCACTCACTCACCCTATGGTGTTGGCCCTCCACCACACTCCACTTCTGACACTCACTCACCTACTCTGCTGGCGCTCACCCACCCTATACTGCTGGCATTCATTCACCCTATACTGTTGGCATGCCACCACTCTCCACTTCTGCCACTCACTTACCTACCTTGCTGGCACTCACACACCCTATACTGTTGGCATGCCACCACTCTCCACTTCTGCCACTCACTCACCTACTCTGCTGGCGCTCACCCACCCTATACTGTTGGCATTCATTCACCCTATACTGTTGGCATGCCACCACTCTCCACTTCTGCCACTCACTTACCTACCTTGCTGGCACTCACACACCCTATACTGTTGGCATGCCACCACTCTCCACTTCTGCCACTCACTCACCTACTCTGCTGGCACTCACCCACTCTACAGTGTTGGCACTCAACCATTCTCCACTTTTGCCACTCACCTACTCTGCTGGCACTCCTCCACTCTCCAGTGTTGGCACTCAACCAGTCTCCACTTCTGCCTCTCACTCACCTACTCCACTGACACTCATTCACTCTCCGGGGTTGGCACTCCACCAGACTCTATGGGGGTTATTACAACTTTGGAGGAGGTGTTAATCCGTCCCAAAAGTGACGGTAAAGTGACGGATATACCACCAGCCGTATTACGAGTCCATTATATCCTATGGAACTCGTAATACGGCTGGTGGTATATCCGTCACATTTGGGACGGATTAACACCTCCTCCAAAGTTGTAATAACCCCCTATGTCTGCCACTCAATCACCCACTCTGCTGACACTCACCAACCCTATATTGTAGGCACTAATCCAGTCTCCACTTCTGCCACTCACTCATCTACTCTGCTGGCACTCATTCACTCTCCAGTGTTGGTGCTCAACCACCCTCCACTTCTGCCACTCACTCACCTACCCTGCTGGCCCTCATTCACTTTCTGGTGGTGGCACTCCATCAGGCTCTGCTTCTGCCACTCACTCACTTACTCTGCTGGCACTCACCCACCCTATGGTGTCAACCACTCTCTACTTCTGCTACTCACTTACCTGCTCTGCGGGCACTCATTCACCCTCCAGTGTTGGCACTCCACCACTTTCTACCTCTGCCACTCACTCATCTGCTCTGCATTCACTCACCCACCTTATAGTGTTGGCACTCCACCACTCTTCACTTGTGCCACTCAGCCACTCTTCTGCCACTCACCCACCCTGTAGTGCTGGCACACATCCAGTGTCCAATTCTGCCTCTCACTCACCTGCTCTGCTGGTACTCATCCACTCTCCTGTGTTGGCACTCCACCATTCTCCACTTTTGCCACTCATTCACCTACTCTGCTGGCACTCACACACCCTATAGTGTTGGCACTTAACCACTTGCCACTTTTGCCACTCACTCACTTACTCTGCTGGCACTGATTCACTCTCCAGTGTTGGCACTCTGCTAGTCTTCACTTCTGCTACTCACTCACCTACTCTGCTAGCACTCACTCACCCTATGGTGTTGGCCCTCCACCACACTCCACTTCTGACACTCACTCACCTACTCTGCTGGCGCTCACCCACCCTATACTGCTGGCATTCATTCACCCTATACTGTTGGCATGCCACCACTCTCCACTTCTGCCACTCACTTACCTACCTTGCTGGCACTCACACACCCTATACTGTTGGCATGCCACCACTCTCCACTTCTGCCACTCACTCACCTACTCTGCTGGCGCTCACCCACCCTATACTGTTGGCATTCATTCACCCTATACTGTTGGCATGCCACCACTCTCCACTTCTGCCACTCACTTACCTACCTTGCTGGCACTCACACACCCTATACTGTTGGCATGCCACCACTCTCCACTTCTGCCACTCACTCACCTACTCTGCTGGCACTCACCCACTCTACAGTGTTGGCACTCAACCATTCTCCACTTTTGCCACTCACCTACTCTGCTGGCACTCCTCCACTCTCCAGTGTTGGCACTCAACCAGTCTCCACTTCTGCCTCTCACTCACCTACTCCACTGACACTCATTCACTCTCCGGGGTTGGCACTCCACCAGACTCTATGGGGGTTATTACAACTTTGGAGGAGGTGTTAATCCGTCCCAAAAGTGACGGTAAAGTGACGGATATACCACCAGCCGTATTACGAGTCCATTATATCCTATGGAACTCGTAATACGGCTGGTGGTATATCCGTCACATTTGGGACGGATTAACACCTCCTCCAAAGTTGTAATAACCCCCTATGTCTGCCACTCAATCACCCACTCTGCTGACACTCACCAACCCTATATTGTAGGCACTAATCCAGTCTCCACTTCTGCCACTCACTCATCTACTCTGCTGGCACTCATTCACTCTCCAGTGTTGGTGCTCAACCACCCTCCACTTCTGCCACTCACTCACCTACCCTGCTGGCCCTCATTCACTTTCTGGTGGTGGCACTCCATCAGGCTCTGCTTCTGCCACTCTTTCACCATCTCTGCTGGCACTCATTCACTCTTCGGTGTTGGCACTCCACCACTCTTCACTTCTGCACTCACTCACCTACTCTGCCTGACTCATTCACTCTTCAGTGTTGGCACTCCACCACCTCCACTTCTGCCACTCACTCACCCACTGTGCAGCACTCATTCACTCTCCACTCTTGGCACCCACCAAAGCCCACTTCACTCATACACTGTCAGATCCTGGACCTCATGCGCTCGCTGGTGCTGGCACATGTCCCATGTTGGAACTTTCTATAGCTGACACTCACCTACTGTTTCATGCGGGCACTCATCCTTTCTCCAGTGCTGACACTTACCCGTTTCCCACTGCTGACAGTCACCCTCTCCAGTGCTGACACTTACCTGTTGCCTACTGCTAAGACTCACCCTCTCCAGTGCTGACACTTACCTGCTGCCCACTGTTCACACTCACCCTCTCCAGTGCTGACACCTACCTGCTGCCTGCTGCTGACACTCACTCCTCTCCAGTGCTGACACTTACCTGCTGCCCACTGCTGACACTTCCCCATATTTAGTGCTGACACGTGCCTGCTGCCCACTCCTGACACTCACCCCTTTCCACTGCTGACACTCACCTCTCTCCAGTACTGACACTTACCTGCTGCCCACTGCTAACTCTCACCTCTCTCCACTGCTGACACGCCCACTCTCCAGTGCTGACACTAACTCATTACCCACTGCTGACACTCACCCCTCTCCAGTGCTAACAATTACCTTCTGCCCACTGCTGACACTCACCCCTTTCCAGTGCTGACAATTACCTGCTGCCCACTGCTGATATTCACCCCTCTCCAGTACTGACTCTTACCTGCTGCCCACTGCTGACACTCACCCCTCTCCAATGCTGGCTCTTACCTGCTTTCTACTGGTGCAACTCACCCCTCTCCAGTGTTGACACGTATCTGCTGTCCACTGCTGCTTCTCACCCCTCTCCAGTGCTGACACTTACCCGCTGGCCACTGCTGACACTCACTCCTCTCCAGTGCTAACACTTACCCACTGCTGACACTCACCCCTCCGCAGCACTGACACTTGCCCACTGCTGACACTCACCCCTCTCCAGTGCTGACACTTACCCGCTTCCCACTGCTGACACTCACTCCTCGCCAGTGCTGACACTTACCTGCTGCCCACTGCTGACACTCCCCCATCTTTAGTGCTGACACTCACCCCTCTCCACTGCTGACACTCACCACTCTCCAGTGCTGACACTTACCTGCTGCCCACTGCTAACTCTCACCTCTCTCCACTGCTGACACGCACGCTCTCCAGTGCTGACACTAACTCATTACCCACTGCTGACACTCACCCCTCTCCAGTGCTAACAATTACCTTCTGCCCACTGCTGACACTCACCCCTTTCCAGTGCTGACAATTACCTGCTGCTCACTGCTGACACTCACCCCTCTCCAGTGCTGACTCTTACCTGCTGCCCACTGCTGACACTCACCCCTCTTCAGTGCTGACTCTTACCTGCTGCCCACTGCTGACACTCACCCCTCTCCAGTGCTGACTCTTACTTGCTTCCCACTGCTGAAACTCACCCCTCTCCTGTGTTGACACTTATCTGCTGTCCACTTCTGCTTCTCACCCCTCTCCAGTGCTGACACTTACCTGCTGGCCACTGCTGACACTCACTCCTCTCCAATGCTAACACTTACCCACTGCTGACACTCACCCCTCTACAGCACTGACACCTGCCCACTGCTGACACTCACCCCTCTGCAGTGCTGACACTTGCCTGCTGTCCGCTGCCAACAGTAACCCCTCTCCCGTGCTGACACTTACTCGCTTCCCACTGCTGACACTCACCCCTCTCCAGTGCTAACACTTACCTGCTGGCCACTGCTGACACTCACTCCTCTCCAGTGCTAACACTTACCCACTGCTGACACTCACACCTCCGCAGCACTGACACTTGCCCACTGCTGACACTCACCCCTCTGCAGTGCTGACACTTACCTGCTGTCCGCTGCCGACAGTAACCCCTCTCCAGTGCTGACACTTACCAGCTGTCCACTGCTGCTTCTCACCCCTCTCCAGTGCTGACACTTACCCGCTTCCCACTGCTGAAACTCACTCCTCCCCAGTGCTGACACTTACCCACTTCTGACACTCACCCGTCCGCAGCACTGACACTTGCCCACTGCTGACACTCACCCCTCCAGTGCTGACACTCTCTGCCCCTGCCGATACTCACCCCTCTCCAGTGCTGACACTCACCCCTCCCCACTGCTGACACTCACCCCTCCACTGCTGACACTCACCCCTCTCCAGTGCTGACACTCTCTGCCCCTGCCGATACTCACCCCTCTCCAGTGCTGACACTCACCCCTCCCCACTGCTGACACTCACCCCTCTCTAGTGCTGACACTCACCCGCTGCTGACACTCACTGCAGACACTATGGTGCAAGGATGTGTGCATTGACGCAAGGCAGCCTGATGCACCTCAGCGCCGGAGGAGGGAGCCACAGCCCCAGGGCCCAGTAGAGTTGGTGTTGTCCTCTCTCCTTTCCCAGTAGATCTGCCCCTTTGTCCCTCCAGGGCGGGCACTCCTGACATACACTACCCACCAGCACGAGTGACGTGTGGCTCCTACACCTTGTAGCCCTCATTGTCGTAACATTCACTACACCTAGATTTACACACCTGTATCCCTCATTCTCTCTGAATAGAATTGTGATGTAAAGCGCCGAGACACTCTACATTGGGCTGCGTAGCACTATAAAGAAGATCAATGGGAGAGAGGTGAGGGAACTATTGGGAGGTGGTAGTTTCGCCCTATACCTCGCAGGGGTGCCCCCTCACCTGTGGATGGTGTTGAGTTATCCCTCAAGGTTTACATTCCTGAGCTATTGCAGTGTAAAGGTTTGTCTGAACCATCCCTAAAAGTCACTACTCCAGTTGCTACTGGGAAGTTCTCCTGTGTATCAGTGCCCAGCACCCCCTTGTAACTGACCTGGTACCCTGGCAGCCCTTTGATTGGATAATGCAAGTGTGCCTTTGAGTACCATTAACCATTCTGTTCCCTGTGGGTTGGGAAGCCTTTTTTTTCTTTCTAGTTGTGTTTTTTGTGTTTAAAATATTTCTGTGCCTTGTGACATTTGAAGCTAGTGGTCGGCTGCCTTGTTTTGAAACCACTGAGCTGTACCTCGGGGCCGGACTGGCACCCTGGCATTTCCCTGGCATGATGCAGGACAGAGCGAGCTGCTTGCAGAGCAGGGTGGCTGGCAAGACCCCAAAATGCCCTGATGGCCTATTCTAGGGAGTCTCTCAAAACTCGCCATGGAAAAATATTGCAAATGTGCAGCTAGAGTGAATCAGATTCATTGTTTGGATTTGGTTTGACTCTTTAAAAGTGAAAAATACAAATCTTATCGTGTAAAGTGTTCTCTCCTCGCGTGTCCTAGGTCACCTCGAGCACAGGTATGCTAAGATCGGTGATGACGTTCGCATTCGTTGCCTGGATTTTGACCTCCAGACTCCTGTGGAATGGAGAGTCAATGGCACCGCCATACCCAGTGACGACCGTGTGCTGAAGATCGCCGGAGCACAGCTGACTGTGCTGCGAGCCCAGCTCTCTCATGGAGGAGAGTACAGCTGCCACCGACCAGGCACCGGCGAGGCCTTAGAGCGAACCCGTCTGCAGATGGGCTGTAAGGAAGACTTCTAGCAAGAGTCTGAGTGTGCAGTCTGAGTGTGCAGTCTGGGTGTGCATGGCATCCCCTTTCTATGTCTCTGGAGTGCAGCTATCTGCTAGCCAGAGTCTGAGTGTGCATGGCGTCCCCTTTCTATGTCTCTGAAGTGCACCCATCTTCTAGCAAGAGTCTGAGTGTGCAGTCTGAGTGTGCAGTCTGAGTGTGCATGGCATCCCCTTTCCATGTCTCTGGAGTGCAGCTATCTGCTAGCAAGAGTCTGAGCGTCCATGGCATCTCCTTTCTACGTCTCTGGAGTGCACCCATCTTCTGGCAAGAGTCTGAGTGTGCAGTCTGAGTGTGCAGTCTGAGTGTGCATGGCATCCCCTTATTATATCTCTGGAGTGCAGCCGTCTTCTAGCAAGAGTCTGAGTGTGCATGGCATCTCCTTATTATATCTCTGGACTGCAGCCATCTTCTAGAAGGAGTCTGAGTGAGCATGGCATCCCCTTTCTATGTCTCTGGAGTGCAGCCAGGTGCAGCCATCTTCTAGCAAGAGTCTGAGTGTGCATGGCATCTCCTTTCTATATCTCTGCAGTGCGGCCGTCTTCTAGCAAGAGTCTGAGTGTGCGTGGCATCTCCTTTCTATGTCTCTGGAGTGCAGCCATCTTCTAGCAAGAGTCTGAGTGTGCATGGCATCTCCTTTCTATATCTCTGGAGTGCAGCCATCTTCAAGCAAGAGTCTAAGTGTGCATTGCATCTCCTTTCTATGTCTCTGTAATTCAGCCATCTTCTAACAAGAGTCTAAGTGTGCATTGCATCTCCTTTCTATGTCTCTGTAATTCAGCCATCTTCTAGCAAGAGTCTGAGTGAGCATGGCATCCCCTTTCTATGTCTCTGGAGTGCAGCCAGGTGCAGCCATCTTCTAGCAAGAGTCTGAGTGTGCATGGCATCTCCTTTCTATGTCTCTTGAGTGCAGCCAGGTGCAGCCATCTTCTAGCAAGAGTCTGAGTGTGCATGGCATCTCCTTTCTATATCTCTGCAGTGCGGCCATCTTCAAGCAAGAGTCTAAGTGTGCATTGCATCTCCTTTCTATGTCTCTGTAATTCAGCCATCTTCTAACAAGAGTCTGTGTGCATTGCATCTCCTTTCTATGTCTCTGTAATTCAGCCATCTTCTAGCAAGAGTCTGAGTGAGCATGGCATCCCCTTTCTATGTCTCTGGAGTGCAGCCAGGTGCAGCCATCTTCTAGCAAGAGTCTGAGTGTGCATGGCATCTCCTTTCTATGTCTCTTGAGTGCAGCCAGGTGCAGCCATCTTCTAGCAAGAGTCTGAGTCTGCATGGCATCTCCTTTCTATATCTCTGGAGTGCAGCCGTCTTCTAGCATGAGTCTGAGTGAGCATGGCATCTCTTTTCTATGTCTCTGGAGTGCAGCCAGGTGCAGCCATCTTCTAGAAGGAGTCTGAGTGTGCATGGCCTCTCCTTTCTATGTCTCTGGAGTGCAGCCATCTTCTAGCAAGAGTCTGAGTGTGCATGGCATCTCCTTTCTATGTCTCTGGAGTGCAGCCATCTTCTAGAAGGAGTCTGAGTGTGCATGGCCTCTCCTTTCTATGTCTCTGGAGTGCAGCCATCTTCTAGAAGGAGTCTGAGTGTGCATGGCCTCTCCTTTCTATGTCTCTGGAGTGCAGCCATCTTCTAGCAAGAGTCTGAGTGTGCATGGCATCTCCTTTCTATATCTCTGGAGTGCGGCCGTCTTCTAGCAAGAGTCTGAGTGTGCGTGGCTTCTCCTTTCTATATCTCTGGAGTGCAGCCATCTTCTAGAAGGAGTCTGAGTGTGCGTGGCATCTCCTTTCTATGTTTCTGGAGTGCAGCCATCTTCTAGCAAGAGTCATAGGGCTAGGTGTAGGAAGAAATGGGTTTGCGAGTCGCAAATTGCGATTCGGAGCGACTTGCAATTTGCGAGTCGCAAACCCATATGCAGGATTGTGTCCCTGACAACATCTGCGAATCGCAAGGGGGTCGTACAGACCCACCTCATTAATATTAATGAGGTGGGTCGCAATTTGCGACCCCCTTGCGATTCGCTGCACTCACAGGGATGGTGGCCTGCTGGAGACAGCAGACCACCATGTCTGTGACTGCTTTTTAATAAAGCAGTTTTTTGTTTTGTATTGCAGCCCTTTTTCCTTAAACAAAAACGAGTTGCAATACACTCGAGAAAATTAAACTTTTTTGTTTCATTTTTTCAGAGCCATTCACAAAGGAGAAAGGTTCCCATGGGGACCCCTTCCCTTTTGCGAATGGGTTAGCACCCACTTCACATGGGTGCTAACTGCGAATTGCTTTGCGACCGCGTTTGCGGTCACAAAGCAATTCTGCAACGCAATGCAAATCGCAAATAGGAAGGGGAACACCCCTTCCTATTTGCGAGTCGCATTCCCATTTTGCGAGTCGGTAACCAAGTTACCGAGTCACAAAATGGGAATGAGCATCGCGATGTGCGTTTTGCATGGCGCAAACAGCGAAAATCGCTGTTTGCGCCATGCAAAACGTTTTGTACATCTGGCCTTGAGTGTGCATGACATCTCCTTTCTATGTCTCTGGAGTGCAGCCATCTTCTAGCACGACTCTGATTGTGCATGGCATCTCCTTTCTATGTCTCTGTAATGCAGCCGTCTTCTAGCAAGAGTCTGAGTGAGCATGGCATCTCCTTTCTGTGTCTCTGTAATGCAGCCATCTTCTAGCAAGAGTCTGAGTGTGCATGGCATCCCCTTTCTATGTCTCTGGAGTGCAGCCATCTGCTAGCAAGAGTCTGAGTGTGCATGGCATCTCCTTTCTATGTCTCTGTAATGCAGCCATCTTCTAGCAAGAGTCTGAGTGTGCATGGCATCCCCTTTCTATGTCTCTGGAGTGCAGCCATCTTCTAGCAAGAGTCTGAGTGTGCATGGCATCTCTTTTCTATGTCTCTGTAATTCAGCCATCTTCTAACAAGAGTCTGAGTGTGCATGGCATCTCCTTTCTATGTATCTGGAGTGCAGCCAGGTGCAGCCATCTTCTAGCAAGAGTCTGAATGTGCATGGCATCTCCTTTCTATGACTCTGGAGTGGAGCCATCTTCTAGCATGAGTCTGAGTGTGCATAGCATGAGTCTGAGTGTGCATGGCATCTCTTTTCTATGTCTCTGGCGTGCAGCCAGGTGCAGCAGTCTTCTAGCAAGAGTCTGAGTGTGCATGACATCTCTTTTCTATGTCTCTGGAGTGCAGCCATCTTCTAGCACAAGTCTCAGTGTGCAGTCTGATTGTGCATGCCCTCTCCTTTCTATATCTCTGGAGTGCAGCCAGGTGCAGCCATCTTCTAGCAAGAGTCTGAGTGTGCATGGCATCTACTTTCTATGTCTCTTGAGTGCAGCCAGGTGCAGCCATCTTCTAGTAAGAGTCTGAGTGTGCATGGCAACTCCTTTCTATATCTCTGGAGTGCAGTCAGGTGCATGTATGTGTGAGGGAGTAGGTGTGTGAGTGGCTGTGTGGGTCTGTTAGTGGGCATGTGAGTGGTAGAAAGGGTGTATGAGTGGATGTGTGAGTGGCTGTATTGGTCTGTGAGTGGGTATGTGAGTAGCTGTCTGAGTGTGTGAATAGCTGAGTTAGTACTGTAGGGGTGAGTGAGTGGTTGTGTCAGTTCCTGTGTGAGAGAGTGGGTCTGTTAGTAGTTTTATGGGTCTGTTAAATTAGTATGTGAGTAGCTGTGTGTGTGTGTGTGGATGTACAAGAGTGTGTATGGGGGTATGAGTGGGTGTGTGAGTAGCTCAGTGATGTCATGAGTGATGTCATTTGAGATGTCATCAATGATGTCACTGACCATGTCATGAGTGATGTAATATGTGAGGTCATAAGCAATGCATTTTTTATTAATCTTTTTATTGATTTTACCCATCCATTCATTCAGTACACACATGAGCAGGAATGCATATTGCCTGATTAAATATAATACCACAATGTTATGTAAACAATGTTGAATTGTTGGCAGTCAATCAGATCTCAGCATGAGGTCGGCAGGGTTTGCGGAGCCTTCATGTCTCTATGTATATACAAATTTGGAATTTCTTTAATTTCTCAGAAACTACTGATCGGACTTACACCAAAAAACAAAAGAGGCACTTTCGGGTCCGTGAATTGGAATCGGAATTGCCAAATTTGGTGCAATTCCGTCCAATGGTTCGGGCTCTATTGCTGTTGAAAATCCCTATGGTAAAATGCCTTGAGGAAAAAGTGTTTTGAGACCACCCCTTTTTCTCAACCCCCTCTTGACGGATCACCCCAAAGCTTTTCAGACAGATGCTGAAATGAGCTTCACATTTTCTTGGAAAATTTTGTGAAGATTCATCAAACAGCGCTAAAGTTATTAGCAAAACAAACAAAAAAACTTTTTCTATGGAAACTAGGTCCTAACTATAACTACCTAGTGGTGACGGTCATATACTCCCCAAATGTTAAAAGGTAAAAATGTATATGCACCAGTTATAGTTAGGTGAGCAAACATAATCATCCATTCTCTGCTCATGACCTCACAAGTGACATCACATATTACATCTTTTATAACATCATTCATGCCAGAATGGTCATATAGGCCATGGATATGAAACTGCAGCAGCATTACAGGACGTGCAGGAGGTCGTTAACAAGGTCAGGCATCTTACATTCTTTGCTGCTTCTCCGGAGCAAATCCAGTGCCTGGCTAAAGCTTGGAACGGGCCACCCTTGCACCTCTGGAGCCCCTCATTGCTCCAGCAATTCAGGAAAGAACTCAAGACCTGGCTGTTCGAATTAACAGATCACTACGAAGCAGTTAGCAACTCCTGCACCTCGAGACCTCGGGTGACTTGCCACGCTTTACGAATCCTTGGTTGATTGATTGGTGCTAATTAGAGGTCAATTCCTACCTGCTGAGTACAATGCACATGTGTTAACTGTGTCCCTGATAGGAACTAACGGTCTGATTTAGAGTTTGGCGCAAACTGCGTCTCGCCCGTCTCAGTTAGATGTGGAAGAAATGCCAGGTTTCCAGCAATAGAGGCATGAATGTCAACTCACCAAAATGCCAGAGGTAGTGAGGTGACGTCACCGTTGAACCTTTACTTTCACTCACACATGCATGCTTACATATAACACTTACACAAGCGCACACACTTGCTCTCAGTTAAACACACTCTCACCCGCAAACACGCACCTAACATACATTTAAAATAATGTTTTCTTTCTTAAGCTGCCAGGGAGGGTCAATGTCCAGTAAACTGTAATTTATTTTTTACTATACTAGTAGTAAGTAATAAAATATTGTTCACTATTAGAGTAATTAAAAAATTGACAGAAAACATGGAAATTGGAGCTGTCCTTGTGTTCCTGGCACTAGTTTTGCCTCCTTTGAGGCCAGCGGTAGCAAAGGCAGTGCCAGGCTTCGCAAGGGGCAAGCCAGGGGTCACAGCTGCGGCCCCTAATTGACATCCATGAATGGAGCCACATTTAGCCCCATCATTGAAAACCTTGAACTGGCCACCTGTTTGTCAACCACAGTGTCACTGAACAATGCCTTATTGCAGCAGTCCTTCTGACATGCAGTTTTCCTGTTCAGGGCCATCAGGCAAAGACTGATGGTTCAGAAGATGAGACAATACAAATGACACCCAAGCACTAAGAGAAAACACCCAGTGTGCCAGGGACATTTGGAGGTATTCCTCATAATCAAATCCTCACTTTCGAAGCTTGTTTCTAAAAAATGAAAACATTTGCTGAGCGGGGCTGAAACAACATGGCATCTCTTCTGCACAGTTTGTTTCCTTCTTTCCAGCTACCAGGTGTGGTTCTTTTTGTGCGGAGACCGTTGTCAAGGGACTCTGCAGATCTGAGGGGCCACCCGCCGAGGTCTGAGTGTGGCCTAAATTTGTAAACTTTTTAAACAATTCTACATGTGAGGACATGGTTTATTTACATTGTCTCATGACAGATAATAGAAATACAAAATTCCTCAACCTTGGTCATATAAGGTTGAACTGAGTCCAAATCACAGCTGCACACTGGTGAAGGTCTTACATTTTGCTGCAAAAGGCTTTGGCCTTGTCACAGATTCAAAAACACACAAGAGAGTACGGGGTTCAGAGGTTGATATGGAGCTTAAAATAAGGAAGATTTTCCTCGTGGCTCTAAGACCTAATTAGGTAAGTAGTGGATACTGTGGAGAGTTAAGAGTCAGTGATGGGGGGTTTTGGGGGGTGTGTTTCCTTTATGGACTAGGTGGTCTCACACACTATATAGTGTCATGCTTCATCATATGACCACCTAGCCACACCCAGGTAGGACAATGCCACCTGGGCGGACTCAACCTCACTGTTAAAGGAACAGGAGGGAGTGCGTAAACTATCACTAATCTGGAATGATGTGGGATCCAGCTAAACTAGGGTATACTTAAAAACACCTACATGTTTCTGCCATTCGTCAGGGCCTAGGATCCCTAAGCCTCATATAATATGAGGAAACAACTGCTCCATACAATAGGAGAGTGAGTGGACAAGGTGCAATGAAGGTAAGGGGCCTACCTTGAGAAAGGCAATACCTTGTGGAGGCCCTAAACCTGAAGGCTACTGGCCCCAGGAATCCAGGAGGGGGAGTGCCCCCTTATTGTCACACAAACTCCAAAGAGGGCGCTTGCTGTGCGCCTACTCCGTCCCCTCGGTTGGACCACTTGTGGACCTCCTGGGGCCAGTAGCCTTCAGGTTTAGGGCCTCCACAAGGTATTGCCTTTCTCAAGGTAGGCCCCTTACCTTCATTGCACCTTGTCCACTCACTCTCCTATTGTATGGAGCAGTTGTTTCCTCATATTATATGAGGCTTAGGGATCCTAGGCCCTGACGAATGCCCCAAGACCTTCCATGGCTCAGCAGAGAGGGCAGAAACATGTTGGCCATTGACTCTTAGATAGGCGACCCTGTGAGTCCTTGCTCTCACAGAGGTGTCCCAATTTTGTTTTTAGCCACACCAGCAGTCACCACTATTAAAAGTGTACTTTCACACAGGTGACTGTTTAGGTGTTTTTAAGTACACCCTAGTTTAGCTGGATCCCACATCTTTCCAGAATAGTGATAGTTTACGCACTCCCTCCTGTTCCTTTAACAGTGAGGTTGAGTCCGCCCAGGTGGCACTGTCCTACCTGGGTTGGGCTAGGTGGTCATATGATGAAGCATGACACTATATAGTGTGTGAGACCACCTAGTCTGTAAAGGAAACACCTCCCCCAAACCCCCCCCTATCACTGACTCTTAACTCTCCACAGTATCCACTACTATCTACTTCCCTAATTAGGTCTTAGAGCTACAAGGAAAATCTTCTTTGTTTTAAGCTTCGTATCAACCTGCGAATCCCGTACTCTCTTGTGTGTTTTTGGTTCTACATCTGGGGAGACAGGTACGGCGTTGTTCCTTCCGGTTCTTTCTATACTCTCCCCCACTCTCCATATGTGTTAT
Organism: Pleurodeles waltl; assembly: GCF_031143425.1. Lineage (NCBI taxonomy): Eukaryota > Metazoa > Chordata > Amphibia > Caudata > Salamandridae > Pleurodeles > Pleurodeles waltl. The sequence goes on along the minus strand of NC_090451.1, from coordinate 65,207,898 downwards.
GCTTGTCACAGATTCTGCATACCACTTGTCTACATTTGACCCATTTTGCCCACTCAAGTGTCTGCTCAAGGGAGCTCTGTTGGTAATCACAGTTTCTTCGTTCCCTTGCTAGACGCCCCTGAGCGGCCTATTGCCCAGTGTTGGGCAGTTGGATACCCAGAGACTGTGCAGTGCTGTTGGAAGCTGGAGCGGGACCCGCTGCTCAGCACGAACTTCCTCACCACGTACTGGTAAGGAGCAGACGCAAAACCACTGTGACCGCTGTTCTACAATGAGCTATACTGCAAAATGCTGCACTGTATATGGCTGTTACTTCCTACAGGGTATGGTACCAGAAGATCATGCCCTAAATATTGTCTGGCAAAAATATTGTGTCCTAAGTATTGCTTACAAAAATCTTGCCCCAATGGAGTGAATAGTAGAAACTCTACACCCAACAGAATGATATTTTGTAAGTGGTAATTAGGTCACTATACTATATGTCAGGCGATGTTTTTTTTAATCAATATTCTAGCAGACAACCACTGCTCTACGCTTGACATTTTTTGCTACATTACCTTAACTGATGCCTTGCAATGATGGGCTAAGCTATTCTATATTTTATTAATCCACACGCTCAGCCTAATGGCAGCTTCATGGCACTTTCTAGGCATGTGGGGGGGTTCGATGGGGGCACGTAGAATGATAACAAGATGCCAGAAAATAAAACCCAAGTCAGGGCAGACATGTTGTCAGATGTGCTGCGGTCCAAAGGCCTCTCCGAAAAGGTGCATCTTCAGAATGTTCCTAAATTTTACAAAACTGTCTTCATATCCAAGGGGTAGAGTAAGTCAGTCCCACAAGGAAAGGCCTTGAATATAAAGTATACTGCCACAACCGGTTTATATTTCACCAGTCTGTCGAATAGTCTCTTTTTAGTTGTTGATCTTGAGTGTCCTGAGGTGCAACAATCATGCTTGTTCACTTTTTGTGGCCCAGGGCATTATGGTTTTAGGGAATGCAGATGTTTGTGTGTCCCTTTCTATAATATGAATCATGCAGGTGCTCATTCAGCGTCCCCTCACTTGGACAGGGCCTCGTCCCACATAAATGAGGGAATACTTTGCCTTTGTGCCTCTGCCATATTACACATGCGAGTGCAATGGTAAACCGCCCATTGGTAGGTGAGCTCACAGTGCACCACATACAGGTGGCACACAGTTAATGGGATGAACACCTGGGTGTCCCAGGGACCACCCCAGCCATCCTTCTGCAGGTGGGTGCGGCTACTCAGTGCAACAGCCTGCTGTGGGAATCTGTTTCCCTTCGAGTCACGCTGGGTTCAGCCTGCAGTGAAAGGTGGACAGCGGCTTCAAACATCGGGTTCACCTTCCTCAAATGTGCTGATCGTATTGCTGGTTTGATGGACAACAATTTTAAGACAGATTCACTAAACTTTTCATACACCTAAATTGTCACTTGGGTGCCCAAATATCTGGATCCACAGTGTACTTCGGATGGGTTTGCAAACAGGATGACTTCCATTCGGAGAATGTATACCACCACCTTCTTAGCGGTGTCAGAGTCCTGTTGATGGTGTGAGGTACTGCTTGGAGGGATCACTGATCGAATAGCGAGAGCAAAAATATTGTGTGGACAGAATATTGCGTCAAAAATATGGAGGATCAAAAATCGAGAATGTAAGAGCAAGTAGGTAATTATAGATGTAATATTGTTAACTCCACATTTACTTACCTTAAAGATGTATATATAGTCAAGGTACAGATACATGGAGTTAAGTATAGTAAAACTTTGTTTTCCCATGGAAACTTACCTCCACAATATTCTTGTCCTCCATATTTTTGACACAATACTTTGTCCACGCAATATGTTGGACTCAATATTTTGTCCAGACACCCCTTGGAGCGGTTGATAAATGGGTTGGGGTTATTTTCAGAGACGTAGTATGGGTGAGGGGGCAGAAGTAGGGGGAGCAGAGTAGGTGATGGAAGATCCAGGGCATAGTTTGCTGTTTGTAGAGAGAAACCAAAGTAGGAAATAGAAACAAAAGAGAAAGAGGACTATGGGACAGGAAATTGGTGGAAAGGAAGATATGTATGAATCATTAGTGGTTACTGGGAGGAGGTAGTGGTTTGAAGTTTAGCCTGAATGGAAAAACGTCAGAGGTGTGTGGCAAGCTTGGATCACAGATGGTGGTAAAAAAGAGGAGTGGATCGAAAAAGAACGATTGAAACTGTTGGATATCCCATGAGCAAGATTACCAATAAAGTGTGAGGAAAAAAGGTAATAAAGAAGATTACCAGGTTCGCTTAAATAATTTGAGAATGTTATTCAATTTGAAAACTTTGTGGAAATTGCTTTGTAAAGGAAATTTCTCCAGAAAAGGTCTTTACCAGTTTTTTTTAGTTTTTTTGTGAGTATCACGCACAACCATGACCATAATGGGTGGAAGAAAACCAAACCTTATGAAAGAGATAGATCTGCTCTCCCTGAGCCGAAGGTCATCTGATGTTCTTGCACTTGCTTTACAGGCAAGGATTGGGGTCTGAGGAAGCCCATGAAGAGTGCATCCAGTCACCTCTCCAACCCCACAGCTGCACCATAAGTGACTTCCAGGTCTTCTCCCTTGCACAGTACGTGCTGAACGTGACCGCCGTGAACCCCCTGGGAGCTGCTAGCGTGCTGCACCCCTTCATTGTGGAAGACATAAGTAAGAGCCACTGACACTGGGATCTCTAAGAGTGAGGGGGCACAGCATCTCTGCACAGAAAGCGAGGGGTTCTTCTTATGGGCAGGCAGTGGTTACGGATCCCTTTTGGAAGTAGAGGTCTCTTTTTGGGTTCTTACTTAAGCCTTGCTCAAAGGGCCGAGAGGGAAGGTCAGAAGATGGCCCACTGTGCCACCTTGAAGTGATCTTAAGGGAACATGAATTCTACACAAATAAAACAAATTAACACAAAATGGCACTCTGATTTTCTGCACCTTTTACTGTGGTTTTGTCTTATGGACAATCTAATGTCCTTGGCATCTCACTGTGAAATTACTAGTACAATGCTCTAATTGGGCCACATTATCAGTGTATCTTTTCTAGAATTTTCTGTAAATTTGTTGCATCTGTGCTGCCATTCACTGTGATTTTGCCACATTTGCAGAGTTGTTCTGCTAGCATCTCACCGACTTGCACAATGATTTCCACTGGATCTCACTGTGATGTTGTGTTGAGTAACTGTGACTGGAGCAGCATTGTACTGGGAATGGATTGTCCAAAGCCCACTGCTTATTCTCTGTCTTTTTCTTGGACGTTGCAGTAAAGCCAGATCCTCCAGAGAACGTGAGTGTGTCACCTGTCCACGGAGAAACTAAGAAGCTCCACGTGAGGTGGGATCCACCTAAGAGCTGGCCACTCCCGCAGTATTTCCCACTGAGGTACATGATACGCTACAAGTGGGATGGAGCCAGCACCTTCAAGATGGTAAGGACTGTTCGGGCCACCGTAGTGTGAAAGAGAACCTTAGGATCTGGAGTACACGTGGGCACTAAGGACCTCTCCGAACCGTGGGGAGATTGTTACTAAACCTTGTTACTTACTAGTAATCTTCATTACTCTTAGTACAGGCTCAATCATCACAGTCCTTATAATTCAAGTCTCTCCTTCATGCTGTAGGGAGAAAACCTATTTCAAAAACAGTGGAATAAATATTAAAGACCCCCTTGTAGATGGTGGATAAACACTGTAATGACTTCAACTTCGAAATCGGAGGGGATTCCTTGCATAAATGTTGTTAGTGGGTATTGTACATCCACAAGGCTCCTTAGGAGGCTTTAGACAGGTCCATATACACACACAGGATTAACTACTCCCAATGGTACATAATTAAGATATTACAAGACAATGTGGAATCCTGTCATTATATAAAGGTACAAGGCATTTATAGGGTGGTGGATTTGCAGGATCCTCACTCAGTGAATCTGGGAGTTCTTTATTCCGTACAATACATGGTGCCCAGAGTGTGTGTTTTTAGGGAGCCTTTTTCACTCAAATCCCTGCTGCCACACTGGGAGACCCAAAGTGCTTACTGTTATCTTATCAGAATTGCAATAATATTTAGTTTTCTGTTACTATTTACAGTTTTACTCCAGAACCAAACCATCAACAAACATTAAGCATAAACAGCTCTCAACTCTTTGAAATGGGGGCTTTCGACAGTAAAATGTTAATTTTCTATTTAAATGTATAGGCCTACTTATTTTGCATGGTACTAATAGAAAACTGGTCCAGTCTAGCTGAAAATGTATGGGTTGTGCTACATGAATATATATCGACATTAACAATATCATGGTACAAGAATATTGAGGGACAAAATATTGGAAGTAAAGTGCATATAGGGGAGTATATAATTATAATTCCTTTCACCACATCTACATACCTTGAATATATATATGTACCGTGCAGATCTGTATATGTGGAGTTAGGTATAGAAAATCTAGGCGTGCTTACCTGTCAATATTTTATTTTCGATATTTTGTCCTTGATACTGTGTCCCATAGATATTGTGGTTTTGATATCCGGGGGGCACACCAATATAAGTAGATTGAGACACAGACCCTTGAAATTCTGGTTCTGAAGGATACATATAAATAAGCCAATTTGCCTTTGGGTAATACCTCATATAGGTTATCCCTTATTACCCATATAAAGAAAGACAATAGGCCTGGCTTTAAAGTGTTAACCTACGTAAATAGAGCCATTCACACGTGGTTTACATGTGTTGCCTGCACATGTACGCTTTATTACACTAAAGCCTGCCCTATTGACTTTGCACTGAAAAAGTAGCAAAAAGGACTTCTTTCATTATAGAACATACGTAGAAGATAAAAAATTAAATGTGATAAACAATGTGATGACTGAGTGTGCTCTTTGGATGTAAAATAGTTCCTCATGCAGACGCACTTCCCGGAAGGTGGAATGGTGCACCAATCCGCCAAGCACCTTAGGTGAGAAACACAACTGTGCTCCCAAGCCAGACCTAAAAATGGTGGTAACCGGCCCGACCCCATTGGGATTGCAAGTCTCACGGGGCACTGCATGTCTGATATTTTTAACCAAGAATTGTTGCCTTTTGGGTCCAATATCGGGAAAAGACTTTTAGGAATAAGTGCAGAAACACGTTCCCTCAAGTTATTTCCTAAAAACATGAAATATGGGGTCTGATTCCTCAGTTCGTATTAGGCCCCTTACCTCGGCCTGCTTCATTGAGCTAGATTAACCTAGAGCAGGGGTCTTCAAACTGGGGGCGGGCCCCCCTAGGGTGGCCTCCGCCTCAAGTGGGTGGGGGCTTGTTTTAAGCTGAAAAAAATGAGCAACAGTTAACTGCTCTGTAATGGGCCATCACTAACATGTTTTGCATTTATGTCCAAGCTGGGAGCATGTGTCAAAAGGGAAGGGCCTCCAAATACACTTCAAAACCCCACACCCCTCCCCACCTCTAATAATCAGTGTGGATACTTTTACATGTTAGTAAGGCCTACTTAAACATTGGCAATTTAATAGAATCATTGTGAAAAATTCAGACGGAGGGGTGGTGATTTTTTTGTCCTTCGGGTGGAGGGGTGGCATTAAAAAGTTTGAAGACCACTGAGTCCTAGAGGATTTATTTTTCTGTTACCATGCTGCGCGGCTCAGTGCAGTGAGTTACTGTAACTTCACTCCTTGTCTGTAATAAATTATTACAGGCAACTAGTGGTATTTCGTTTTAGCACCGCTGATTTCTGACCTCAGGCGTTGCAAGCAATACCTTAACAATGAACAGAGTTATGGTGGCATCATCCTGTGTGTTTTAGCTGGTTGGAATTGCACCAGGGTTGCCACATAATTAACTTCAACCACATTTATTTATTTCGAAGTTTATATGAATGAACTAACCTCGGATATAAAATCACAGAACGCACTTGATTTTGTTGCATTATTCTGCACACTTTGCCTTCTCTTTGCTCCAGAAAATGGCTGACGCCGCCTTCTTAGTGTGCCTTTAATTGTGGCTAAATTCTGGGGGTGCTGCGTGCGGGCCAGATCTCACTGCATCTCCTCTCTTCCGCAGCGGGGGCCCTACGAGCAGACCTCCGTCATCATCAAGGGGCTCTGGCCGAAGAAGATGCACTGGGTGCAGGTGAACGCCAAGGACTTCATCGGCTACGGCGAGGCCAGCGCCTGGAGCCCGCCGGTGTGCGCTAGACCGTGGGCGCATCACTGAGAGGGGCCGCGGGGGTGGTGGGGGAGGCAGGGCCCACCCAAGTGGGTCCGGAGGGCCCTCCCGTCACTGCTGCGCGGGGGGACTTCAGAGCATCCACCCTCCATGCTGCAACATGCGGGGGCTGCCTCCTGCTGGGTGTGGTGACGTATATTTGTAAGGCGCCAAATGGCTTCAAAGCGGGTTCAAGGCGCTTGGGCTACCTCCGTGATTCAACCATTAAAATGAAGATGGGGCTATATAGTCCATCTGTGCCCTGACCGCGCTTCTGGGTGATGTTTTGGCTATAGTTGGGGTCCGGGTATTTTGATGCCATAGGTGAGATACATTTTGCAACCCCTCCCCGTTCTTTAAGAGTGCCGGGTGTGTGATGTTCCTCACTGCCTAAATGCAGTGCTCCATGCAGAGAGGGCCGGCTGCATGTGGGAGATACATTTCGTTTTTTAATGCCGCTAAAATAATAAATAAATACATAAATAAGAAACCAATAAAAATGTTCAGTGAGTAGAGCTAACTCTGTATTCCATCCATTCATCCTAGAATTAAATGCCGTTTTTTAGATATTGCACTGATAATTTGCAATTTTTAGAAACAACATTACCTTGACATTCTGTGTTTTCCTTATAGTTATTTTATATAGCACCGCATGTCATGGAGGGGGATAAAAATTGTCCCCATCAAATTTGAGTTAATTGTGGTGGCACATTGCGCGTTTCTAAGCGTTTCATTCTAGAAGATGGTCAAAACTTGTAGGGCCTGACGGTGACGTGTACTCCCACCCTGATTCATTGCTATTGTAGGAAAATGTTAATATGCAAACCCACCACACGCGAGCCAGGAGCGACCTCTCGTGGCTAAATATAAAACTGATCTTATGAATGGGACTCGAAGTGCCCTGCTTGCAGGTTTTAGGTCTCGCCTATCACAGTTATATAAAATCACCTGTGGACTATTCCCAAAACTTACACTGGGCTAAGAGCCCGACCATAGCGTCCGTTGGTCGATTTTAATGTCACTCGATGGCTTTCCTTACTCTTCTTCCATTTGCCCCGCCCTTAGCGTATATCCCCTTTACCGTGTTTTTGATTGTGTAGCCTTCCACTGCTCACTTTTAGGGAACTACATTTTTCTTTTTCATGAGGATACATTTATTTTCCATCCCTCTCCCTCGTGTTCTTCTCCACTACAAAAAAAACACCACTCTCAATTTTATCTGCCTTGTGTGCTGCTCATGTTCTCTCTGCCAGATTTGGCCGCAGTCTGTGATGCTCTCTACCTTGTAAGCTGGTTTTACCCTTCTTTATTCCTTCTCACCCAACTTCATTTTTATTTTTATTTCACCCCATTCCCACTCCATATTGTTTCTCCCCAACCGCTGCTCTATTGTCTTCCTACCCTTCTTGGTCCTTTTAATACCTATGATATTTTACATTTCTCGAAGGGTCTAGCAGCTCCCATCTTCTACGTGGCTGCTCCTTGCTTTAAAAATAACACTTATAATTTTGTCTGCCACAGAGATTTATGACATACTTATGTAAAAAAGAGAATATTTAGAATAAAAAGCTGTTATTCAAAAATTGGTCCTTGTGTACGTATTTATGCAACAGCATTTTAAACAGAGGCGGCTCCTCCGGTAAGGTGGAGGAGCGTCGCCCCACTGGATTCGAGGGAAAGGAAAAATAAAATGATAATAATGCAGTATTTCCTGGAGGGAGTGGGCTGTAGGAGGGGTTTTGCAGCACAAGTGCGCATGTCTGTTTGGCCGGCCTTGTTGGTCCAGTAAAACAGACATGCGCACTTTGCATGTTCTCTGCGCGGCTTTATTGCACAGACGAGTGGAGAACATGCACAGGGTCCCACTCCCAGTCTGAGCAGCGAAGCAGGACGCTCAGACCAACCACAACGTTGCTGTTATGCTGGTGACAGCAGCATCATGAATGGCTGCGAGCCTGGGTGCAGCCGGGAAGAGGACAAAGGGGAGACAAATGCGTCTCCCCGAAGGTAAGCGTTTAAAAAATGTTTTTTTTTTTTTCACCCCCGTCCAGTCCGGCCCCCTGTTGAGTGGCAGCCGACACTGATTTTAAATGTCTTAATACACCTATTTTTTTGTCTTCCTGGTACCTTGTTTTGTCGCACGCCTTTTGCTGTCACTTTTATCCCAACCACAAAACTTGATCTGGCGGTAAGTTTACAAAAAGCCACCCCCCTCGTCCAATGGGTATTTCAGAGACAAAATGTGGACTAGGGTCCAAGTCCAGATACCAGAGAATAAAAACTCAATCCTGGTGCCACACTCAGCACCAAGCTTCCTTGACAGGATCCCGGGAGCCAAATGAATTCAGCTAACCTGATGTTACACTGCCTTCAAGGCGATTTTTCCCTCTCTCATTTTCTCTGCACTAAATACGTACAAATGTATTAAAAGCACAGACATGGAAACAGTGTCCATGATGGCATGGAGGAAGGTGGCCATCCTACAGAGTACTTGAAATGGAATAATAGAAGTACAGCTACTACCTCTTTTAGAGTAATTGCTTGCTCTTCAGAAGTGCCGGCGCTCTCCCATTAAATATATTGCAGCAGTGCTGAGAAGTACTGGTTGTCTCGTATTAAATGTACTGCAGCAGTGCTGAGAAGTGCCGGTACTCTCCCATTAAACATATTGCAGCAGTGCTTGGAAGTGCCAGTACTCTCCCATTAAACGTATTGCAGCAGTGCTGAGAAGTACTGGTAGTCTCGTATTAAATGTGTTGCAGCAGTGCTGAGGAGTGCCAACACTCTCCCATTAAATATATTGCAGCAGTGCTGAGAAGTACTGGTAGTCTCGTATTAAATGTGTTGCAGCAGTGCTGAGGAGTGCCAACACTCTCCCATTAAATATATTGCAGCAGTGCTGAGAAGTACTGGTAGTCTTGTATTAAACGTACTGCAGCAGTGCTGAGAAGTGCAGATACTCTCCCATTAAACGTATTGCACCAGTGCTTGGAAGTGCTGCTACTCTCCCACTAAATGAATTGCAGCAGTGCTGAGAAGTGTTGGTAGTCTCACATTAAATGTATTGCTGCAGTGCTGAGAAGTGCAGGTACTCTCCATTTAAATGCACTGCTGCGGTGCTGAGAAGGGCAGATACTGTCCCATTCAATGCACTGCTGCAGTGCTGAAAAGTGCCAGTACTCTCCCTTTCAAACTAAAGAAGTGCAGGTACTCAGTACTGGACAGCACCTGCCCATTTAAAGCACTGGCCCTACAGCACTATGACCTACCGGGTCCCACCATGCCACAGTGGGTGGAGATTTGCTATACTGGTTAGAGTCGAGTCATCCGGGGCAGAAGCACACATAGTACGCCACTGTTGTCAGACAGCGTTGTGTCATACAGGACAACACTGTCATATTGTGAAGTACCTTGCATTCAGGCAGTGGGGTAAAGAAACTTGAGGGGCCCCCTGCAAAGTACATGGAGGGGCCCCCCTCCCCTCAGATCCTGTCAGGTGTTCCCAGGCCTTGGGCCCACTGCACAGTGCCAGCTGTTCTGAGGGGGCTCCTGGAGTCCTGCCCCCCATCCCTGCCCCAGACTGCAGGAGCAGCAGGGTCCAATGTTACGCCACTGCATACAGGACAAGGCTGTGCCATAGTGGGCAGTATTTCATCATATTCATGCAGCAGGCATGCATATAAGGCTGCATTCTGAGAGCCCATCATTGTCTGCCATCTGAACGATGGTGGGCTGTTCGTTGACCCACAGAAGGCATGTCATCACTAAGGCTCCCAGTTTTCAGTTTTCACAGATCTTTACAGATAAATACAGACAGAAAACCATCTAGTCCTAAGTGTCTATTCATTTTGAAATACGGGAAAAAGCAAAATAGATTATTGTTTCAGTGACTGTCAATTTTGTGAATAAGGACTGCCAGGCCAGTGGTTGTGCAGACCGATGGAGGGGAGGGGGCAGGGATATAAAAAGGGAAGAGATGTAGAACTGAAGTTTAAAGCAATTGCAGACGTGCACGTGTTCATACTGCAAAGCTGATATTTACACAAGTGTATTGCCTATGAGTGATGCATTATATATGTCTCCCTATAGCAAAAAAACATTAAGCATTCATGAGTGAGTGTATGTTTAGCCGTTAATACAGTTTTTCACAATAAGCAAAGATAATATGCATAATTGCAGATGACATTTGCAAAAAAAGATAAATACAGATAGAAAAGTCTAAAAAAATAAATGCATAGAACCGGAAGTCCTAAATATAACTTTGCAGCGTATTGAAAAGACCTCCTGGCACACTGCTCTACCAGCCACACAATATCCTGAAGGACACACAGGTATTTCCTGCTGCAGTCAGGAGAGCCAGGGTAGGTGGGTATTGTTGGGGATAGATAGTAAAAAATATAAAAGAATGAGGGAAGAGAAAAAGGAAACAGATAAAACAGAGTACTAAAGGGAGAAGGAATGGCAGGGAGGCACCCTCTAAACAAAAGACTACTTTTTCACATTTTGAGGTTCTGGAAGGGCCAGGAGTTGAAAAATTTGCTGTACTCTTTCTTAGGCTGACACGCGTGCCTTTGTTTACATTAATAATAAATACTAAGGGCCTGATTACAATGTTGGAGGAGGTGTTAATCCGTCCCAAAAGTGACGGATATACCACCAGCCGTATTACGAGTCCATTATATCCTATGGAACTCGTAATACGGCGGGTGGTACATCCGTCACATTTGGGACGGATTAACACCTCCTCCAAAGTTGTAATCAGGCCCTAAGTGCCTTGAAGCGATTTCTTGGGTTTGCTGTTCTAGGTTTATAGTGTGCTTGTGTGCTTTTGCTGATCTGACTTATTCTTTATGGGCCTTAATGTAAAAATACTGTCCAAATTGGTAAAATACTAGTCTAGTGTCAAACTTAGTAAGAGGAAAGATGGGGGCAGGGATAAGCAGATAGAGGTAAGGGGAAGAAGGTGGGTGGAAGGGGTTAAAGTAACAACAGAAAGAACCTGGTACATACCAGTAAGCCTCATAACCCTTCAGGTAGACCTCCTTGTCATGGTCCTGCTAGTACTAGTGAGACCGCCCACCTCCCACGGGGATCGCTACCTAAGCTAGCTTGAAGTACACTAAAAGTGGTTGGTATATAAAGATCTCTGCAACTACAGGCACTTCTTGTTAGCAAGCTATAAATTGTGTCACAAGAACTAGAAGGGAAGATATGATTCTACTATGATAAGGAGAAATACCCTAAAGGTACACAATTTATATTGCTAAAAAAATATTATTTCATTGTGCAATTACTTCATTGCATATTTCAGCACTGAGGCACCAAAATGTACAGGATCTTCCAGAAACAATTCCAATCTATAATGCAAAAGAAAAGTGTTTGGATTTGTCCAGGTGGCAGCTCTGCACATCTCTTCCATAGATACACTCTCAGCCTCCACCCAAGATGTAGCCATGGCCAAGTTGATCTAGCCAGCACAGTATGTGGAAGATGTTCCCTCATAGCAATGTAGGCTTGAGAAATCGTAGGTTGTTTGACCCTTCTACTGACCTTTTTTTCCTTGGGTTGCTGAGCCTTAAGAAACAAATAGAACCTCATATTTTCTACATTATTTTGGTCTATCTTACCAGCAAAGCCCTTCTGACATCTAAAGAAGAAGGAACATTATGAGAATCCCAAAAAACTGGGAGAACAATTTCTGGGGATGAATGAAGATGAGATTGCACTTTTGGTTTGAATCAAGGGTCGGATCTTAGAACTACTTTATCAGGAAGGAATTTTAGAGAAGGGTAGGAAATCAGCAGAGATGTCAATTGCCTCCACCTTCTTGCAGATGTACTGTCTCCCGGGAATGTGACATTCGCAGAAACCCATAAAAGGTGAGTCTGATCTAATGGTTCAAAGCGTGCTTGCTGTAATTCTTGCAAAACCAGGGAAAAATCAAATGAAGGGATTGGATTCCATACTCTAAGTATTTTCAACCTAAAAGATTTTAGGAGTTTCTTTGCTAAGAAAACAAAAAGTGACAGATCCCCAGAAGCACCTCTACAGGAATTAATTGTAGCCCACTGAGCTGTTAGAGTAATTGTAATAGTATTTATATAGCTCGTACTACCCTGATAAGGAGTTGACGCAATTTACAGCAAGCAACACAGTTGTCTGGAACTCAAGGTTAATGGTTAATCTGGTAGTTATAGATGGTTTCTGTGATTAGTCATGTGCTCTTAAGAAAAAAGTGCATACATTTACACCAGTTCCTTTGTGATGTATTAATACCAGTTAGGTGTGATCATTAGTAGAGGGAGCGAACCCTTGGAGAACTCATCCCTTAGAAAATCCTGAATGGGTCTCCTCTAACAGGATTAAAACCTGATTCCTTGCTCCACTTTGAAAAGCTTACTGAGTGCTTCGCATATCACTTAAGGGTTGAATCTTTTCTCGACAACAGGATGTCATAGCCACCTCTTTGGGACCTCCTAATTGCTGTACATCAGTCATAATTGAGGAAACTCCTTAAATATTAACACTGTAAATTGATGGGGATTGGGATGAAGAGGTAGAGAGACCCAAGGCTTCATTGCCATTTGTGATAGGGGAGGAAAAGAAGGCCCTCCTCTGCCAGGAGGCAGCAATTAGGAGGATCACCATAGCTTTCTCCCCAAATCCTCTGAAGCAATTTTGGGAAGTGGGAAATCAGGGGGAAATCAAAGAAAAGCTTTTGAGGCAATGGAACCAAGAGAGTATCTATCCCCAAAAAGTGTGGACGAGGAGCATTTGTAGGCGGGGCAAAAAGATCCCAGTCTTGTCTTCCTCCTCCACCCGTCCTGTCCCTTCCCCGCATAGATGCGACAACTGTCTGGACCCGGTTTTTTTCTTGTTATTCTGCTTTGTTAACTCATGTTGGCTGTCAGTTACGTGTTATCCTCTTCTTTCTATGATGTATGCACAAATACACATTGTCATTGTATCCATTTTTTCCTTTGCAAAAATATTCAATAAAGAAATGTTGCAAAAGAAAGGATAACATCATTTCAGCTGCTGAGACCGGGCAACTGAAAATACAGAATTAAAAAGATAGTTTGATCATCATGTAAGTGTATACTTTGAGCATTAGTACTGAAATGCCTGAGTGGGAACTGTCTGGGATGTAAATAAAAAAAAAATATCAGACATATGTATTCTGTTTCAAACCTGCCTTTATATGTCTCATGGGTGGTGAAACATTGATCACTGTTCATTAATACTCTTGTAAACACATACAAGGCAGACTGAGACACCTTTAAAAACTCTTAGTAAGATAATAGATCTGACTAATAGATTGATTTCCCTATAATCACAGAATCACACAATAAATTCTAAAAGGGAAGCTATGATTCAAATCATGTTTTTTAGGCTGAAATCCGCAACACACCCACACGTTTTCCTCCAATCCTTTTATCCAACAAACGTGAAAGTCCCTGTAGTCTGCATGCCAGTTTACAAGAGGCCGCTCAATCTGTAGGCATTATTATTCCAAGCAGATTATTCCCCAGGTCACTGCCTTTCATGACACAATGGGGGTTATTACAATTTTGGTGTACCACCAAACCGTATTACGAGTTCCATAGGATATAATGGACTCGTAATACGGCTGGTGGTATATCCGTCACTTTACCGTCACTTTTGGGACGGATTAACACCTCCTCCAAAGTTGTAATAACCCCCAATGTTTGTAAAGGTTTTTTAAAATGTATTCCATATGATGGGATAGAGGAACCTCTTGATCACTTAAAGAACATTGTGGACACACAAAAACAATACAAATAAATTCCAACTACTAAAGCAGCACTTAAAGCCATATAACTTCTGACCAATGCAAACCCCCCCAAATTTGCTTTAAAATACACTATTTCCATCGAAGCTGAGAAATGTTTCTGCTGGTAGGTCCAGCATACTCCCCATGTACATTGATTTTTGAGACAAATCATTTCTCATCAAGTTTAGTAGTCCAATGTCCTTCAAAATACCCAGTTTCACACTATTCAGAATAGAATAATTGGGGAGACACCTACCTCCCAACAAGTCGTATTAAGCCACATCTCTTTGCACTAAAGTTATAGGCCGAATGTATTTTAAAGTACTCTATTTCTACAAAACTTATTAGAAAATCTTGGGTAAGATCAAATCCACTGTCTGAAGAAATGATTCCTTGGAGAAACTCCCAATTATTTTTAAAGTGGGCTTGAAACTGTGTTGACCAAAGTTATTCGTTTTTGGTGCTTTAAAATGTGCCAATCTGTATAATGATCAGATGGCGTTCTCCCTCTGGGACATTTTTTTCATTCCTGGGCTTTGCTTTTATAAATCATTGATATCAGGTGTTTTGGTCCAATTGCCTCAATTAGAAAAAAACAACACTACACCTACCAGAGTACACTGATATGTTAGATCAAAATCCAGGACTGGACAAGTTGTGTTACTCTGACATAAAATCATCTGGTCACCCTGCATATGTGCCAAAATTTCCATTATAGCAACAATCTTGAGCATTAAGGCAGAATTGTTTGAATCACTGCACAAGTATCACCCTCTCTTTAGACTTGAAAAGGTGACAAGTAATCAAGACGTGTCAGTTACTACAGGTCTTGCTCTTTTATTTACTCTTGTTCCAACATCTGACTGGGTCACTTAGTTTAAAATTAATTTTAAAAACGTATTTAAATACATTTTGTTTGTGAGTGATGTCCTGGTGAAGTTAGTCGTAAGGGACAACTTTTAACTTTAACTATTTTCAAACAGATTCTGGAGTGGGAGTGGGCTTGCATTTTAATCTGATAGGGATGGGTGCACCACAATTATTTATATATCCAAGAAAGAAATGACTCAAACAGGATTCACCAAAGAACAAAAATACATTTCCACTGTATTGTTTTGGCTTGCTCCTTCCTCAGGTAGTACAAGATTGTATGCTCAGTGGCACGTATTTATGCAGAGCAGGGTAAAAGCGCTTCAATGCCCTTAGGTCATATCTGTTGTATACAAAACTGTAAATAAACAACTAACAAAATAAATAAATAATCATGGGCAAAGTCAATAGGTCTCACCTTCATGACTCAAAAGTGCTTTTGTTCGAAGCGGGTGCCAGAGCTGAAACAACACAGGGGAGGGTGGGAGGAACACCGAAGCTACATGGGAGGGGTGCAAAAGCAATTGGCGGTGGAGGGAGACAGCAACATGGAGTTGGAGGAAAGCAAAATGTAGGGCACTGGTAGGAAAAAGGAATAGGAAGAAGCACATGAGCACAAGCAAGAGAAGGGTGAGGAGAAGCACTCAGGGAACAGAGAGAAACACAGAGAGCAGGGGATGTAAAGTGCACAAAGCAGGTGGATGAAAAACACACACACTTTAATAGAATGTTTTACACAAAAGAAAAAAGTAGTGTTTGAAAATCAAGCACTGAAAGCAAGGATGCCAGCCAATGTAAGAGATTGTAAGAGTGTATGCTTCATGGGAGGGACAAACACAAGATTGACAAACTGGGATACAAATGGGATAAGCCGGTATGGGAGGCTCAAAACTGATTTCATTTTCTTTGCCCACAACATCCCATCTTGGATTACCATCTTCCACGACTCACTTAACGTGACATCCTCCTCCAGAATCCCACATGGCTACCAGCCTAAAGTCTCCCCTTCAGCATGCTTCAATAGATCAATCACTATCTCTTTATACAACAACGGTAAGGTCATGAATCAAGCTAAAGACTCCCATCTATCTCTGCTTGACCATATATTTCCAGCCCTGCTCACTCCTCCTGACACTCCGACCCCCGTACTCGCCAACGGACTCCAGCTTCACTACACACTACCCAATCCACCTGAGTACCATAATGCCAATCCCCTAGGAGGTACCGGATTCCCTGTCCCCTCACCTCCTCTCCTATCAATCTCTTGAGCCAGAACTTCACCCTCAATATTTCATCCCAACCATCAGCCAGTACTTGCATCTCTCCCTATGCACCATCCAGGGACTTCAAAGAGATCTCCCATTCAACGGGGCTAAATAATTCCCCAACCAGACCATACTCTAAACAGTCAGATGCCCTAGGTCACATATTGCCCTCTCCTCCATATGATCTTCCTCCTTATCCACCCAACCTACCTTACCCTTCTCCCTCTCCTCTCACACTGATGCTATCCTTTTCCCCACAACCACTCCCCCCACTCTTCATTCCTGTATATTCACTCGACCCGATGCCCCCCACATGCCAACCTCTCCCCTCCTCTTTTCTCCAGTCAAGAAGAACTATCCACTCTCTCCATCTATCCTCCTGGACAATTTTTCACATCATCCACGCATCCAGTCCCCACACACTTGTGCAACCAAACTCAAGTGCTGCCACCCTATTCCCCTCTCTTCACTTCAAACTACTCAGACCTTCTGCCCCCATCTTCTTCCATCACAACCCTTTAACACACAGGCCTCTGCCCCACTACAACTACCACCCATCCTCACCCCAAACATTATACAACATGTCTGCTTCTCTCAATGAATGCCCTGAGAAAGTCATTTACTCCACAGCAGCACTCACACTCACCTCCAACCAACACCACTTGAACTTGCACCCGCACACCAGAATCCAGTATTCCCCTTATAGCCTTATCCCCCACTGTGCCTTTCAAAAACAACAACACTCAGAACCAGCCTATCCAGCATCATAACATTCCCTGCAGAGCTCTGCACACACTTGAAAGCAAACTAGGGCACCAGAAGTCCACAATCTCCAAGCTTGAAGTCACTATTTCCCACTTATGGTCTAAAATATCTACAGCCCTGGACTTCGTATTCTCCTGGAAGGGTACTCAGTACCTTAAACGCTCAATCCCGAGGACCTCTCTTCTCTCAGGCCCCAGACGAGCTTTGCACAATCTCTCCCAAAGTGAACTTTCTAATTTACTTGTAACTATAATACCCCTACCTCCCCCACTCTTTGCTTTCTATGCAACACAAAGCAATGTATCATATCTGTTATGGTGTGCATATGTGGCCTAGACCGTGTGATGGGGTCACAAAGAAGAACACACAACACTGTGGATGTTTTGTGGATAATTCCCTTTGGCGCCAACGGCGCCGGTCACTTTATTTCTTGTCCTCCTGACGTCAGGAGCATACCACCTAAACGCGTCTGTCAGAGGGGTGTAACCCAAACCTCACTCTGAGGTTATTCTAAACTGAAAGGTACACCCCTGACAGACTGAACCACATGGTCTAAACATAACATTCCTCCTCACCTAAAATTGAAAACAAAATAAACATGAGAAAGGAATACCCTCATTATCTATACCCATTAATGTGCACATCCTTATTCCCAAAACAGGGATGTCTAACATCCACAAACTTCCTTAGGACAAAACCATACTTCAGAGAATAACATTAATTTTGCTAACACACGTAGTCCTTTAGCTTTACAGTGGCAGAAGGTCGGGGACGTAGATTGTATCTATTCGCACCCTGTCGAATCATAACATCCGCTGGGGGTTTATCAGAGGGAGGATCAGTCCTTAGCCCACTAGTATCACCCTCGGGCTCATTACTGAAAAACGCCCCAGGCAGACCTGGCACCTTCCCTGACAAACTCTCATCCTCAGGTGGCGATCTCCCATCGGCAGATGGGATTACCCAAATTCCTCATCCTCGCTAGGGATCAAATTAGGCATTTCGGATGGCCCCTGCTCATGCACTTCACAATGATATTGTTTAAACCATGACACATTTCTAGCTACTACTTCATTATCTCTTTTGGCAGTTACCAATGTGCCATTTACTCGGACAATTGTCCATGGATTAGATTCAAATGGCAATTTAAATTCTGATGTCGGTTTTTTGTTCAACACCACATCTCCTACTCTCAAATCTCGGGTATGAGCTTGTCTTTCCCTGGACATTTGATCATTCTGTTTTTGACGATTGCAGAGCCGGGTTGCCACCTGCTCATTTAACTGAGTGGGAACACTCACTTGGGGAATCGTATCTCGCACTCCCCGCAGCAAGCAAACTGCACTGGGTGCCACCCCCGTGGTGATGTGAAGTGTCATGCGATATTCTCTCAAGAACTCATATAACGCACATTCCACATTCCTGTCCTGAGCTACTGCAATCCTCAGTACCTTGTTTAATGTCCTCATGAATCGCTCCGCTTCTTGTTGGCTTGAGGCCAATGAGGAGTGATTTTTCGGTGATGAATGGCGTGCAAAGCTAGATAGGAGCAAACTCAAGAATGGGGGCCCATTGCCGGTTCTCAATTCCTGTAGGACCCCATGTGTTGCCATTATTTTCTCCAGACAGGGTACTACTTTGTCTGTGGTGGTGGATTCCAGGACTTCTACCTCTTGATATTTTGAAAAGTCATCTATGACAACTAGCATGTGCCGGCCGTCCAGTAAGCTGCCTAAATCAGCACTGACTCTATGCCATGGGGTTGAAGGGATGGGCTCCGTGATTATGGGCGGCGGAGGATCAGCTGGGCCAAGTGCTTGACACATGGGACACTGTTGTACGGTCTGTTCTACTCGTGCAACCAGACCGGGGAACCATACCTTGCTTCGCAGCCTTGCTTTGGTTTTCACCATGCCCTGATGAGCAGCATGGGCTAGGTCGACTGTTCTTTGTCGCAAAAGCTCCGGGATGACCAAATGACTGCCCCTCAGGAGACAGTCTTCAGAGGGGACCGCTAACTCATGTCTGATGCAGTGCAATGACTGCAGTGTTGAACTGGCCTCTGCCGCTCTGCAAGATAAGTTTTGTTTCAATCAATGCCACTGTCCATCACGGACACATGCTATCGCCAGCTGTAAGGTCGCATCCTCCTGAGTAGCCTCCTGAATTTCTCTTATGACATCGGGAGTGGCCTGGATCTCTCCACCACCAGCCTCACGTATTCTTCAACTGCCTCAGCTTCCTCTTCTTTGTGAGGTGTGACTGGTCTCGCATGCCTGGAGAGGTAGTCAGATGGATTTTGTGCACCCGGTCGGTACACTACTGAGAACACTACTGAGAACTGGTATTCCTGCAGATGGAGGATCCATTTCTCTAGGCGGGTGGGGGTTGAGTTGCAGATTTATTGAACAACGGTATTAGTGGCTTGTGGTCTGTGTGCACAACAAATGGGTGACCATATATGAATAAATAAAAATGACGACAGCCCCAATGTACGGCGATCGCCTCTTTTTCAATGTGTGAGTAGCGTTGCTCTGTAGCTGTTAACACTCTGCTGGCATACGCCACTGATACCCATGCCCCATCATCGCCTTTCTGAGACAGAACAGTCCCAAGTCCTACCGGGCTGGCATCTACAGATATTTCAGTGTCTTTGGATGGATCAAAATAGACAAGCGTGGTATCTGCCGATAGTGCCTGCTTGGTCGCCTGAAATGCAGAATCCTGCGTGGACATCCACTCCCATGGGGTGTTCGCTTTCATGAGTTCCCTCAGGGGAGCCGTGAGGGATGTCAGATTCGGGATCAATCTACCACAGTATGTGACCATCCCCCAAAAATTGTGGACGCCTGTGATCGATGTGGGGGCGGGGCAGATTTGATATCTGCCACTTTTTCAGGGTCTGGCCGAACTCCTTTCTCCGAAAAATGGTATTCAAAGAAAGCGATGTCTTGTCTCAAAAATTCACATTTTTCCTTATGTAGGGTGAGCCCACTTAGGTCCAGCTGGTGAAAAATAGCACGTAGTCTCTTCAAGTGTACTTCCAGTGTGGGAGCGTGCACCAGGATGTCATCGCTCACATTGATGACATCCTCAAGACCAGCCAGCACCCCTCGTATTGTGTCCTGAAACAGCTCGGCGGCACTAGCGATCCCAAAGCTTAACCGCTTGTACCTTCTCAAATCTACATGTGTGGAAAAGGTTGTTATTGCCCTGGATTCAGGTGCCAACATCAGTTGATGATAGCGTACACAAAGGTCTATTTTCAAAAACCACCTTGAGCCGCTCACTTCCACTACAATGTCATCCACCATGGGGGTGAGATGGCGCTCTCTCCTGATGGCCACATTTGGCAGGCGCATGTCGACACATATGCGCACCTCTCCAGGTTGTTTTGTTTTTTTCGTGACTACAATGGGAGACACCCAAGGGGTTGGTCCTTCAACTTTCTCAATGATATCCGTGTCTTTCAACTTCCTGAGTTCGGCCTCTACCTGAGGTCGAAGATGAAATGCTATTCATCTGTGCTTGAAGGCCACAGGCTCTATGGATTTGTCAATGTGCAGCTTTACCTGGCGGTCCTTCAGACAACCAATGCCCTTGAAAATGTCTGCATACTCTTCTTCCAGGCCCTCCAGCGCCCCTAGATGTATGCTGAATGCAAACACCACCAGTTTCAACTCTTCAGCTGTGCGACAACTAAGTAGCATTCCGGTGCCTATCTTCGTGACATATATCTTGGCTCTCGTTATTGTGTCTTCATGTGTGATATCCATCGTAAGCACTCCTACTAATGGGATCGGTATGGCTGACCCAAATTCAAATACTTGTACTGATGTGGGGAGAAGAGGAGGGCGATGTGGTAACTGTCTGAACACAGAGTGTGATAATATGTTGATTGAGGCCCCCGTGTCAATGAGTGCAGTTACCTGTTTACATGCTACCTTTATTCTGCACCTGGGAGCTTTCCTCCTGGCTGAACTACCTGGCTCAGTGGTATGGATGATGTACACCGTTCCCTCCGGCTCGTCGTCATTATCCCTGTCTGGAATGTCTTCCTGTTGTTAAATTGCTTTCACTGCATGAATTGACTTTTGTCTGTCGGACTTGGATCTTGTTGTTGAGCGACACACCTTAGCAAAATGATTGAGTTTCTGACAGTTGGTACATTGTTTTCCTACCGCTGGACATTTTCCTTGGTGTGGGTATGATCTGCTACACATGTAACAGGAGCAATTCGTGCTTGTCAACTTCGTTTTCTCTCTTTTCTTTCCAGTAGCACCTGCTGTGATTGCATTTACTGGTTCTGCCTTGATGGACTGTGCAAGTGCGGATTCCATGTGAGCCGCCCTCACCCAGGATAATTCCTTTGACCGGCCCATGGTCAACATATTTGCCATCTTCATGCCAGGGACTTGTAATATGTGCTCCCTTAACTTTGTACAGTGATACCCTTGAATAAATTGCGCCCTTATTTAATCCGCCGGGTCTGGCAGCATGCACGTGCTGGCTAGATCTCTCAGTCTGGCGTAAAACGCATCTACTGACTCCTCTGGCAGTTGCCTGGCTTGCCGGAGAAGGAAACGTTCATAGTCCGGGTTCGCCAGGGGTTCAAAGTTTGCTGTGATTGCACGCTTTAACATTTGATATGAAAATGGAGGTCCCTCTTCAACCACCGACTTGCTAACTTTGTGGATTGCTGCTCCACCCAAATACAGGAACACTGGTCGTTTCCTTTAAGGGTCTACTGCCATTGCTGTGAAGTAGTTTTCCAAACGCTCTACCTACAACTTCCATTTTGCTGCATGAGCTGACGGGGGGTCCATCTACCAAAAAAGGTTCGAGCGCCAGGAAGGAGGCCATGGTGCTGTGTTCTGCTGTGGTTGCCAATGAAAACTTGTTCAAAAATGCTGTGAGCAGACAGAATAGAATATGTCTCTTTAAAGTCTGGTATGTTGAGAACTTGTGAATCTGTGAGTCTCACTCTCTGAGGCGCTTGGCCTGTTCTTTCAATCTCCCTAATGCAGGCACAGTGTGTTAGTAATTTAGGCTCTTGCTTTCCTTCTATGCAGCGTCACTGTGGACTGCAGTATGATGGGCAGGAAGGAAAATCTGCAGGAAAAACAAAAACTGTCTCTGCGTGCCCTCCGCACCTTCCAGAAAGCTAGTGTTGCGAACTACGGAGAGAACCAGGGCGGAGCCGGTGCCTCAGCCTCCGTTAGCTGACTCACCAATGAACTTGATGATTAGTTGCCGGAGACACGCCAGGGAGTGGGGGCACCGCAGTCTTCTATTCACTGGTGCAAAAAAAACAAGGAAACGTCTATGCACGTCTGCACCGCGCCTCCCAGCCGGTTTGTCCTTTCGGCGGCCGCTGCAGGCACGGACATCAGGCTTCTGCGTAGTGTACTGGTGCCCGCTATCGCACTCACACACCGGAGCTGGCAGGTGCGAGGTCCGTTCCTCACCTCGTCGCCAATCTGTTATGGTATGCGTGTGTGGCCTAGACCGTGTGATGGGGTCACAAAGAAAAACACACAACACCTTGGATGGTTTGTGGATAATTCCCTTTGGCGCCAATGCCACCAGCCACTTTATTTCTTGTCCTCCTGACGTCAGGAACATACCACCTAAACGCGTCCGTCAGAGGGGTGTAACCCAAACCTCACTCGGAGGTTATTCTAAACTGAACAGTACACCCCTGACAGACAGAACCACATGGTCTCGACATAACAATATCCTCCATTTTCTTGGCACGAAGCAAACACCAGTCACTTGCAACCCACCCACTGATTTATAGGAACATCATATAAATTCCCTGACATCCCATACACCAAAACAGTCACCTGTGTTGTATGCTTCACTACTGCAGGTCTGCAACAAAACAAAAGCTGGAAATCTCAGATACCATCACCAACTACAACCTTGACTTACTAATCCTTATTGAGGCCTGGTTCAATGACACTTCTCACACCATTTTCGATCTTCTGGTCCCAGCAACTATTCTATTATCAGGAATAGTAGGCTAAGTAGAGTTGGGGAGGTGTCGCTGCCACCTTTAGACATTCCCTTCAATGCACCTTGGCAATAAGACATAAGCAACATGCCCTGCAACAAAGTCTATCTATAGGCTGGATCTAGTAAGTCATACATATTTGCTAACTCAAGTGCTCATTCAACAGTCAAGTCAGTGTTTAACCGTCGTTGTCATTATTTGAGACTGAACCAGCTTTGGGTTTCTTTCCAAAGGAAATTGAGCTTGTTTTCAAAGGCCGGTGACTCCGGAAGTGCTTGGCTGTTTTGGTACGGAGCGTGCTGCGAGGCGCAACCCGGAAGTGCAGAGGTTTGTTTCTGTAGCCAGAGGAGTCTGTCTCACCGTGAGAGTTAAAACCCGACAAGATGTCTGAGCGAAAAGTGTTAAACGTGAGTATCCTTGGGAGGGCGGGGGCCTCGAGAGAAAGAGACAGGGGAATTTAACAGGAATATGTAGCGGGCAGAATAATTAAAAGGAGGAACCCTGCTGGAGGATGGAAGGTATCGAGAAGTCCCGCAATTCCAGTAAACATCTGCAGCACGCAGTGGGGATTGTTCCGCATAGCTATTTGTTGCATGAGTCCAGACATTCAGCCCTTTCAGGCGGTGGAAGTCCAGGGCCGGGGTTCACCCATGCTAGTATGACTCTGCTCCCTTTAAACACCTGCTGCAAATGCTGGGGGTGCTGCCTTCCAAAGAACCTCAGCGAGGGTGGAGCCTTCCTACTTTTGCGCCCAAAGAGTGAGAGAAGGGATGACCATTCGTGCAGTGTCACCAGGAACACGGTTTCCAGTCCTGGGATTTAATCGGACGACTCAGGCGGAAGACTCACGATTTTTGAGGCAAAACATGGCTTTATTTGGCAGTCTCCAGCCTGAAATTGCCCCTGCTTTCATAGAAGCCAATGAGGGTAATACATTATCCTGATTATTTTTTGTAAATCTCCCACTTTTCTCATCTAAAGTGTTGGCATGTATGCTGTTGTAGTCCTGGTTTTCTTCCATGAGAATTACAGTCATGGCAGCACTGATGTGTAGTTTAAGAGCTCAGGACGGTTACCAGTATGGTGATAACGCGGACTCAGCTAGTTACCCTACAACACCTGTGGCTTGAGCCCAAAGGATGCCCCCTATACTCCCCGGGTCAGGGGTGTGACCCACATATTCAGTGCGGGTCTCTTTCCCTACTAAACAATACATTCAGGCCTCCCAATTTCTCCGCCATAAACGTTTTCAGCCTCAGCTGCGAGATTGTTCCGTTACACCCAGGATATTACTTGAGAATGCTTCCCTTTACAACCTTTTATATGGGTTGTGGTCTCCGTAAACACATTGTCTGCCATATCGTGGCCATCCCACGAATACCCAACACACCTCAGCCAGAATATCTTGTCTGCGTTAAGAGACTGTCTCCCAGAAACACATGGGCTTAACTTAGGGCTGTCTGTCTCCCAGAATCGCAAGCAGTCGGAGTTGAGATCGCCAGCATAAACACCATCCCCTGGAGCTGGGGCTGTCTGCCACAAGCACATGCAGTGTTAGATGAGTCCTCTATCCCTCACTCCTGCTTTCGGAGCAGTGTGGTCATTTCCTGCAAACACCCTCACTCTGTTCAAGAGTAACTTAACAACAAACAGAAAGGATACGGAACATTATTATATTCGCCATAAAGTAGAATAAAAACGAAAACGGAATCTATGTGCTGCAATGAAGAAACTAGTATATAGAGCTCGAGGGGTCCACAAGAAATATGTTAGGTTCTTGGAACCAGTCGGCCATCACAGTACATTGAACTCGAACTTTGTGACTGAATTGCAATCAAGGGAGGATGAGCGGCGGGGGAATGTATATTGACATGTATTTTGTGAATGATTATGCTGGAACTCGGTGGTAGGAGGGACTTACAGAGAGCTGGCCCATATTTGTTCTTTTATCTCACTGTTTTGTTCTTGAAAAAGCAATAACAGAAAATGATTTTTTAAAAAGACACGGAGGCGAGGATTATGCTTCTCTTTCTTTACTGAAGAATTAACAGCAGCCCATCAAAAAACGTTAAACACAAAAACTACTTATCCCAAGAGCCCCTGTAGTCCATACGGATATCCATATGCTTTTGTCATATATATGTGTGTGTGTGTGTGTGTTAAAACTACAAAGTCCTTCCGCTTTCTTTGCAATCAACTAGAACTTATCAACCTGACTCCTCAGGACTGGAATCCAAACAAAGGAGGGAACCGTAGACCTCTCCAATCAATTTCTGCCAACTAGGCCCAAACCAAGAGCTGAACACTTCTCCATATTTCTCGATCAGGAACCTAGGACAAGTGAAAAATACACAAATACTCATTCTGACCCAAATGGATCAATGTGTGGGCATATCAAAAACCTCATTACAGCTTTATGTATAGAAATAAACATTTATTCATACCAATATCCAATGTCTTTCATTTTACGGGCGGGATAATCCTCGCCTCCGTGTCCTTAATAGAATTGAAAATTCTTTACGCGTAAGCTAGAACTTTTTATTCTATGTCAGGACCAGAGGCTTCAGATTATGCTAGTTCAAAGCTGATCAGATAGAGTAGATGCCACATCAACAATAGGTTTATGAAAATATATCTTGAAGGTAGGATCCGAAGACCAGTCTGCCGCTGCCTTTATGTCTTCTAAACAAGAACCTGCACAAAACGCCTTTTGAAGCCATGGCTCCACGGACTCCAGAGAGTGCCCTGAACTTGGAAATATCAAAGAAACTCCTGAAGGAATAAATACTCTACCTGCTAAGTCTAACGCACGAACACCCGAGACACGCAGACAAGAAATCAGACAAAGAAAGCAGAGTAAGCTTTGCCGACAACTGTTTGGGAGAGAGGTCCTCATTACAAGGCAAGTCTCCCAAAAAACATAAGTCCACATCCCATAAAGAAGAATATCTAGGCTGAGGAGGCCTAACCATCCTGATGCCCCATAGCAACTTGTATACTAGCAGGTGTTCTCCTACAGGCTTACCTTCCAAATGGGGATGTCCTGCAGTAACTACAGACCTGAAATTATTAATGGTACGGTAGGGAAGCTAACTCTGACAGAAAATTAACAATCATATTTATGTTTGCTCCCATTGGATCAATACACAGGTGTTGTAGGGTAACTAGCTGAGTCCGCGTTATCACCATACTGGTAACTGTCCTGAGCTCTTAAACTACACATCAGTGCTGCCATGGATGTGGGTTTGAGATGGGACTGCAGTCCTCTGTCTAGTGTCAGATTCTGGTTTGTATTTGGTTTCCAATTTTGCTTATGTTCTGTTGTGTTTTTGTGGTAAAGAACACGTTTTGAATACTTTGTTTTATGTATATAAAAAAAACTTCTCATCTTTGATTGCTGGCAGGAGAGTCACCATATGCATGTAGTAAGCAGTTTGATTGAAAGTATTAAGTACTTTCATGTATAAAACATGTTTGACTAGCCAAGCAGCTGTGAGCCATATTGCTCTGAGAAATATGTTGGGCTCAATGTAGCCTTACAAAGTTCTCGTGAAATTTAAGGATTCCACTCATAAACACACAGTTCGAAGATGAGAGGGAACCTTGTCTTTTTCAGCCCCCCGGTTATCATGGCTGACAGAGAATAATTTTTTTTTCTAGCTTACTGGTCAAGAATTTTCAATTCTATTAAGGACATGGAGGCGAGGATTATGCTTCTCTTTCTTTACTGAAGAATAAACAGCAGCCCATCAAAAAACGTTAAACACAAAAACTACTTATCCCAAGAGCCCCTGTAGTCCATACTGATATCCATATGCGTTTCTCATATATATATATATATATATATGTATATATATATATATATATATATATATATATATATATACATATGTATATATCTAATAATGTGTGTGTGTGTGTTAAAACTACACAGTCCTTCCTCTTTCTTTGCAATCAACTAGAACTTATCAACCTGAATCCTCAGGACTGGAATCCAAACAAAGGAGGGAACCGTAGACCTCTCCAATCAGTTTCTGCCAACTTGGCCCAAACCAAGAGCTGAAAACTTCTCCATATTTCTCGATCATTCATGTGCCTTTTTTGTCGGAACCTAGGACAAGTGAAAAATATACAAATATTCATTCTGACCCAAATGGATCAATGTGTGGGCATATCAAAAACCTCATTACAGCTTTATGTATAGAAATAAACATTTATTCATAACAATATCCAATGTCTTTCATTTTACGGGCGGGATAATCCTTGCCTCTGTGTCCTTAATAGAATTGAAAATTCTTTACGTGTAAGCTAGAACTTTTTATTCTATGTCAGGGCCAGAGGCTTCAGATTATGCCAGTTCAAAGCTGATCAGATAGAGTAGATGCCACATCAACAATAGGTTTATGAAAATATATCTTGAAGGTAGGATCCGAAGACCAGTCTGCCACTGCCTTTATGTCTTCTAAATGAGAACCTGCACAAAACGCCTTTGAAGCCATGGCTCCACGGGCAGAGAGTGCCCTGAACTTGGAAATATCAAAAAAACTCCTGAAGGAGTAAATACTCTACCTGCTAAGTCTAACGCACGACCACCCGAGAAACGCTGACAAGAAATCAGAAAAAGAAAGCAGAGTAAGCTTTGCCAACAACTGTTTAGGAGAGAGGTCCTCATTACAACGCAAGTCTCTCAAAAAACAAAAGTCCACATCCCATAAAGAAGAATATCTAGGCTGAGGAGGCCTAACCATCCTGATGCCCCGTAGCAACTTGCATACTAGCGGGTGTTCTCCTACAGGCTTACCTTCCAAATGGGGATGTCCTGCAGTAACTACAGGCCTGAAATTATTAATGGTACGGTAGGGAAGCTAACTCTGACAGAAAATTAACAATCATATTAATGTTTGCTCCCATTGGATCAATACATTGTTCACAATACCAACAGACCCTTCTCTGGAAGGGGCCCAGGATTGGAACAAGAAAAACATTGCGTTGTCTGAAACTCCTGGCACTTGCCAGCGTCGCCGAAAAGTCTCCACGCCATGAGGGACAACTGCCCTGCTATTATCTAAGGATGAGGCAACCCTGCTAGATCCAGAAGCAAAGAAGCATCAAAAGGGATGCAAATCGGTCGTGCATACAACATTGCCATTGCCACAGGAAGCCACGGTTCAACCATCCAAAGCGGCGTCACCAAGATCTCCGCTTCCTGTCTCCTCACCTGAGAGAGTACTCTCTGAATCATGGAAAATGGAGGAAATGCATATACCAGCCCCGATCCCCGCGATTGGAGGAAGCATCTGATCCCGCTGCTGGGGGATCTGGTCTTGAGCTGAAAAACCTTGGCAGCTGAGTATTCAGTCTCAATGCAATAGGTCTACTGAACACGGACTCCAAAATTGGTTCAGGGGCGAAAAATCTGCAGACTGAGTTTTAAATTGCTGCCATCCTTCAGGAGGCGAGAGTTCCAGTCTGCCACCAGATTGCCGTGTCCCAGGATATACTCAGTTGTCACCAAATTATGGTGCTGAAGATAAAACTGCTAGAACTCATTGGCTATCTCCACTAGAGCTCGTGATCTGGGACCGCCCAGGCGATTGATATATCGCACTCCTGAAATGTTGTCCATGTGAAGCAGGATACAACAACTCGCTTTGCATGGAGAAAGAGATCCAAATCGCAAACGCTCCCGCTAGGAGCTCCAGACAATTGATATGGAGCTTCAGCTCCTCCGGGGACCAGCGTCTCCCTTTCTCCTCTGATCCACATCGAGCTCCCTGGACCCACCAGCGGGCATCCGATTCTGTCACTGCTTCCGGAACTGAGGCAAATATGGCCCTGCCGTTCCACGCATCCAAGTGATCCAACCACCAGGTTATCTCCGCACTGGCCTCATCGGACAGCAGAATTTGTTCCGAAAAGGAGAGCCCTTTGTGAAGATGCAGAATCTTCAGTCGCTGAAGAGCCCTGTAATAAAGAGGACCCGGAAATATCACCTGGATAGAAGAGACCAAGAGACCCACCAGACGAGCAAGCAACTTCAGTGATATAGTCGGAGAGGAAAGGGCTCTCCTCAACTCTTTCTTGATAAAGTTCTGCTTCATCAGGGGAAGCAATAATTGAGTCTTGATAGAATCTACTTGGAAGACTAAGAATTGTATAGTTCGAGACTGGATCAGGATCGACTTGTCTGAGTTCATGAGGAAGCCCAGGTCCTGAAGAAGCTGCATCGTCCACAACAGATGCCTCAGGACTAGCTCTTTACTCTGAGCCATGATCAGAATATTGTGGAGATGAATAATAAGGCGGACGCCTCTTTCGTTGAAGAACTGCACTACCGGGTGCAAAAGCTTGGTGAAGCACCAAGGGGCAGAGGATAGACTAGAGGGGGAGCACGGTGAACTTGTACAATTAGCCTTGCCAACTGAACTGAAGATACCGTCTGTGCGGACTGTAAATTGGAACTGTAAGAAACGCGTCTTTGAGGTCTAGCCACACCAGGAAATCTCCCTCTTGCAAAAGAGCTCTCAACAGCTGGATACCCACCATCTTGAAGTGACGGTAGATAAACCAAGAGTTGAACACTCTCAAGTTGAGAACTAGCCGGGAGCCTTTTTTCTGCACCAAGAAGATTGTGCTGACAAAACCGGAGGGAGGTATGTGGGATCGCTGCGACTATTACTTGCTTGTGAAGAAGCGCATTGACTTTGATGTCTATGAAATCGCTCTCTGTCTGGGTAAAAATGAATGGGATTTGGAGGACCTCTCTGTTGAGGGAAGGAGTAAAATTCTAGTCTGAATTCCCAGACCATTTGTAATACCCACAGGTCCTGAAAGATGAGTTCCCAGGCTGTAATTTGCCCCTTTAGCCTTCCCCTCAGAATTATCTCTGAAATGGGAATGACTCTCACCTGTGGTTGCGCCATCTGGAGTGTTGAAACCTCCTTGATTGGAGCCTCTGAAGCCATGGCCCGACCTCTTCAGGATCGGGTAGGATAGAATCCGGACGTTGCATAGGAATTACTTTGCCCTCCTTGGGGATAGCCTCCAGAGGCCTGGTAAAATCTGCAGCCTGGCGCTCGACCTCTGTAGCGTCCAGCCCTGGCAAAAACACCCCCACTGAACATCTTTTTCATCGATGTCTGGGCCTTGTCTAATGCTGAAAAGGTGGCTACATACTTCCCTAAGTCTTTGACAAATTTATCCCCGGATAGCATTCCTTTTGCCAGGAATCCCAGCTCATCAGAAGCCAATTCAGCCAACTTCGGGTCGATGAGCATCAGAAGCAATCATCTGCGCTCCGTAGACATTGCACGGTTGGCGTTACCCAAGAGGGAGATGGCTCATTGAGCCCATTCCAGTACAGTGTCCAGGTCCAGCAGAGAATCAGTTTCTTTTGCTTGAATTTGTGAGTTCCAGAGTCTTCATAATGGGACCGGAAATGTCCAGGAGCTTATCCTGACATCCCTTCCATGCGCTGTCCACGCCCTTCTTAGGGTCCCCAATGACTTTCTTAATAAACCTCACTATATTAGGGTCTAATTTGGGAGTATCTGCCACTTTATCTAAAAGAGAAGGGCAGGGACATTTGAACCACAGTGTGTTGCGCACATGGCGGTTGAACCCTTTCCTCAATCTGTCCTGCATGTAATGTGCCACTTCAGCACAAGGAAGCCACTCAATGGAACGAGGGTAGATAATATTCTCAGGGTCAAACGCCAATGTACATTGCACCAGAATGTCCTCCTGTAGGCTGCAGGATTTACAGTTGCATTTACCCGAAGGTTTAGGATCGTCCTGTGCTTGATCAGAGTTGGATGCTTGGGAGGAAGTAGAGGGGGACGCCTCTTTTGTCTGTGTAGAAGTCCCCGGAAAGAATTCCAAAGAATCAAGCGATGTGAAGGGCCCGTACTCATGATCTCTAATGACAGACGCAGCCATGTGTGCAAGAATCTCAGCAGAAGAAGCTAGCCCTAGTGAGGCTGTCTGGGCAAAGCCCAAATCAGATGCCATGTCGACCCTGGACGTATTCTCAGGGGGAGGGTGGCCCCCTTAATTCACAATGGCCAAATCTCATCAGAGGTTGGGTGAAGGGCCTCTAGACCATAATAAGAGGCTGGTTGATAGAGTCCTGGACATGGTGCCCCAGGGCCTCTACTAATCTCTCCTCCATCTTATGTTCGTCTGGCATGTCAGGAAAATCCTGCTAATACTCTTCCTCTTTGGAGAAGTACACCATGTCAGTTTAATAGAGGAGTGAAGGAATTCAAGGGGGGCAGCCCCAGCAGGATGATAATGATTATTAAAATCACTAAAGGTGATCAGACACCCTTTCACAGCAGCAGAATTAAATGTGGAGGGAGCACCTGCTAAACAACCCCTAAGGCAGAGCCTTCCAACCATTAAGTGCCCCGTTGGGCGTTCCAGGGGATTAAAGGGCAATTTGGGATTGACTTGCTCTGTGCTCGAGCCGATCGTCATGAAAACGTCAGAAAAACTGATCCGTGCGCATGCACGACGACTAAAATGGAAAGATAACTGAGTCATCCACAACCAGCGGTAGCGTTAAGGCGTCCCAGATTGCGCCACCCAAGATGATCTAAAAGGCAAGGCACGCTCATAGGGATGCCCGAGCGGATGTTAGAAATGCCTCTGGTATAAATGGCATAAACTGCGAAGTCAGCCAGCACTGGTTGCGCAAAATGCACTGATCAGGTCGCGTGATTGCACCGCTTCAGAAAATGCACTGCGGCTTGCCAGGTTCAAATCCCTGCTCCCGCTGCAAGAATTATTACAATTCCCAATTAGATACAATCACGTTATGAACATAAGTAAGAGGGGATCACCTATCTCTGTCTGGAAGCAGCAAAGAAAGAGGAGGGACTTTGTAGTTCTGGATATATATATATATATATATATATATATAGATAGATAGGAAAGGCATATGATTGGATGTCAGTATGGACTACATGGGCTCTTAGAATAAGTATTTTTTGTGTTTAATGTTTTTTGATTGGCTGCTGGAAATCAACAGATAGTCGAGCACAGCTAATTGTAGTGCAGGCTTTCTGTCCAAGCACTTTAAGGCATGGGTAACAAATTCTGGTTGTTTTTCAGAAGGGTGGAGTATAGAAGGAATGAAAAATAAGGAGGGGCTGTTGGACATGGGACTTTTTTATATTGTTGGCTTATAAGTATGGTCCCTGTGTTCGCAGTGCGTTGTAGAACAGTTGATTGCCCCAAAACGGAGATGGAAAAGATGTGTGTTAAGCCAGGTCTTGAACCTGATTAAGCTGAAGTTATAGAGGAATATACAGTATGATGCAATCCGTGTCCAAATTAGAACGTTAGCGGTGCATCTGAGCATTATGGCTCAATTTACTCCCCAATTCAATTAAAAAAGAGAGCCTTTTTGATGGAGAGAATTCCCCTATTCTAACATGATGTGGACAAGCTTTCTAAATCTCGTATTTACAACCAGTTGAAGCACTAGACCAACTCATCCATTGACTGATAGAACAGTAATTTGCCAAGCCAATAGGTCTTGCCTATGCAAGATCTATTGACTTTGCCACTGTTTTTTCAGCTGTGTTGCCATTGGCTGAAGTTAAAGATAAATAGCCAGCGTTGACTGCGTTACGGCTTTTTTTTCCCTTGCAGCTATGCTGCACTGAGGCCAGCGCTGCGGTATAATCTTTACTATAATGTCTCTGTAGATCGGGGCTTCAAGCACACTCCTGACCTGTGCATGGGGCCCCCCTTTTTAAAGCGGACAAGCATTTATTTACAAGTTAATTGACGTGAAAGAAAGCAAGTAACAAGGGTGTCCTGTACAGTCAACCTTTGGGCAATATTCATTTATAAAGTCATTCTCCGACTAACGTAAAATATAAAAAAAAAAGTCTCTTAAAAAATTCCAAAAATGTATTTTATTCACCTGCAGAACTGTTTCATCTTAGTTGTAGTAGATCAGACTAAATCAATGCAGGTATTTTTTAAGGAACAGTTTTCAAACATTAATTTTGAGATATTCATGCTTTCACTCACACTGACTGCCAACAGAGAACTAAGAGGCAAGTCAGTTAGTGGCACCCTTTAGATGGGCTGGGTTTCTATTTTACATGGACAATATTTTAGTAAAATCAAATGTTGGAGAAGTTTTCGTACATCACACATCCGGAAGGTATGTATTTCTAAATCATATAATATGTAATAATAAAGAACAAGCATTAGCAAAGACAATAGCTCTCACCAATGCAAAATATATGGTCTTTGTCAATGTGTTTTGTACATGTTGCAGATGACTATAATAAATAAGTGAAGTAATGGAAAGAGCTGCCAAGTTGTGGAACCAGGTTCGAGTCTCGGCGTAGGATCAACATCCTGTGATGCCATAAAAAAAGTGTCTTTTTGTAATATAACTGGTGCTCTTATAAAGCGCTGAAATACTTTATAGAAGTTTTTAGGTCAAGCTTTCAAGACCTCCTGTATATACTTTAGTATGTACTTCTTTGTGGGCTTAACTGCTTTTCATTTGTTTGTTTCAATAACCTGTGTCCTTGCTTGCTAGAGGTCAATCCTTCCTCTTTGTCCCTCCTTTTGCTTCCAAGGAGCAGGGACCAAGTATGGTATCTTTATGCTTTGGGGACTATTTTGTTTTCTTTGATTCCTGCTCATTTTGAGAATGTGTGTGTTTTACAGCTTTCATCTCCTGTTTACCAGCACTAAGCACTCTTTCGAGAGTGCATGTGTTTACAACTTACATATAGTGAAAGTTCTGTCCAACCTGTGACAGCACAGGTTTTGTTTTACTTTGTTGCTGCTTTCCACTCCCACCAACACTTTATTTTTTGCATTTGCTTATAGTGCGCATCAATTAAACTCTTTGGTTACATGAAGCAAATCAAGTGATTTGCCCAGAACTGAATGTTGAGTCGACGCTGAGACTCAAACCCTGTTCCTCATTTCCAAAACCGGCAGCTCTGGCTGTTACGCCGCATGCTCTTCTCCGAGTTGCTGCTTTTAGAATCTCCTCCCAACCACCATTTCTCCGTGTTGCAGACCCTGTTCCCTTTGCAAACCCTCCAAACTGGTTAGTTTTAAGTTTACCGACTGTTTTGCAAGTGCCAAAGTAGCAGGAATAAAATGCATTAAAAAAATCTTTGGGTGAGGGGGGTTGAGTTCTCAGAACCTAACTAATATATTCAATATGTCAGTTTAGGACCACAACTATACAGAAAATCCTGCGAATTTCGGTATTATCAAACCAGGAATTTTCTAAGATTTTGACT